>NC_080465.1:61115394-61405530 GCF_028018845.1 Melospiza georgiana | reverse complement strand
ACAGTGCTCTCCTTAGCGCGGCTTCTGCCGAAAGACGCCCGGCAGCGGCTCTTACCTCCGGAGAGCATCCTACCTTCCTCTTTAGCTCCTCTTCTCATCTACACCTCGGCAACAAGCTTTTCCACTATGTCTGGCTAGGAAAAACTGTGCCAGCACAGAAAACATCTCCCCTCGTGTTCTAGAAGTTGCACGGATGTCTGCCAAGTGTTTGGCAGGAAGAAAAGAAAAGTTGTCCAAAACAGCTTCCAATCGAATGTTCCTGTGATTGGAAAAGTCAGGAGAGTGCAAAGGTACTGTTTTCTATCCGTTGGCAAGGTGCGCACACAATCCCAGTGTTGTACAGCTTGCTTCTTCACCTTCCCGAAGCTGCCGCTCTCGCCGGCTGCCGGAGCCCAAGAAGCGGCTTCTTCGCGCAAAGACGATTGTGCCGCTCACAGTGCTCTCCTTAGCGCGGCTTCTGCCGAAAGACGCCCGGCAGCGGCTCTTACCTCCGGAGAGCATCCTACCTTCCTCTTTAGCTCCTCTTCTCATCTACACCTCGGCAACAAGCTTTTCCACTATGTCTGGCTAGGAAAAACTGTGCCAGCACAGAAAACATCTCCCATCGTGTTCTAGAAGTTGCACGGATGTCTGCCAAGTGTTTGGCAGGAAGAAAAGAAAAGTTGTCCAAAACAGCTTCCAATCGAATGTTCCTGTGATTGGAAAAGTCAGGAGAGTGCAAAGGTACTGTTTTCTATCCGTTGGCAAGGTGCGCACACAATCCCAGTGTTGTACAGCTTGCTTCTTCACCTTCCCGAAGCTGCCGCTCTCGCCGGCTGCCGGAGCCCAAGAAGCGGCTTCTTCGCGCAAAGACGATTGTGCCGCTCACAGTGCTCTCCTTAGCGCGGCTTCTGCCGAAAGACGCCCGGCAGCGGCTCTTACCTCCGGAGAGCATCCTACCTTCCTCTTTAGCTCCTCTTCTCATCTACACCTCGGCAACAAGCTTTTCCACTATGTCTGGCTAGGAAAAACTGTGCCAGCACAGAAAACATCTCCCATCGTGTTCTAGAAGTTGCACGGATGTCTGCCAAGTGTTTGGCAGGAAGAAAAGAAAAGTTGTCCAAAACAGCTTCCAATCGAATGTTCCTGTGATTGGAAAAGTCAGGAGAGTGCAAAGGTACTGTTTTCTATCAGTTGGCAAGGTGCGCACACAATCCCAGTGTTGTACAGCTTGCTTCTTCACCTTCCCGAAGCTGCCGCTCTCGCCGGCTGCCGGAGCCCAAGAAGCGGCTTCTTCGCGCAAAGACGATTGTGCCGCTCACAGTGCTCTCCTTAGCGCGGCTTCTGCCGAAAGACGCCCGGCAGCGGCTCTTACCTCCGGAGAGCATCCTACCTTCCTCTTTAGCTCCTCTTCTCATCTACACCTCGGCAACAAGCTTTTCCACTATGTCTGGCTAGGAAAAACTGTGCCAGCACAGAAAACATCTCCCCTCGTGTTCTAGAAGTTGCACGGATGTCTGCCAAGTGTTTGGCAGGAAGAAAAGAAAAGTTGTCCAAAACAGCTTCCAATCGAATGTTCCTGTGATTGGAAAAGTCAGGAGAGTGCAAAGGTACTGTTTTCTATCAGTTGGCAAGGTGCGCACACAATCCCAGTGTTGTACAGCTTGCTTCTTCACCTTCCCGAAGCTGCCGCTCTCGCCGGCTGCCGGAGCCCAAGAAGCGGCTTCTTCGCGCAAAGACGATTGTGTCGCTCACAGTGCTCTCCTTAGCGCGGCTTCTGCCGAAAGACGCCCGGCAGCGGCTCTTACCTCCGGAGAGCATCCTACCTTCCTCTTTAGCTCCTCTTCTCATCTACACCTCGGCAACAAGCTTTTCCACTATGTCTGGCTAGGAAAAACTGTGCCAGCACAGAAAACATCTCCCATCGTGTTCTAGAAGTTGCACGGATGTCTGCCAAGTGTTTGGCAGGAAGAAAAGAAAAGTTGTCCAAAACAGCTTCCAATCGAATGTTCCTGTGATTGGAAAAGTCAGGAGAGTGCAAAGGTACTGTTTTCTATCAGTTGGCAAGGTGCGCACACAATCCCAGTGTTGTACAGCTTGCTTCTTCACCTTCCCGAAGCTGCCGCTCTCGCCGGCTGCCGGAGCCCAAGAAGCGGCTTCTTCGCGCAAAGACGATTGTGCCGCTCACAGTGCTCTCCTTAGCGCGGCTTCTGCCGAAAGACGCCCGGCAGCGGCTCTTACCTCCGGAGAGCATCCTACCTTCCTCTTTAGCTCCTCTTCTCATCTACACCTCGGCAACAAGCTTTTCCACTATGTCTGGCTAGGAAAAACTGTGCCAGCACAGAAAACATCTCCCATCGTGTTCTAGAAGTTGCACGGATGTCTGCCAAGTGTTTGGCAGGAAGAAAAGAAAAGTTGTCCAAAACAGCTTCCAATCGAATGTTCCTGTGATTGGAAAAGTCAGGAGAGTGCAAAGGTACTGTTTTCTATCAGTTGGCAAGGTGCGCACACAATCCCAGTGTTGTACAGCTTGCTTCTTCACCTTCCCGAAGCTGCCGCTCTCGCCGGCTGCCGGAGCCCAAGAAGCGGCTTCTTCGCGCAAAGACGATTGTGCCGCTCACAGTGCTCTCCTTAGCGCGGCTTCTGCCGAAAGACGCCCGGCAGCGGCTCTTACCTCCGGAGAGCATCCTACCTTCCTCTTTAGCTCCTCTTCTCATCTACACCTCGGCAACAAGCTTTTCCACTATGTCTGGCTAGGAAAAACTGTGCCAGCACAGAAAACATCTCCCCTCGTGTTCTAGAAGTTGCACGGATGTCTGCCAAGTGTTTGGCAGGAAGAAAAGAAAAGTTGTCCAAAACAGCTTCCAATCGAATGTTCCTGTGATTGGAAAAGTCAGGAGAGTGCAAAGGTACTGTTTTCTATCAGTTGGCAAGGTGCGCACACAATCCCAGTGTTGTACAGCTTGCTTCTTCACCTTCCCGAAGCTGCCGCTCTCGCCGGCTGCCGGAGCCCAAGAAGCGGCTTCTTCGCGCAAAGACGATTGTGCCGCTCACAGTGCTCTCCTTAGCGCGGCTTCTGCCGAAAGACGCCCGGCAGCGGCTCTTACCTCCGGAGAGCATCCTACCTTCCTCTTTAGCTCCTCTTCTCATCTACACCTCGGCAACAAGCTTTTCCACTATGTCTGGCTAGGAAAAACTGTGCCAGCACAGAAAACATCTCCCCTCGTGTTCTAGAAGTTGCACGGATGTCTGCCAAGTGTTTGGCAGGAAGAAAAGAAAAGTTGTCCAAAACAGCTTCCAATCGAATGTTCCTGTGATTGGAAAAGTCAGGAGAGTGCAAAGGTACTGTTTTCTATCAGTTGGCAAGGTGCGCACACAATCCCAGTGTTGTACAGCTTGCTTCTTCACCTTCCCGAAGCTGCCGCTCTCGCCGGCTGCCGGAGCCCAAGAAGCGGCTTCTTCGCGCAAAGACGATTGTGCCGCTCACAGTGCTCTCCTTAGCGCGGCTTCTGCCGAAAGACGCCCGGCAGCGGCTCTTACCTCCGGAGAGCATCCTACCTTCCTCTTTAGCTCCTCTTCTCATCTACACCTCGGCAACAAGCTTTTCCACTATGTCTGGCTAGGAAAAACTGTGCCAGCACAGAAAACATCTCCCCTCGTGTTCTAGAAGTTGCACGGATGTCTGCCAAGTGTTTGGCAGGAAGAAAAGAAAAGTTGTCCAAAACAGCTTCCAATCGAATGTTCCTGTGATTGGAAAAGTCAGGAGAGTGCAAAGGTACTGTTTTCTATCAGTTGGCAAGGTGCGCACACAATCCCAGTGTTGTACAGCTTGCTTCTTCACCTTCCCGAAGCTGCCGCTCTCGCCGGCTGCCGGAGCCCAAGAAGCGGCTTCTTCGCGCAAAGACGATTGTGCCGCTCACAGTGCTCTCCTTAGCGCGGCTTCTGCCGAAAGACGCCCGGCAGCGGCTCTTACCTCCGGAGAGCATCCTACCTTCCTCTTTAGCTCCTCTTCTCATCTACACCTCGGCAACAAGCTTTTCCACTATGTCTGGCTAGGAAAAACTGTGCCAGCACAGAAAACATCTCCCCTCGTGTTCTAGAAGTTGCACGGATGTCTGCCAAGTGTTTGGCAGGAAGAAAAGAAAAGTTGTCCAAAACAGCTTCCAATCGAATGTTCCTGTGATTGGAAAAGTCAGGAGAGTGCAAAGGTACTGTTTTCTATCAGTTGGCAAGGTGCGCACACAATCCCAGTGTTGTACAGCTTGCTTCTTCACCTTCCCGAAGCTGCCGCTCTCGCCGGCTGCCGGAGCCCAAGAAGCGGCTTCTTCGCGCAAAGACGATTGTGCCGCTCACAGTGCTCTCCTTAGCGCGGCTTCTGCCGAAAGACGCCCGGCAGCGGCTCTTACCTCCGGAGAGCATCCTACCTTCCTCTTTAGCTCCTCTTCTCATCTACACCTCGGCAACAAGCTTTTCCACTATGTCTGGCTAGGAAAAACTGTGCCAGCACAGAAAACATCTCCCATCGTGTTCTAGAAGTTGCACGGATGTCTGCCAAGTGTTTGGCAGGAAGAAAAGAAAAGTTGTCCAAAACAGCTTCCAATCGAATGTTCCTGTGATTGGAAAAGTCAGGAGAGTGCAAAGGTACTGTTTTCTATCAGTTGGCAAGGTGCGCACACAATCCCAGTGTTGTACAGCTTGCTTCTTCACCTTCCCGAAGCTGCCGCTCTCGCCGGCTGCCGGAGCCCAAGAAGCGGCTTCTTCGCGCAAAGACGATTGTGCCGCTCACAGTGCTCTCCTTAGCGCGGCTTCTGCCGAAAGACGCCCGGCAGCGGCTCTTACCTCCGGAGAGCATCCTACCTTCCTCTTTAGCTCCTCTTCTCATCTACACCTCGGCAACAAGCTTTTCCACTATGTCTGGCTAGGAAAAACTGTGCCAGCACAGAAAACATCTCCCCTCGTGTTCTAGAAGTTGCACGGATGTCTGCCAAGTGTTTGGCAGGAAGAAAAGAAAAGTTGTCCAAAACAGCTTCCAATCGAATGTTCCTGTGATTGGAAAAGTCAGGAGAGTGCAAAGGTACTGTTTTCTATCAGTTGGCAAGGTGCGCACACAATCCCAGTGTTGTACAGCTTGCTTCTTCACCTTCCCGAAGCTGCCGCTCTCGCCGGCTGCCGGAGCCCAAGAAGCGGCTTCTTCGCGCAAAGACGATTGTGCCGCTCACAGTGCTCTCCTTAGCGCGGCTTCTGCCGAAAGACGCCCGGCAGCGGCTCTTACCTCCGGAGAGCATCCTACCTTCCTCTTTAGCTCCTCTTCTCATCTACACCTCGGCAACAAGCTTTTCCACTATGTCTGGCTAGGAAAAACTGTGCCAGCACAGAAAACATCTCCCATCGTGTTCTAGAAGTTGCACGGATGTCTGCCAAGTGTTTGGCAGGAAGAAAAGAAAAGTTGTCCAAAACAGCTTCCAATCGAATGTTCCTGTGATTGGAAAAGTCAGGAGAGTGCAAAGGTACTGTTTTCTATCAGTTGGCAAGGTGCGCACACAATCCCAGTGTTGTACAGCTTGCTTCTTCACCTTCCCGAAGCTGCCGCTCTCGCCGGCTGCCGGAGCCCAAGAAGCGGCTTCTTCGCGCAAAGACGATTGTGCCGCTCACAGTGCTCTCCTTAGCGCGGCTTCTGCCGAAAGACGCCCGGCAGCGGCTCTTACCTCCGGAGAGCATCCTACCTTCCTCTTTAGCTCCTCTTCTCATCTACACCTCGGCAACAAGCTTTTCCACTATGTCTGGCTAGGAAAAACTGTGCCAGCACAGAAAACATCTCCCCTCGTGTTCTAGAAGTTGCACGGATGTCTGCCAAGTGTTTGGCAGGAAGAAAAGAAAAGTTGTCCAAAACAGCTTCCAATCGAATGTTCCTGTGATTGGAAAAGTCAGGAGAGTGCAAAGGTACTGTTTTCTATCAGTTGGCAAGGTGCGCACACAATCCCAGTGTTGTACAGCTTGCTTCTTCACCTTCCCGAAGCTGCCGCTCTCGCCGGCTGCCGGAGCCCAAGAAGCGGCTTCTTCGCGCAAAGACGATTGTGCCGCTCACAGTGCTCTCCTTAGCGCGGCTTCTGCCGAAAGACGCCCGGCAGCGGCTCTTACCTCCGGAGAGCATCCTACCTTCCTCTTTAGCTCCTCTTCTCATCTACACCTCGGCAACAAGCTTTTCCACTATGTCTGGCTAGGAAAAACTGTGCCAGCACAGAAAACATCTCCCATCGTGTTCTAGAAGTTGCACGGATGTCTGCCAAGTGTTTGGCAGGAAGAAAAGAAAAGTTGTCCAAAACAGCTTCCAATCGAATGTTCCTGTGATTGGAAAAGTCAGGAGAGTGCAAAGGTACTGTTTTCTATCAGTTGGCAAGGTGCGCACACAATCCCAGTGTTGTACAGCTTGCTTCTTCACCTTCCCGAAGCTGCCGCTCTCGCCGGCTGCCGGAGCCCAAGAAGCGGCTTCTTCGCGCAAAGACGATTGTGCCGCTCACAGTGCTCTCCTTAGCGCGGCTTCTGCCGAAAGACGCCCGGCAGCGGCTCTTACCTCCGGAGAGCATCCTACCTTCCTCTTTAGCTCCTCTTCTCATCTACACCTCGGCAACAAGCTTTTCCACTATGTCTGGCTAGGAAAAACTGTGCCAGCACAGAAAACATCTCCCCTCGTGTTCTAGAAGTTGCACGGATGTCTGCCAAGTGTTTGGCAGGAAGAAAAGAAAAGTTGTCCAAAACAGCTTCCAATCGAATGTTCCTGTGATTGGAAAAGTCAGGAGAGTGCAAAGGTACTGTTTTCTATCAGTTGGCAAGGTGCGCACACAATCCCAGTGTTGTACAGCTTGCTTCTTCACCTTCCCGAAGCTGCCGCTCTCGCCGGCTGCCGGAGCCCAAGAAGCGGCTTCTTCGCGCAAAGACGATTGCGCCGCTCACAGTGCTCTCCTTAGCGCGGCTTCTGCCGAAAGACGCCCGGCAGCGGCTCTTACCTCCGGAGAGCATCCTACCTTCCTCTTTAGCTCCTCTTCTCATCTACACCTCGGCAACAAGCTTTTCCACTATGTCTGGCTAGGAAAAACTGTGCCAGCACAGAAAACATCTCCCCTCGTGTTCTAGAAGTTGCACGGATGTCTGCCAAGTGTTTGGCAGGAAGAAAAGAAAAGTTGTCCAAAACAGCTTCCAATCGAATGTTCCTGTGATTGGAAAAGTCAGGAGAGTGCAAAGGTACTGTTTTCTATCCGTTGGCAAGGTGCGCACACAATCCCAGTGTTGTACAGCTTGCTTCTTCACCTTCCCGAAGCTGCCGCTCTCGCCGGCTGCCGGAGCCCAAGAAGCGGCTTCTTCGCGCAAAGACGATTGTGCCGCTCACAGTGCTCTCCTTAGCGCGGCTTCTGCCGAAAGACGCCCGGCAGCGGCTCTTACCTCCGGAGAGCATCCTACCTTCCTCTTTAGCTCCTCTTCTCATCTACACCTCGGCAACAAGCTTTTCCACTATGTCTGGCTAGGAAAAACTGTGCCAGCACAGAAAACATCTCCCCTCGTGTTCTAGAAGTTGCACGGATGTCTGCCAAGTGTTTGGCAGGAAGAAAAGAAAAGTTGTCCAAAACAGCTTCCAATCGAATGTTCCTGTGATTGGAAAAGTCAGGAGAGTGCAAAGGTACTGTTTTCTATCAGTTGGCAAGGTGCGCACACAATCCCAGTGTTGTACAGCTTGCTTCTTCACCTTCCCGAAGCTGCCGCTCTCGCCGGCTGCCGGAGCCCAAGAAGCGGCTTCTTCGCGCAAAGACGATTGCGCCGCTCACAGTGCTCTCCTTAGCGCGGCTTCTGCCGAAAGACGCCCGGCAGCGGCTCTTACCTCCGGAGAGCATCCTACCTTCCTCTTTAGCTCCTCTTCTCATCTACACCTCGGCAACAAGCTTTTCCACTATGTCTGGCTAGGAAAAACTGTGCCAGCACAGAAAACATCTCCCCTCGTGTTCTAGAAGTTGCACGGATGTCTGCCAAGTGTTTGGCAGGAAGAAAAGAAAAGTTGTCCAAAACAGCTTCCAATCGAATGTTCCTGTGATTGGAAAAGTCAGGAGAGTGCAAAGGTACTGTTTTCTATCCGTTGGCAAGGTGCGCACACAATCCCAGTGTTGTACAGCTTGCTTCTTCACCTTCCCGAAGCTGCCGCTCTCGCCGGCTGCCGGAGCCCAAGAAGCGGCTTCTTCGCGCAAAGACGATTGTGCCGCTCACAGTGCTCTCCTTAGCGCGGCTTCTGCCGAAAGACGCCCGGCAGCGCCTCTTACCTCCGGAGAGCATCCTACCTTCCTCTTTAGCTCCTCTTCTCATCTACACCTCGGCAACAAGCTTTTCCACTATGTCTGGCTAGGAAAAACTGTGCCAGCACAGAAAACATCTCCCCTCGTGTTCTAGAAGTTGCACGGATGTCTGCCAAGTGTTTGGCAGGAAGAAAAGAAAAGTTGTCCAAAACAGCTTCCAATCGAATGTTCCTGTGATTGGAAAAGTCAGGAGAGTGCAAAGGTACTGTTTTCTATCAGTTGGCAAGGTGCGCACACAATCCCAGTGTTGTACAGCTTGCTTCTTCACCTTCCCGAAGCTGCCGCTCTCGCCGGCTGCCGGAGCCCAAGAAGCGGCTTCTTCGCGCAAAGACGATTGCGCCGCTCACAGTGCTCTCCTTAGCGCGGCTTCTGCCGAAAGACGCCCGGCAGCGGCTCTTACCTCCGGAGAGCATCCTACCTTCCTCTTTAGCTCCTCTTCTCATCTACACCTCGGCAACAAGCTTTTCCACTATGTCTGGCTAGGAAAAACTGTGCCAGCACAGAAAACATCTCCCCTCGTGTTCTAGAAGTTGCACGGATGTCTGCCAAGTGTTTGGCAGGAAGAAAAGAAAAGTTGTCCAAAACAGCTTCCAATCGAATGTTCCTGTGATTGGAAAAGTCAGGAGAGTGCAAAGGTACTGTTTTCTATCAGTTGGCAAGGTGCGCACACAATCCCAGTGTTGTACAGCTTGCTTCTTCACCTTCCCGAAGCTGCCGCTCTCGCCGGCTGCCGGAGCCCAAGAAGCGGCTTCTTCGCGCAAAGACGATTGTGCCGCTCACAGTGCTCTCCTTAGCGCGGCTTCTGCCGAAAGACGCCCGGCAGCGGCTCTTACCTCCGGAGAGCATCCTACCTTCCTCTTTAGCTCCTCTTCTCATCTACACCTCGGCAACAAGCTTTTCCACTATGTCTGGCTAGGAAAAACTGTGCCAGCACAGAAAACATCTCCCCTCGTGTTCTAGAAGTTGCACGGATGTCTGCCAAGTGTTTGGCAGGAAGAAAAGAAAAGTTGTCCAAAACAGCTTCCAATCGAATGTTCCTGTGATTGGAAAAGTCAGGAGAGTGCAAAGGTACTGTTTTCTATCAGTTGGCAAGGTGCGCACACAATCCCAGTGTTGTACAGCTTGCTTCTTCACCTTCCCGAAGCTGCCGCTCTCGCCGGCTGCCGGAGCCCAAGAAGCGGCTTCTTCGCGCAAAGACGATTGCGCCGCTCACAGTGCTCTCCTTAGCGCGGCTTCTGCCGAAAGACGCCCGGCAGCGGCTCTTACCTCCGGAGAGCATCCTACCTTCCTCTTTAGCTCCTCTTCTCATCTACACCTCGGCAACAAGCTTTTCCACTATGTCTGGCTAGGAAAAACTGTGCCAGCACAGAAAACATCTCCCATCGTGTTCTAGAAGTTGCACGGATGTCTGCCAAGTGTTTGGCAGGAAGAAAAGAAAAGTTGTCCAAAACAGCTTCCAATCGAATGTTCCTGTGATTGGAAAAGTCAGGAGAGTGCAAAGGTACTGTTTTCTATCAGTTGGCAAGGTGCGCACACAATCCCAGTGTTGTACAGCTTGCTTCTTCACCTTCCCGAAGCTGCCGCTCTCGCCGGCTGCCGGAGCCCAAGAAGCGGCTTCTTCGCGCAAAGACGATTGTGCCGCTCACAGTGCTCTCCTTAGCGCGGCTTCTGCCGAAAGACGCCCGGCAGCGGCTCTTACCTCCGGAGAGCATCCTACCTTCCTCTTTAGCTCCTCTTCTCATCTACACCTCGGCAACAAGCTTTTCCACTATGTCTGGCTAGGAAAAACTGTGCCAGCACAGAAAACATCTCCCCTCATGTTCTAGAAGTTGCACGGATGTCTGCCAAGTGTTTGGCAGGAAGAAAAGAAAAGTTGTCCAAAACAGCTTCCAATCGAATGTTCCTGTGATTGGAAAAGTCAGGAGAGTGCAAAGGTACTGTTTTCTATCAGTTGGCAAGGTGCGCACACAATCCCAGTGTTGTACAGCTTGCTTCTTCACCTTCCCGAAGCTGCCGCTCTCGCCGGCTGCCGGAGCCCAAGAAGCGGCTTCTTCGCGCAAAGACGATTGTGCCGCTCACAGTGCTCTCCTTAGCGCGGCTTCTGCCGAAAGACGCCCGGCAGCGGCTCTTACCTCCGGAGAGCATCCTACCTTCCTCTTTAGCTCCTCTTCTCATCTACACCTCGGCAACAAGCTTTTCCACTATGTCTGGCTAGGAAAAACTGTGCCAGCACAGAAAACATCTCCCCTCGTGTTCTAGAAGTTGCACGGATGTCTGCCAAGTGTTTGGCAGGAAGAAAAGAAAAGTTGTCCAAAACAGCTTCCAATCGAATGTTCCTGTGATTGGAAAAGTCAGGAGAGTGCAAAGGTACTGTTTTCTATCAGTTGGCAAGGTGCGCACACAATCCCAGTGTTGTACAGCTTGCTTCTTCACCTTCCCGAAGCTGCCGCTCTCGCCGGCTGCCGGAGCCCAAGAAGCGGCTTCTTCGCGCAAAGACGATTGCGCCGCTCACAGTGCTCTCCTTAGCGCGGCTTCTGCCGAAAGACGCCCGGCAGCGGCTCTTACCTCCGGAGAGCATCCTACCTTCCTCTTTAGCTCCTCTTCTCATCTACACCTCGGCAACAAGCTTTTCCACTATGTCTGGCTAGGAAAAACTGTGCCAGCACAGAAAACATCTCCCATCGTGTTCTAGAAGTTGCACGGATGTCTGCCAAGTGTTTGGCAGGAAGAAAAGAAAAGTTGTCCAAAACAGCTTCCAATCGAATGTTCCTGTGATTGGAAAAGTCAGGAGAGTGCAAAGGTACTGTTTTCTATCAGTTGGCAAGGTGCGCACACAATCCCAGTGTTGTACAGCTTGCTTCTTCACCTTCCCGAAGCTGCCGCTCTCGCCGGCTGCCGGAGCCCAAGAAGCGGCTTCTTCGCGCAAAGACGATTGTGCCGCTCACAGTGCTCTCCTTAGCGCGGCTTCTGCCGAAAGACGCCCGGCAGCGGCTCTTACCTCCGGAGAGCATCCTACCTTCCTCTTTAGCTCCTCTTCTCATCTACACCTCGGCAACAAGCTTTTCCACTATGTCTGGCTAGGAAAAACTGTGCCAGCACAGAAAACATCTCCCCTCGTGTTCTAGAAGTTGCACGGATGTCTGCCAAGTGTTTGGCAGGAAGAAAAGAAAAGTTGTCCAAAACAGCTTCCAATCGAATGTTCCTGTGATTGGAAAAGTCAGGAGAGTGCAAAGGTACTGTTTTCTATCAGTTGGCAAGGTGCGCACACAATCCCAGTGTTGTACAGCTTGCTTCTTCACCTTCCCGAAGCTGCCGCTCTCGCCGGCTGCCGGAGCCCAAGAAGCGGCTTCTTCGCGCAAAGACGATTGTGCCGCTCACAGTGCTCTCCTTAGCGCGGCTTCTGCCGAAAGACGCCCGGCAGCGGCTCTTACCTCCGGAGAGCATCCTACCTTCCTCTTTAGCTCCTCTTCTCATCTACACCTCGGCAACAAGCTTTTCCACTATGTCTGGCTAGGAAAAACTGTGCCAGCACAGAAAACATCTCCCATCGTGTTCTAGAAGTTGCACGGATGTCTGCCAAGTGTTTGGCAGGAAGAAAAGAAAAGTTGTCCAAAACAGCTTCCAATCGAATGTTCCTGTGATTGGAAAAGTCAGGAGAGTTCAAAGGTACTGTTTTCTATCAGTTGGCAAGGTGCGCACACAATCCCAGTGTTGTACAGCTTGCTTCTTCACCTTCCCGAAGCTGCCGCTCTCGCCGGCTGCCGGAGCCCAAGAAGCGGCTTCTTCGCGCAAAGACGATTGTGCCGCTCACAGTGCTCTCCTTAGCGCGGCTTCTGCCGAAAGACGCCCGGCAGCGGCTCTTACCTCCGGAGAGCATCCTACCTTCCTCTTTAGCTCCTCTTCTCATCTACACCTCGGCAACAAGCTTTTCCACTATGTCTGGCTAGGAAAAACTGTGCCAGCACAGAAAACATCTCCCATCGTGTTCTAGAAGTTGCACGGATGTCTGCCAAGTGTTTGGCAGGAAGAAAAGAAAAGTTGTCCAAAACAGCTTCCAATCGAATGTTCCTGTGATTGGAAAAGTCAGGAGAGTGCAAAGGTACTGTTTTCTATCAGTTGGCAAGGTGCGCACACAATCCCAGTGTTGTACAGCTTGCTTCTTCACCTTCCCGAAGCTGCCGCTCTCGCCGGCTGCCGGAGCCCAAGAAGCGGCTTCTTCGCGCAAAGACGATTGTGCCGCTCACAGTGCTCTCCTTAGCGCGGCTTCTGCCGAAAGACGCCCGGCAGCGGCTCTTACCTCCGGAGAGCATCCTACCTTCCTCTTTAGCTCCTCTTCTCATCTACACCTCGGCAACAAGCTTTTCCACTATGTCTGGCTAGGAAAAACTGTGCCAGCACAGAAAACATCTCCCATCGTGTTCTAGAAGTTGCACGGATGTCTGCCAAGTGTTTGGCAGGAAGAAAAGAAAAGTTGTCCAAAACAGCTTCCAATCGAATGTTCCTGTGATTGGAAAAGTCAGGAGAGTGCAAAGGTACTGTTTTCTATCCGTTGGCAAGGTGCGCACACAATCCCAGTGTTGTACAGCTTGCTTCTTCACCTTCCCGAAGCTGCCGCTCTCGCCGGCTGCCGGAGCCCAAGAAGCGGCTTCTTCGCGCAAAGACGATTGTGCCGCTCACAGTGCTCTCCTTAGCGCGGCTTCTGCCGAAAGACGCCCGGCAGCGGCTCTTACCTCCGGAGAGCATCCTACCTTCCTCTTTAGCTCCTCTTCTCATCTACACCTCGGCAACAAGCTTTTCCACTATGTCTGGCTAGGAAAAACTGTGCCAGCACAGAAAACATCTCCCATCGTGTTCTAGAAGTTGCACGGATGTCTGCCAAGTGTTTGGCAGGAAGAAAAGAAAAGTTGTCCAAAACAGCTTCCAATCGAATGTTCCTGTGATTGGAAAAGTCAGGAGAGTGCAAAGGTACTGTTTTCTATCAGTTGGCAAGGTGCGCACACAATCCCAGTGTTGTACAGCTTGCTTCTTCACCTTCCCGAAGCTGCCGCTCTCGCCGGCTGCCGGAGCCCAAGAAGCGGCTTCTTCGCGCAAAGACGATTGTGCCGCTCACAGTGCTCTCCTTAGCGCGGCTTCTGCCGAAAGACGCCCGGCAGCGGCTCTTACCTCCGGAGAGCATCCTACCTTCCTCTTTAGCTCCTCTTCTCATCTACACCTCGGCAACAAGCTTTTCCACTATGTCTGGCTAGGAAAAACTGTGCCAGCACAGAAAACATCTCCCCTCGTGTTCTAGAAGTTGCACGGATGTCTGCCAAGTGTTTGGCAGGAAGAAAAGAAAAGTTGTCCAAAACAGCTTCCAATCGAATGTTCCTGTGATTGGAAAAGTCAGGAGAGTGCAAAGGTACTGTTTTCTATCAGTTGGCAAGGTGCGCACACAATCCCAGTGTTGTACAGCTTGCTTCTTCACCTTCCCGAAGCTGCCGCTCTCGCCGGCTGCCGGAGCCCAAGAAGCGGCTTCTTCGCGCAAAGACGATTGTGCCGCTCACAGTGCTCTCCTTAGCGCGGCTTCTGCCGAAAGACGCCCGGCAGCGGCTCTTACCTCCGGAGAGCATCCTACCTTCCTCTTTAGCTCCTCTTCTCATCTACACCTCGGCAACAAGCTTTTCCACTATGTCTGGCTAGGAAAAACTGTGCCAGCACAGAAAACATCTCCCATCGTGTTCTAGAAGTTGCACGGATGTCTGCCAAGTGTTTGGCAGGAAGAAAAGAAAAGTTGTCCAAAACAGCTTCCAATCGAATGTTCCTGTGATTGGAAAAGTCAGGAGAGTGCAAAGGTACTGTTTTCTATCAGTTGGCAAGGTGCGCACACAATCCCAGTGTTGTACAGCTTGCTTCTTCACCTTCCCGAAGCTGCCGCTCTCGCCGGCTGCCGGAGCCCAAGAAGCGGCTTCTTCGCGCAAAGACGATTGTGCCGCTCACAGTGCTCTCCTTAGCGCGGCTTCTGCCGAAAGACGCCCGGCAGCGGCTCTTACCTCCGGAGAGCATCCTACCTTCCTCTTTAGCTCCTCTTCTCATCTACACCTCGGCAACAAGCTTTTCCACTATGTCTGGCTAGGAAAAACTGTGCCAGCACAGAAAACATCTCCCATCGTGTTCTAGAAGTTGCACGGATGTCTGCCAAGTGTTTGGCAGGAAGAAAAGAAAAGTTGTCCAAAACAGCTTCCAATCGAATGTTCCTGTGATTGGAAAAGTCAGGAGAGTGCAAAGGTACTGTTTTCTATCAGTTGGCAAGGTGCGCACACAATCCCAGTGTTGTACAGCTTGCTTCTTCACCTTCCCGAAGCTGCCGCTCTCGCCGGCTGCCGGAGCCCAAGAAGCGGCTTCTTCGCGCAAAGACGATTGTGCCGCTCACAGTGCTCTCCTTAGCGCGGCTTCTGCCGAAAGACGCCCGGCAGCGGCTCTTACCTCCGGAGAGCATCCTACCTTCCTCTTTAGCTCCTCTTCTCATCTACACCTCGGCAACAAGCTTTTCCACTATGTCTGGCTAGGAAAAACTGTGCCAGCACAGAAAACATCTCCCCTCGTGTTCTAGAAGTTGCACGGATGTCTGCCAAGTGTTTGGCAGGAAGAAAAGAAAAGTTGTCCAAAACAGCTTCCAATCGAATGTTCCTGTGATTGGAAAAGTCAGGAGAGTGCAAAGGTACTGTTTTCTATCAGTTGGCAAGGTGCGCACACAATCCCAGTGTTGTACAGCTTGCTTCTTCACCTTCCCGAAGCTGCCGCTCTCGCCGGCTGCCGGAGCCCAAGAAGCGGCTTCTTCGCGCAAAGACGATTGTGCCGCTCACAGTGCTCTCCTTAGCGCGGCTTCTGCCGAAAGACGCCCGGCAGCGGCTCTTACCTCCGGAGAGCATCCTACCTTCCTCTTTAGCTCCTCTTCTCATCTACACCTCGGCAACAAGCTTTTCCACTATGTCTGGCTAGGAAAAACTGTGCCAGCACAGAAAACATCTCCCATCGTGTTCTAGAAGTTGCACGGATGTCTGCCAAGTGTTTGGCAGGAAGAAAAGAAAAGTTGTCCAAAACAGCTTCCAATCGAATGTTCCTGTGATTGGAAAAGTCAGGAGAGTTCAAAGGTACTGTTTTCTATCCGTTGGCAAGGTGCGCACACAATCCCAGTGTTGTACAGCTTGCTTCTTCACCTTCCCGAAGCTGCCGCTCTCGCCGGCTGCCGGAGCCCAAGAAGCGGCTTCTTCGCGCAAAGACGATTGTGCCGCTCACAGTGCTCTCCTTAGCGCGGCTTCTGCCGAAAGACGCCCGGCAGCGGCTCTTACCTCCGGAGAGCATCCTACCTTCCTCTTTAGCTCCTCTTCTCATCTACACCTCGGCAACAAGCTTTTCCACTATGTCTGGCTAGGAAAAACTGTGCCAGCACAGAAAACATCTCCCATCGTGTTCTAGAAGTTGCACGGATGTCTGCCAAGTGTTTGGCAGGAAGAAAAGAAAAGTTGTCCAAAACAGCTTCCAATCGAATGTTCCTGTGATTGGAAAAGTCAGGAGAGTGCAAAGGTACTGTTTTCTATCAGTTGGCAAGGTGCGCACACAATCCCAGTGTTGTACAGCTTGCTTCTTCACCTTCCCGAAGCTGCCGCTCTCGCCGGCTGCCGGAGCCCAAGAAGCGGCTTCTTCGCGCAAAGACGATTGTGCCGCTCACAGTGCTCTCCTTAGCGCGGCTTCTGCCGAAAGACGCCCGGCAGCGGCTCTTACCTCCGGAGAGCATCCTACCTTCCTCTTTAGCTCCTCTTCTCATCTACACCTCGGCAACAAGCTTTTCCACTATGTCTGGCTAGGAAAAACTGTGCCAGCACAGAAAACATCTCCCATCGTGTTCTAGAAGTTGCACGGATGTCTGCCAAGTGTTTGGCAGGAAGAAAAGAAAAGTTGTCCAAAACAGCTTCCAATCGAATGTTCCTGTGATTGGAAAAGTCAGGAGAGTGCAAAGGTACTGTTTTCTATCCGTTGGCAAGGTGCGCACACAATCCCAGTGTTGTACAGCTTGCTTCTTCACCTTCCCGAAGCTGCCGCTCTCGCCGGCTGCCGGAGCCCAAGAAGCGGCTTCTTCGCGCAAAGACGATTGTGCCGCTCACAGTGCTCTCCTTAGCGCGGCTTCTGCCGAAAGACGCCCGGCAGCGGCTCTTACCTCCGGAGAGCATCCTACCTTCCTCTTTAGCTCCTCTTCTCATCTACACCTCGGCAACAAGCTTTTCCACTATGTCTGGCTAGGAAAAACTGTGCCAGCACAGAAAACATCTCCCATCGTGTTCTAGAAGTTGCACGGATGTCTGCCAAGTGTTTGGCAGGAAGAAAAGAAAAGTTGTCCAAAACAGCTTCCAATCGAATGTTCCTGTGATTGGAAAAGTCAGGAGAGTGCAAAGGTACTGTTTTCTATCAGTTGGCAAGGTGCGCACACAATCCCAGTGTTGTACAGCTTGCTTCTTCACCTTCCCGAAGCTGCCGCTCTCGCCGGCTGCCGGAGCCCAAGAAGCGGCTTCTTCGCGCAAAGACGATTGTGCCGCTCACAGTGCTCTCCTTAGCGCGGCTTCTGCCGAAAGACGCCCGGCAGCGGCTCTTACCTCCGGAGAGCATCCTACCTTCCTCTTTAGCTCCTCTTCTCATCTACACCTCGGCAACAAGCTTTTCCACTATGTCTGGCTAGGAAAAACTGTGCCAGCACAGAAAACATCTCCCCTCGTGTTCTAGAAGTTGCACGGATGTCTGCCAAGTGTTTGGCAGGAAGAAAAGAAAAGTTGTCCAAAACAGCTTCCAATCGAATGTTCCTGTGATTGGAAAAGTCAGGAGAGTGCAAAGGTACTGTTTTCTATCAGTTGGCAAGGTGCGCACACAATCCCAGTGTTGTACAGCTTGCTTCTTCACCTTCCCGAAGCTGCCGCTCTCGCCGGCTGCCGGAGCCCAAGAAGCGGCTTCTTCGCGCAAAGACGATTGCGCCGCTCACAGTGCTCTCCTTAGCGCGGCTTCTGCCGAAAGACGCCCGGCAGCGGCTCTTACCTCCGGAGAGCATCCTACCTTCCTCTTTAGCTCCTCTTCTCATCTACACCTCGGCAACAAGCTTTTCCACTATGTCTGGCTAGGAAAAACTGTGCCAGCACAGAAAACATCTCCCATCGTGTTCTAGAAGTTGCACGGATGTCTGCCAAGTGTTTGGCAGGAAGAAAAGAAAAGTTGTCCAAAACAGCTTCCAATCGAATGTTCCTGTGATTGGAAAAGTCAGGAGAGTGCAAAGGTACTGTTTTCTATCAGTTGGCAAGGTGCGCACACAATCCCAGTGTTGTACAGCTTGCTTCTTCACCTTCCCGAAGCTGCCGCTCTCGCCGGCTGCCGGAGCCCAAGAAGCGGCTTCTTCGCGCAAAGACGATTGTGCCGCTCACAGTGCTCTCCTTAGCGCGGCTTCTGCCGAAAGACGCCCGGCAGCGGCTCTTACCTCCGGAGAGCATCCTACCTTCCTCTTTAGCTCCTCTTCTCATCTACACCTCGGCAACAAGCTTTTCCACTATGTCTGGCTAGGAAAAACTGTGCCAGCACAGAAAACATCTCCCCTCGTGTTCTAGAAGTTGCACGGATGTCTGCCAAGTGTTTGGCAGGAAGAAAAGAAAAGTTGTCCAAAACAGCTTCCAATCGAATGTTCCTGTGATTGGAAAAGTCAGGAGAGTGCAAAGGTACTGTTTTCTATCAGTTGGCAAGGTGCGCACACAATCCCAGTGTTGTACAGCTTGCTTCTTCACCTTCCCGAAGCTGCCGCTCTCGCCGGCTGCCGGAGCCCAAGAAGCGGCTTCTTCGCGCAAAGACGATTGCGCCGCTCACAGTGCTCTCCTTAGCGCGGCTTCTGCCGAAAGACGCCCGGCAGCGGCTCTTACCTCCGGAGAGCATCCTACCTTCCTCTTTAGCTCCTCTTCTCATCTACACCTCGGCAACAAGCTTTTCCACTATGTCTGGCTAGGAAAAACTGTGCCAGCACAGAAAACATCTCCCCTCGTGTTCTAGAAGTTGCACGGATGTCTGCCAAGTGTTTGGCAGGAAGAAAAGAAAAGTTGTCCAAAACAGCTTCCAATCGAATGTTCCTGTGATTGGAAAAGTCAGGAGAGTGCAAAGGTACTGTTTTCTATCAGTTGGCAAGGTGCGCACACAATCCCAGTGTTGTACAGCTTGCTTCTTCACCTTCCCGAAGCTGCCGCTCTCGCCGGCTGCCGGAGCCCAAGAAGCGGCTTCTTCGCGCAAAGACGATTGTGCCGCTCACAGTGCTCTCCTTAGCGCGGCTTCTGCCGAAAGACGCCCGGCAGCGGCTCTTACCTCCGGAGAGCATCCTACCTTCCTCTTTAGCTCCTCTTCTCATCTACACCTCGGCAACAAGCTTTTCCACTATGTCTGGCTAGGAAAAACTGTGCCAGCACAGAAAACATCTCCCCTCGTGTTCTAGAAGTTGCACGGATGTCTGCCAAGTGTTTGGCAGGAAGAAAAGAAAAGTTGTCCAAAACAGCTTCCAATCGAATGTTCCTGTGATTGGAAAAGTCAGGAGAGTGCAAAGGTACTGTTTTCTATCAGTTGGCAAGGTGCGCACACAATCCCAGTGTTGTACAGCTTGCTTCTTCACCTTCCCGAAGCTGCCGCTCTCGCCGGCTGCCGGAGCCCAAGAAGCGGCTTCTTCGCGCAAAGACGATTGTGCCGCTCACAGTGCTCTCCTTAGCGCGGCTTCTGCCGAAAGACGCCCGGCAGCGGCTCTTACCTCCGGAGAGCATCCTACCTTCCTCTTTAGCTCCTCTTCTCATCTACACCTCGGCAACAAGCTTTTCCACTATGTCTGGCTAGGAAAAACTGTGCCAGCACAGAAAACATCTCCCCTCGTGTTCTAGAAGTTGCACGGATGTCTGCCAAGTGTTTGGCAGGAAGAAAAGAAAAGTTGTCCAAAACAGCTTCCAATCGAATGTTCCTGTGATTGGAAAAGTCAGGAGAGTGCAAAGGTACTGTTTTCTATCAGTTGGCAAGGTGCGCACACAATCCCAGTGTTGTACAGCTTGCTTCTTCACCTTCCCGAAGCTGCCGCTCTCGCCGGCTGCCGGAGCCCAAGAAGCGGCTTCTTCGCGCAAAGACGATTGTGCCGCTCACAGTGCTCTCCTTAGCGCGGCTTCTGCCGAAAGACGCCCGGCAGCGGCTCTTACCTCCGGAGAGCATCCTACCTTCCTCTTTAGCTCCTCTTCTCATCTACACCTCGGCAACAAGCTTTTCCACTATGTCTGGCTAGGAAAAACTGTGCCAGCACAGAAAACATCTCCCCTCGTGTTCTAGAAGTTGCACGGATGTCTGCCAAGTGTTTGGCAGGAAGAAAAGAAAAGTTGTCCAAAACAGCTTCCAATCGAATGTTCCTGTGATTGGAAAAGTCAGGAGAGTGCAAAGGTACTGTTTTCTATCAGTTGGCAAGGTGCGCACACAATCCCAGTGTTGTACAGCTTGCTTCTTCACCTTCCCGAAGCTGCCGCTCTCGCCGGCTGCCGGAGCCCAAGAAGCGGCTTCTTCGCGCAAAGACGATTGCGCCGCTCACAGTGCTCTCCTTAGCGCGGCTTCTGCCGAAAGACGCCCGGCAGCGGCTCTTACCTCCGGAGAGCATCCTACCTTCCTCTTTAGCTCCTCTTCTCATCTACACCTCGGCAACAAGCTTTTCCACTATGTCTGGCTAGGAAAAACTGTGCCAGCACAGAAAACATCTCCCATCGTGTTCTAGAAGTTGCACGGATGTCTGCCAAGTGTTTGGCAGGAAGAAAAGAAAAGTTGTCCAAAACAGCTTCCAATCGAATGTTCCTGTGATTGGAAAAGTCAGGAGAGTGCAAAGGTACTGTTTTCTATCCGTTGGCAAGGTGCGCACACAATCCCAGTGTTGTACAGCTTGCTTCTTCACCTTCCCGAAGCTGCCGCTCTCGCCGGCTGCCGGAGCCCAAGAAGCGGCTTCTTCGCGCAAAGACGATTGTGCCGCTCACAGTGCTCTCCTTAGCGCGGCTTCTGCCGAAAGACGCCCGGCAGCGGCTCTTACCTCCGGAGAGCATCCTACCTTCCTCTTTAGCTCCTCTTCTCATCTACACCTCGGCAACAAGCTTTTCCACTATGTCTGGCTAGGAAAAACTGTGCCAGCACAGAAAACATCTCCCCTCGTGTTCTAGAAGTTGCACGGATGTCTGCCAAGTGTTTGGCAGGAAGAAAAGAAAAGTTGTCCAAAACAGCTTCCAATCGAATGTTCCTGTGATTGGAAAAGTCAGGAGAGTGCAAAGGTACTGTTTTCTATCAGTTGGCAAGATGCCCACACAATCCCAGTGTTGTACAGCTTGCTTCTTCACCTTCCCGAAGCTGCCGCTCTCGCCGGCTGCCGGAGCCCAAGAAGCGGCTTCTTCGCGCAAAGACGATTGTGCCGCTCACAGTGCTCTCCTTAGCGCGGCTTCTGCCGAAAGACGCCCGGCAGCGGCTCTTACCTCCGGAGAGCATCCTACCTTCCTCTTTAGCTCCTCTTCTCATCTACACCTCGGCAACAAGCTTTTCCACTATGTCTGGCTAGGAAAAACTGTGCCAGCACAGAAAACATCTCCCCTCGTGTTCTAGAAGTTGCACGGATGTCTGCCAAGTGTTTGGCAGGAAGAAAAGAAAAGTTGTCCAAAACAGCTTCCAATCGAATGTTCCTGTGATTGGAAAAGTCAGGAGAGTGCAAAGGTACTGTTTTCTATCAGTTGGCAAGGTGCGCACACAATCCCAGTGTTGTACAGCTTGCTTCTTCACCTTCCCGAAGCTGCCGCTCTCGCCGGCTGCCGGAGCCCAAGAAGCGGCTTCTTCGCGCAAAGACGATTGTGCCGCTCACAGTGCTCTCCTTAGCGCGGCTTCTGCCGAAAGACGCCCGGCAGCGGCTCTTACCTCCGGAGAGCATCCTACCTTCCTCTTTAGCTCCTCTTCTCATCTACACCTCGGCAACAAGCTTTTCCACTATGTCTGGCTAGGAAAAACTGTGCCAGCACAGAAAACATCTCCCCTCGTGTTCTAGAAGTTGCACGGATGTCTGCCAAGTGTTTGGCAGGAAGAAAAGAAAAGTTGTCCAAAACAGCTTCCAATCGAATGTTCCTGTGATTGGAAAAGTCAGGAGAGTGCAAAGGTACTGTTTTCTATCCGTTGGCAAGGTGCGCACACAATCCCAGTGTTGTACAGCTTGCTTCTTCACCTTCCCGAAGCTGCCGCTCTCGCCGGCTGCCGGAGCCCAAGAAGCGGCTTCTTCGCGCAAAGACGATTGTGCCGCTCACAGTGCTCTCCTTAGCGCGGCTTCTGCCGAAAGACGCCCGGCAGCGGCTCTTACCTCCGGAGAGCATCCTACCTTCCTCTTTAGCTCCTCTTCTCATCTACACCTCGGCAACAAGCTTTTCCACTATGTCTGGCTAGGAAAAACTGTGCCAGCACAGAAAACATCTCCCCTCGTGTTCTAGAAGTTGCACGGATGTCTGCCAAGTGTTTGGCAGGAAGAAAAGAAAAGTTGTCCAAAACAGCTTCCAATCGAATGTTCCTGTGATTGGAAAAGTCAGGAGAGTGCAAAGGTACTGTTTTCTATCCGTTGGCAAGGTGCGCACACAATCCCAGTGTTGTACAGCTTGCTTCTTCACCTTCCCGAAGCTGCCGCTCTCGCCGGCTGCCGGAGCCCAAGAAGCGGCTTCTTCGCGCAAAGACGATTGTGCCGCTCACAGTGCTCTCCTTAGCGCGGCTTCTGCCGAAAGACGCCCGGCAGCGGCTCTTACCTCCGGAGAGCATCCTACCTTCCTCTTTAGCTCCTCTTCTCATCTACACCTCGGCAACAAGCTTTTCCACTATGTCTGGCTAGGAAAAACTGTGCCAGCACAGAAAACATCTCCCCTTGTGTTCTAGAAGTTGCACGGATGTCTGCCAAGTGTTTGGCAGGAAGAAAAGAAAAGTTGTCCAAAACAGCTTCCAATCGAATGTTCCTGTGATTGGAAAAGTCAGGAGAGTGCAAAGGTACTGTTTTCTATCAGTTGGCAAGGTGCGCACACAATCCCAGTGTTGTACAGCTTGCTTCTTCACCTTCCCGAAGCTGCCGCTCTCGCCGGCTGCCGGAGCCCAAGAAGCGGCTTCTTCGCGCAAAGACGATTGTGCCGCTCACAGTGCTCTCCTTAGCGCGGCTTCTGCCGAAAGACGCCCGGCAGCGGCTCTTACCTCCGGAGAGCATCCTACCTTCCTCTTTAGCTCCTCTTCTCATCTACACCTCGGCAACAAGCTTTTCCACTATGTCTGGCTAGGAAAAACTGTGCCAGCACAGAAAACATCTCCCCTCGTGTTCTAGAAGTTGCACGGATGTCTGCCAAGTGTTTGGCAGGAAGAAAAGAAAAGTTGTCCAAAACAGCTTCCAATCGAATGTTCCTGTGATTGGAAAAGTCAGGAGAGTGCAAAGGTACTGTTTTCTATCAGTTGGCAAGGTGCGCACACAATCCCAGTGTTGTACAGCTTGCTTCTTCACCTTCCCGAAGCTGCCGCTCTCGCCGGCTGCCGGAGCCCAAGAAGCGGCTTCTTCGCGCAAAGACGATTGCGCCGCTCACAGTGCTCTCCTTAGCGCGGCTTCTGCCGAAAGACGCCCGGCAGCGGCTCTTACCTCCGGAGAGCATCCTACCTTCCTCTTTAGCTCCTCTTCTCATCTACACCTCGGCAACAAGCTTTTCCACTATGTCTGGCTAGGAAAAACTGTGCCAGCACAGAAAACATCTCCCATCGTGTTCTAGAAGTTGCACGGATGTCTGCCAAGTGTTTGGCAGGAAGAAAAGAAAAGTTGTCCAAAACAGCTTCCAATCGAATGTTCCTGTGATTGGAAAAGTCAGGAGAGTGCAAAGGTACTGTTTTCTATCAGTTGGCAAGGTGCGCACACAATCCCAGTGTTGTACAGCTTGCTTCTTCACCTTCCCGAAGCTGCCGCTCTCGCCGGCTGCCGGAGCCCAAGAAGCGGCTTCTTCGCGCAAAGACGATTGTGCCGCTCACAGTGCTCTCCTTAGCGCGGCTTCTGCCGAAAGACGCCCGGCAGCGGCTCTTACCTCCGGAGAGCATCCTACCTTCCTCTTTAGCTCCTCTTCTCATCTACACCTCGGCAACAAGCTTTTCCACTATGTCTGGCTAGGAAAAACTGTGCCAGCACAGAAAACATCTCCCCTCGTGTTCTAGAAGTTGCACGGATGTCTGCCAAGTGTTTGGCAGGAAGAAAAGAAAAGTTGTCCAAAACAGCTTCCAATCGAATGTTCCTGTGATTGGAAAAGTCAGGAGAGTGCAAAGGTACTGTTTTCTATCAGTTGGCAAGGTGCGCACACAATCCCAGTGTTGTACAGCTTGCTTCTTCACCTTCCCGAAGCTGCCGCTCTCGCCGGCTGCCGGAGCCCAAGAAGCGGCTTCTTCGCGCAAAGACGATTGTGCCGCTCACAGTGCTCTCCTTAGCGCGGCTTCTGCCGAAAGACGCCCGGCAGCGGCTCTTACCTCCGGAGAGCATCCTACCTTCCTCTTTAGCTCCTCTTCTCATCTACACCTCGGCAACAAGCTTTTCCACTATGTCTGGCTAGGAAAAACTGTGCCAGCACAGAAAACATCTCCCCTCGTGTTCTAGAAGTTGCACGGATGTCTGCCAAGTGTTTGGCAGGAAGAAAAGAAAAGTTGTCCAAAACAGCTTCCAATCGAATGTTCCTGTGATTGGAAAAGTCAGGAGAGTGCAAAGGTACTGTTTTCTATCAGTTGGCAAGGTGCGCACACAATCCCAGTGTTGTACAGCTTGCTTCTTCACCTTCCCGAAGCTGCCGCTCTCGCCGGCTGCCGGAGCCCAAGAAGCGGCTTCTTCGCGCAAAGACGATTGTGCCGCTCACAGTGCTCTCCTTAGCGCGGCTTCTGCCGAAAGACGCCCGGCAGCGGCTCTTACCTCCGGAGAGCATCCTACCTTCCTCTTTAGCTCCTCTTCTCATCTACACCTCGGCAACAAGCTTTTCCACTATGTCTGGCTAGGAAAAACTGTGCCAGCACAGAAAACATCTCCCATCGTGTTCTAGAAGTTGCACGGATGTCTGCCAAGTGTTTGGCAGGAAGAAAAGAAAAGTTGTCCAAAACAGCTTCCAATCGAATGTTCCTGTGATTGGAAAAGTCAGGAGAGTGCAAAGGTACTGTTTTCTATCAGTTGGCAAGGTGCGCACACAATCCCAGTGTTGTACAGCTTGCTTCTTCACCTTCCCGAAGCTGCCGCTCTCGCCGGCTGCCGGAGCCCAAGAAGCGGCTTCTTCGCGCAAAGACGATTGTGCCGCTCACAGTGCTCTCCTTAGCGCGGCTTCTGCCGAAAGACGCCCGGCAGCGGCTCTTACCTCCGGAGAGCATCCTACCTTCCTCTTTAGCTCCTCTTCTCATCTACACCTCGGCAACAAGCTTTTCCACTATGTCTGGCTAGGAAAAACTGTGCCAGCACAGAAAACATCTCCCATCGTGTTCTAGAAGTTGCACGGATGTCTGCCAAGTGTTTGGCAGGAAGAAAAGAAAAGTTGTCCAAAACAGCTTCCAATCGAATGTTCCTGTGATTGGAAAAGTCAGGAGAGTGCAAAGGTACTGTTTTCTATCCGTTGGCAAGGTGCGCACACAATCCCAGTGTTGTACAGCTTGCTTCTTCACCTTCCCGAAGCTGCCGCTCTCGCCGGCTGCCGGAGCCCAAGAAGCGGCTTCTTCGCGCAAAGACGATTGTGCCGCTCACAGTGCTCTCCTTAGCGCGGCTTCTGCCGAAAGACGCCCGGCAGCGGCTCTTACCTCCGGAGAGCATCCTACCTTCCTCTTTAGCTCCTCTTCTCATCTACACCTCGGCAACAAGCTTTTCCACTATGTCTGGCTAGGAAAAACTGTGCCAGCACAGAAAACATCTCCCATCGTGTTCTAGAAGTTGCACGGATGTCTGCCAAGTGTTTGGCAGGAAGAAAAGAAAAGTTGTCCAAAACAGCTTCCAATCGAATGTTCCTGTGATTGGAAAAGTCAGGAGAGTGCAAAGGTACTGTTTTCTATCAGTTGGCAAGGTGCGTACACAATCCCAGTGTTGTACAGCTTGCTTCTTCACCTTCCCGAAGCTGCCGCTCTCGCCGGCTGCCGGAGCCCAAGAAGCGGCTTCTTCGCGCAAAGACGATTGTGCCGCTCACAGTGCTCTCCTTAGCGCGGCTTCTGCCGAAAGACGCCCGGCAGCGGCTCTTACCTCCGGAGAGCATCCTACCTTCCTCTTTAGCTCCTCTTCTCATCTACACCTCGGCAACAAGCTTTTCCACTATGTCTGGCTAGGAAAAACTGTGCCAGCACAGAAAACATCTCCCCTCGTGTTCTAGAAGTTGCACGGATGTCTGCCAAGTGTTTGGCAGGAAGAAAAGAAAAGTTGTCCAAAACAGCTTCCAATCGAATGTTCCTGTGATTGGAAAAGTCAGGAGAGTGCAAAGGTACTGTTTTCTATCAGTTGGCAAGGTGCGCACACAATCCCAGTGTTGTACAGCTTGCTTCTTCACCTTCCCGAAGCTGCCGCTCTCGCCGGCTGCCGGAGCCCAAGAAGCGGCTTCTTCGCGCAAAGACGATTGTGCCGCTCACAGTGCTCTCCTTAGCGCGGCTTCTGCCGAAAGACGCCCGGCAGCGGCTCTTACCTCCGGAGAGCATCCTACCTTCCTCTTTAGCTCCTCTTCTCATCTACACCTCGGCAACAAGCTTTTCCACTATGTCTGGCTAGGAAAAACTGTGCCAGCACAGAAAACATCTCCCCTCGTGTTCTAGAAGTTGCACGGATGTCTGCCAAGTGTTTGGCAGGAAGAAAAGAAAAGTTGTCCAAAACAGCTTCCAATCGAATGTTCCTGTGATTGGAAAAGTCAGGAGAGTGCAAAGGTACTGTTTTCTATCAGTTGGCAAGGTGCGCACACAATCCCAGTGTTGTACAGCTTGCTTCTTCACCTTCCCGAAGCTGCCGCTCTCGCCGGCTGCCGGAGCCCAAGAAGCGGCTTCTTCGCGCAAAGACGATTGCGCCGCTCACAGTGCTCTCCTTAGCGCGGCTTCTGCCGAAAGACGCCCGGCAGCGGCTCTTACCTCCGGAGAGCATCCTACCTTCCTCTTTAGCTCCTCTTCTCATCTACACCTCGGCAACAAGCTTTTCCACTATGTCTGGCTAGGAAAAACTGTGCCAGCACAGAAAACATCTCCCCTCGTGTTCTAGAAGTTGCACGGATGTCTGCCAAGTGTTTGGCAGGAAGAAAAGAAAAGTTGTCCAAAACAGCTTCCAATCGAATGTTCCTGTGATTGGAAAAGTCAGGAGAGTGCAAAGGTACTGTTTTCTATCAGTTGGCAAGGTGCGCACACAATCCCAGTGTTGTACAGCTTGCTTCTTCACCTTCCCGAAGCTGCCGCTCTCGCCGGCTGCCGGAGCCCAAGAAGCGGCTTCTTCGCGCAAAGACGATTGTGCCGCTCACAGTGCTCTCCTTAGCGCGGCTTCTGCCGAAAAACGCCCGGCAGCGGCTCTTACCTCCGGAGAGCATCCTACCTTCCTCTTTAGCTCCTCTTCTCATCTACACCTCGGCAACAAGCTTTTCCACTATGTCTGGCTAGGAAAAACTGTGCCAGCACAGAAAACATCTCCCCTCGTGTTCTAGAAGTTGCACGGATGTCTGCCAAGTGTTTGGCAGGAAGAAAAGAAAAGTTGTCCAAAACAGCTTCCAATCGAATGTTCCTGTGATTGGAAAAGTCAGGAGAGTGCAAAGGTACTGTTTTCTATCAGTTGGCAAGGTGCGCACACAATCCCAGTGTTGTACAGCTTGCTTCTTCACCTTCCCGAAGCTGCCGCTCTCGCCGGCTGCCGGAGCCCAAGAAGCGGCTTCTTCGCGCAAAGACGATTGTGCCGCTCACAGCGCTCTCCTTAGCGCGGCTTCTGCCGAAAGACGCCCGGCAGCGGCTCTTACCTCCGGAGAGCATCCTACCTTCCTCTTTAGCTCCTCTTCTCATCTACACCTCGGCAACAAGCTTTTCCACTATGTCTGGCTAGGAAAAACTGTGCCAGCACAGAAAACATCTCCCCTCGTGTTCTAGAAGTTGCACGGATGTCTGCCAAGTGTTTGGCAGGAAGAAAAGAAAAGTTGTCCAAAACAGCTTCCAATCGAATGTTCCTGTGATTGGAAAAGTCAGGAGAGTGCAAAGGTACTGTTTTCTATCAGTTGGCAAGGTGCGCACACAATCCCAGTGTTGTACAGCTTGCTTCTTCACCTTCCCGAAGCTGCCGCTCTCGCCGGCTGCCGGAGCCCAAGAAGCGGCTTCTTCGCGCAAAGACGATTGTGCCGCTCACAGTGCTCTCCTTAGCGCGGCTTCTGCCGAAAGACGCCCGGCAGCGGCTCTTACCTCCGGAGAGCATCCTACCTTCCTCTTTAGCTCCTCTTCTCATCTACACCTCGGCAACAAGCTTTTCCACTATGTCTGGCTAGGAAAAACTGTGCCAGCACAGAAAACATCTCCCCTCGTGTTCTAGAAGTTGCACGGATGTCTGCCAAGTGTTTGGCAGGAAGAAAAGAAAAGTTGTCCAAAACAGCTTCCAATCGAATGTTCCTGTGATTGGAAAAGTCAGGAGAGTGCAAAGGTACTGTTTTCTATCCGTTGGCAAGGTGCGCACACAATCCCAGTGTTGTACAGCTTGCTTCTTCACCTTCCCGAAGCTGCCGCTCTCGCCGGCTGCCGGAGCCCAAGAAGCGGCTTCTTCGCGCAAAGACGATTGTGCCGCTCACAGTGCTCTCCTTAGCGCGGCTTCTGCCGAAAGACGCCCGGCAGCGGCTCTTACCTCCGGAGAGCATCCTACCTTCCTCTTTAGCTCCTCTTCTCATCTACACCTCGGCAACAAGCTTTTCCACTATGTCTGGCTAGGAAAAACTGTGCCAGCACAGAAAACATCTCCCATCGTGTTCTAGAAGTTGCACGGATGTCTGCCAAGTGTTTGGCAGGAAGAAAAGAAAAGTTGTCCAAAACAGCTTCCAATCGAATGTTCCTGTGATTGGAAAAGTCAGGAGAGTGCAAAGGTACTGTTTTCTATCCGTTGGCAAGGTGCGCACACAATCCCAGTGTTGTACAGCTTGCTTCTTCACCTTCCCGAAGCTGCCGCTCTCGCCGGCTGCCGGAGCCCAAGAAGCGGCTTCTTCGCACAAAGACAATTGTGCCGCTCACAGTGCTCTCCTTAGCGCGGCTTCTGCCGAAAGACGCCCGGCAGCGGCTCTTACCTCCGGAGAGCATCCTACCTTCGTCTTTAGCTCCTCTTCTCATCTACACCTCGGCAACAAGCTTTTCCACTATGTCTGGCTAGGAAAAACTGTGCCAGCACAGAAAACATCTCCCATCGTGTTCTAGAAGTTGCACGGATGTCTGCCAAGTGTTTGGCAGGAAGAAAAGAAAAGTTGTCCAAAACAGCTTCCAATCGAATGTTCCTGTGATTGGAAAAGTCAGGAGAGTGCAAAGGTACTGTTTTCTATCAGTTGGCAAGGTGCGCACACAATCCCAGTGTTGTACAGCTTGCTTCTTCACCTTCCCGAAGCTGCCGCTCTCGCCGGCTGCCGGAGCCCAAGAAGCGGCTTCTTCGCGCAAAGACGATTGCGCCGCTCACAGTGCTCTCCTTAGCGCGGCTTCTGCCGAAAGACGCCCGGCAGCGGCTCTTACCTCCGGAGAGCATCCTACCTTCCTCTTTAGCTCCTCTTCTCATCTACACCTCGGCAACAAGCTTTTCCACTATGTCTGGCTAGGAAAAACTGTGCCAGCACAGAAAACATCTCCCCTCGTGTTCTAGAAGTTGCACGGATGTCTGCCAAGTGTTTGGCAGGAAGAAAAGAAAAGTTGTCCAAAACAGCTTCCAATCGAATGTTCCTGTGATTGGAAAAGTCAGGAGAGTGCAAAGGTACTGTTTTCTATCAGTTGGCAAGGTGCGCACACAATCCCAGTGTTGTACAGCTTGCTTCTTCACCTTCCCGAAGCTGCCGCTCTCGCCGGCTGCCGGAGCCCAAGAAGCGGCTTCTTCGCGCAAAGACGATTGTGCCGCTCACAGTGCTCTCCTTAGCGCGGCTTCTGCCGAAAGACGCCCGGCAGCGGCTCTTACCTCCGGAGAGCATCCTACCTTCCTCTTTAGCTCCTCTTCTCATCTACACCTCGGCAACAAGCTTTTCCACTATGTCTGGCTAGGAAAAACTGTGCCAGCACAGAAAACATCTCCCCTCGTGTTCTAGAAGTTGCACGGATGTCTGCCAAGTGTTTGGCAGGAAGAAAAGAAAAGTTGTCCAAAACAGCTTCCAATCGAATGTTCCTGTGATTGGAAAAGTCAGGAGAGTGCAAAGGTACTGTTTTCTATCAGTTGGCAAGGTGCGCACACAATCCCAGTGTTGTACAGCTTGCTTCTTCACCTTCCCGAAGCTGCCGCTCTCGCCGGCTGCCGGAGCCCAAGAAGCGGCTTCTTCGCGCAAAGACGATTGTGCCGCTCACAGTGCTCTCCTTAGCGCGGCTTCTGCCGAAAGACGCCCGGCAGCGGCTCTTACCTCCGGAGAGCATCCTACCTTCCTCTTTAGCTCCTCTTCTCATCTACACCTCGGCAACAAGCTTTTCCACTATGTCTGGCTAGGAAAAACTGTGCCAGCACAGAAAACATCTCCCCTCGTGTTCTAGAAGTTGCACGGATGTCTGCCAAGTGTTTGGCAGGAAGAAAAGAAAAGTTGTCCAAAACAGCTTCCAATCGAATGTTCCTGTGATTGGAAAAGTCAGGAGAGTGCAAAGGTACTGTTTTCTATCAGTTGGCAAGGTGCGCACACAATCCCAGTGTTGTACAGCTTGCTTCTTCACCTTCCCGAAGCTGCCGCTCTCGCCGGCTGCCGGAGCCCAAGAAGCGGCTTCTTCGCGCAAAGACGATTGTGCCGCTCACAGTGCTCTCCTTAGCGCGGCTTCTGCCGAAAGACGCCCGGCAGCGGCTCTTACCTCCGGAGAGCATCCTACCTTCCTCTTTAGCTCCTCTTCTCATCTACACCTCGGCAACAAGCTTTTCCACTATGTCTGGCTAGGAAAAACTGTGCCAGCACAGAAAACATCTCCCCTCGTGTTCTAGAAGTTGCACGGATGTCTGCCAAGTGTTTGGCAGGAAGAAAAGAAAAGTTGTCCAAAACAGCTTCCAATCGAATGTTCCTGTGATTGGAAAAGTCAGGAGAGTGCAAAGGTACTGTTTTCTATCAGTTGGCAAGGTGCGCACACAATCCCAGTGTTGTACAGCTTGCTTCTTCACCTTCCCGAAGCTGCCGCTCTCGCCGGCTGCCGGAGCCCAAGAAGCGGCTTCTTCGCGCAAAGACGATTGCGCCGCTCACAGTGCTCTCCTTAGCGCGGCTTCTGCCGAAAGACGCCCGGCAGCGGCTCTTACCTCCGGAGAGCATCCTACCTTCCTCTTTAGCTCCTCTTCTCATCTACACCTCGGCAACAAGCTTTTCCACTATGTCTGGCTAGGAAAAACTGTGCCAGCACAGAAAACATCTCCCATCGTGTTCTAGAAGTTGCACGGATGTCTGCCAAGTGTTTGGCAGGAAGAAAAGAAAAGTTGTCCAAAACAGCTTCCAATCGAATGTTCCTGTGATTGGAAAAGTCAGGAGAGTGCAAAGGTACTGTTTTCTATCAGTTGGCAAGGTGCGCACACAATCCCAGTGTTGTACAGCTTGCTTCTTCACCTTCCCGAAGCTGCCGCTCTCGCCGGCTGCCGGAGCCCAAGAAGCGGCTTCTTCGCGCAAAGACGATTGTGCCGCTCACAGTGCTCTCCTTAGCGCGGCTTCTGCCGAAAGACGCCCGGCAGCGGCTCTTACCTCCGGAGAGCATCCTACCTTCCTCTTTAGCTCCTCTTCTCATCTACACCTCGGCAACAAGCTTTTCCACTATGTCTGGCTAGGAAAAACTGTGCCAGCACAGAAAACATCTCCCCTCGTGTTCTAGAAGTTGCACGGATGTCTGCCAAGTGTTTGGCAGGAAGAAAAGAAAAGTTGTCCAAAACAGCTTCCAATCGAATGTTCCTGTGATTGGAAAAGTCAGGAGAGTGCAAAGGTACTGTTTTCTATCAGTTGGCAAGGTGCGCACACAATCCCAGTGTTGTACAGCTTGCTTCTTCACCTTCCCGAAGCTGCCGCTCTCGCCGGCTGCCGGAGCCCAAGAAGCGGCTTCTTCGCGCAAAGACGATTGTGCCGCTCACAGTGCTCTCCTTAGCGCGGCTTCTGCCGAAAGACGCCCGGCAGCGGCTCTTACCTCCGGAGAGCATCCTACCTTCCTCTTTAGCTCCTCTTCTCATCTACACCTCGGCAACAAGCTTTTCCACTATGTCTGGCTAGGAAAAACTGTGCCAGCACAGAAAACATCTCCCCTCGTGTTCTAGAAGTTGCACGGATGTCTGCCAAGTGTTTGGCAGGAAGAAAAGAAAAGTTGTCCAAAACAGCTTCCAATCGAATGTTCCTGTGATTGGAAAAGTCAGGAGAGTGCAAAGGTACTGTTTTCTATCAGTTGGCAAGGTGCGCACACAATCCCAGTGTTGTACAGCTTGCTTCTTCACCTTCCCGAAGCTGCCGCTCTCGCCGGCTGCCGGAGCCCAAGAAGCGGCTTCTTCGCGCAAAGACGATTGTGCCGCTCACAGTGCTCTCCTTAGCGCGGCTTCTGCCGAAAGACGCCCGGCAGCGGCTCTTACCTCCGGAGAGCATCCTACCTTCCTCTTTAGCTCCTCTTCTCATCTACACCTCGGCAACAAGCTTTTCCACTATGTCTGGCTAGGAAAAACTGTGCCAGCACAGAAAACATCTCCCCTCGTGTTCTAGAAGTTGCACGGATGTCTGCCAAGTGTTTGGCAGGAAGAAAAGAAAAGTTGTCCAAAACAGCTTCCAATCGAATGTTCCTGTGATTGGAAAAGTCAGGAGAGTGCAAAGGTACTGTTTTCTATCAGTTGGCAAGGTGCGCACACAATCCCAGTGTTGTACAGCTTGCTTCTTCACCTTCCCGAAGCTGCCGCTCTCGCCGGCTGCCGGAGCCCAAGAAGCGGCTTCTTCGCGCAAAGACGATTGTGCCGCTCACAGTGCTCTCCTTAGCGCGGCTTCTGCCGAAAGACGCCCGGCAGCGGCTCTTACCTCCGGAGAGCATCCTACCTTCCTCTTTAGCTCCTCTTCTCATCTACACCTCGGCAACAAGCTTTTCCACTATGTCTGGCTAGGAAAAACTGTGCCAGCACAGAAAACATCTCCCCTCGTGTTCTAGAAGTTGCACGGATGTCTGCCAAGTGTTTGGCAGGAAGAAAAGAAAAGTTGTCCAAAACAGCTTCCAATCGAATGTTCCTGTGATTGGAAAAGTCAGGAGAGTGCAAAGGTACTGTTTTCTATCAGTTGGCAAGGTGCGCACACAATCCCAGTGTTGTACAGCTTGCTTCTTCACCTTCCCGAAGCTGCCGCTCTCGCCGGCTGCCGGAGCCCAAGAAGCGGCTTCTTCGCGCAAAGACGATTGTGCCGCTCACAGTGCTCTCCTTAGCGCGGCTTCTGCCGAAAGACGCCCGGCAGCGGCTCTTACCTCCGGAGAGCATCCTACCTTCCTCTTTAGCTCCTCTTCTCATCTACACCTCGGCAACAAGCTTTTCCACTATGTCTGGCTAGGAAAAACTGTGCCAGCACAGAAAACATCTCCCCTCGTGTTCTAGAAGTTGCACGGATGTCTGCCAAGTGTTTGGCAGGAAGAAAAGAAAAGTTGTCCAAAACAGCTTCCAATCGAATGTTCCTGTGATTGGAAAAGTCAGGAGAGTGCAAAGGTACTGTTTTCTATCAGTTGGCAAGGTGCGCACACAATCCCAGTGTTGTACAGCTTGCTTCTTCACCTTCCCGAAGCTGCCGCTCTCGCCGGCTGCCGGAGCCCAAGAAGCGGCTTCTTCGCGCAAAGACGATTGTGCCGCTCACAGTGCTCTCCTTAGCGCGGCTTCTGCCGAAAGACGCCCGGCAGCGGCTCTTACCTCCGGAGAGCATCCTACCTTCCTCTTTAGCTCCTCTTCTCATCTACACCTCGGCAACAAGCTTTTCCACTATGTCTGGCTAGGAAAAACTGTGCCAGCACAGAAAACATCTCCCCTCGTGTTCTAGAAGTTGCACGGATGTCTGCCAAGTGTTTGGCAGGAAGAAAAGAAAAGTTGTCCAAAACAGCTTCCAATCGAATGTTCCTGTGATTGGAAAAGTCAGGAGAGTGCAAAGGTACTGTTTTCTATCAGTTGGCAAGGTGCGCACACAATCCCAGTGTTGTACAGCTTGCTTCTTCACCTTCCCGAAGCTGCCGCTCTCGCCGGCTGCCGGAGCCCAAGAAGCGGCTTCTTCGCGCAAAGACGATTGCGCCGCTCACAGTGCTCTCCTTAGCGCGGCTTCTGCCGAAAGACGCCCGGCAGCGGCTCTTACCTCCGGAGAGCATCCTACCTTCCTCTTTAGCTCCTCTTCTCATCTACACCTCGGCAACAAGCTTTTCCACTATGTCTGGCTAGGAAAAACTGTGCCAGCACAGAAAACATCTCCCATCGTGTTCTAGAAGTTGCACGGATGTCTGCCAAGTGTTTGGCAGGAAGAAAAGAAAAGTTGTCCAAAACAGCTTCCAATCGAATGTTCCTGTGATTGGAAAAGTCAGGAGAGTGCAAAGGTACTGTTTTCTATCAGTTGGCAAGGTGCGCACACAATCCCAGTGTTGTACAGCTTGCTTCTTCACCTTCCCGAAGCTGCCGCTCTCGCCGGCTGCCGGAGCCCAAGAAGCGGCTTCTTCGCGCAAAGACGATTGTGCCGCTCACAGTGCTCTCCTTAGCGCGGCTTCTGCCGAAAGACGCCCGGCAGCGGCTCTTACCTCCGGAGAGCATCCTACCTTCCTCTTTAGCTCCTCTTCTCATCTACACCTCGGCAACAAGCTTTTCCACTATGTCTGGCTAGGAAAAACTGTGCCAGCACAGAAAACATCTCCCCTCGTGTTCTAGAAGTTGCACGGATGTCTGCCAAGTGTTTGGCAGGAAGAAAAGAAAAGTTGTCCAAAACAGCTTCCAATCGAATGTTCCTGTGATTGGAAAAGTCAGGAGAGTGCAAAGGTACTGTTTTCTATCAGTTGGCATGATGCCCACACAATCCCAGTGTTGTACAGCTTGCTTCTTCACCTTCCCGAAGCTGCCGCTCTCGCCGGCTGCCGGAGCCCAAGAAGCGGCTTCTTCGCGCAAAGACGATTGTGCCGCTCACAGTGCTCTCCTTAGCGCGGCTTCTGCCGAAAGACGCCCGGCAGCGGCTCTTACCTCCGGAGAGCATCCTACCTTCCTCTTTAGCTCCTCTTCTCATCTACACCTCGGCAACAAGCTTTTCCACTATGTCTGGCTAGGAAAAACTGTGCCAGCACAGAAAACATCTCCCCTCGTGTTCTAGAAGTTGCACGGATGTCTGCCAAGTGTTTGGCAGGAAGAAAAGAAAAGTTGTCCAAAACAGCTTCCAATCGAATGTTCCTGTGATTGGAAAAGTCAGGAGAGTGCAAAGGTACTGTTTTCTATCAGTTGGCAAGGTGCGCACACAATCCCAGTGTTGTACAGCTTGCTTCTTCACCTTCCCGAAGCTGCCGCTCTCGCCGGCTGCCGGAGCCCAAGAAGCGGCTTCTTCGCGCAAAGACGATTGTGCCGCTCACAGTGCTCTCCTTAGCGCGGCTTCTGCCGAAAGACGCCCGGCAGCGGCTCTTACCTCCGGAGAGCATCCTACCTTCCTCTTTAGCTCCTCTTCTCATCTACACCTCGGCAACAAGCTTTTCCACTATGTCTGGCTAGGAAAAACTGTGCCAGCACAGAAAACATCTCCCCTCGTGTTCTAGAAGTTGCACGGATGTCTGCCAAGTGTTTGGCAGGAAGAAAAGAAAAGTTGTCCAAAACAGCTTCCAATCGAATGTTCCTGTGATTGGAAAAGTCAGGAGAGTGCAAAGGTACTGTTTTCTATCAGTTGGCAAGGTGCGCACACAATCCCAGTGTTGTACAGCTTGCTTCTTCACCTTCCCGAAGCTGCCGCTCTCGCCGGCTGCCGGAGCCCAAGAAGCGGCTTCTTCGCGCAAAGACGATTGTGCCGCTCACAGTGCTCTCCTTAGCGCGGCTTCTGCCGAAAGACGCCCGGCAGCGGCTCTTACCTCCGGAGAGCATCCTACCTTCCTCTTTAGCTCCTCTTCTCATCTACACCTCGGCAACAAGCTTTTCCACTATGTCTGGCTAGGAAAAACTGTGCCAGCACAGAAAACATCTCCCCTCGTGTTCTAGAAGTTGCACGGATGTCTGCCAAGTGTTTGGCAGGAAGAAAAGAAAAGTTGTCCAAAACAGCTTCCAATCGAATGTTCCTGTGATTGGAAAAGTCAGGAGAGTGCAAAGGTACTGTTTTCTATCAGTTGACAAGGTGCGCACACAATCCCAGTGTTGTACAGCTTGCTTCTTCACCTTCCCGAAGCTGCCGCTCTCGCCGGCTGCCGGAGCCCAAGAAGCGGCTTCTTCGCGCAAAGACGATTGTGCCGCTCACAGTGCTCTCCTTAGCGCGGCTTCTGCCGAAAGACGCCCGGCAGCGGCTCTTACCTCCGGAGAGCATCCTACCTTCCTCTTTAGCTCCTCTTCTCATCTACACCTCGGCAACAAGCTTTTCCACTATGTCTGGCTAGGAAAAACTGTGCCAGCACAGAAAACATCTCCCCTCGTGTTCTAGAAGTTGCACGGATGTCTGCCAAGTGTTTGGCAGGAAGAAAAGAAAAGTTGTCCAAAACAGCTTCCAATCGAATGTTCCTGTGATTGGAAAAGTCAGGAGAGTGCAAAGGTACTGTTTTCTATCAGTTGGCAAGGTGCGCACACAATCCCAGTGTTGTACAGCTTGCTTCTTCACCTTCCCGAAGCTGCCGCTCTCGCCGGCTGCCGGAGCCCAAGAAGCGGCTTCTTCGCGCAAAGACGATTGCGCCGCTCACAGTGCTCTCCTTAGCGCGGCTTCTGCCGAAAGACGCCCGGCAGCGGCTCTTACCTCCGGAGAGCATCCTACCTTCCTCTTTAGCTCCTCTTCTCATCTACACCTCGGCAACAAGCTTTTCCACTATGTCTGGCTAGGAAAAACTGTGCCAGCACAGAAAACATCTCCCATCGTGTTCTAGAAGTTGCACGGATGTCTGCCAAGTGTTTGGCAGGAAGAAAAGAAAAGTTGTCCAAAACAGCTTCCAATCGAATGTTCCTGTGATTGGAAAAGTCAGGAGAGTGCAAAGGTACTGTTTTCTATCAGTTGGCAAGGTGCGCACACAATCCCAGTGTTGTACAGCTTGCTTCTTCACCTTCCCGAAGCTGCCGCTCTCGCCGGCTGCCGGAGCCCAAGAAGCGGCTTCTTCGCGCAAAGACGATTGTGCCGCTCACAGTGCTCTCCTTAGCGCGGCTTCTGCCGAAAGACGCCCGGCAGCGGCTCTTACCTCCGGAGAGCATCCTACCTTCCTCTTTAGCTCCTCTTCTCATCTACACCTCGGCAACAAGCTTTTCCACTATGTCTGGCTAGGAAAAACTGTGCCAGCACAGAAAACATCTCCCATCGTGTTCTAGAAGTTGCACGGATGTCTGCCAAGTGTTTGGCAGGAAGAAAAGAAAAGTTGTCCAAAACAGCTTCCAATCGAATGTTCCTGTGATTGGAAAAGTCAGGAGAGTGCAAAGGTACTGTTTTCTATCAGTTGGCAAGGTGCGCACACAATCCCAGTGTTGTACAGCTTGCTTCTTCACCTTCCCGAAGCTGCCGCTCTCGCCGGCTGCCGGAGCCCAAGAAGCGGCTTCTTCGCGCAAAGACGATTGTGCCGCTCACAGTGCTCTCCTTAGCGCGGCTTCTGCCGAAAGACGCCCGGCAGCGGCTCTTACCTCCGGAGAGCATCCTACCTTCCTCTTTAGCTCCTCTTCTCATCTACACCTCGGCAACAAGCTTTTCCACTATGTCTGGCTAGGAAAAACTGTGCCAGCACAGAAAACATCTCCCCTCGTGTTCTAGAAGTTGCACGGATGTCTGCCAAGTGTTTGGCAGGAAGAAAAGAAAAGTTGTCCAAAACAGCTTCCAATCGAATGTTCCTGTGATTGGAAAAGTCAGGAGAGTGCAAAGGTACTGTTTTCTATCAGTTGGCAAGGTGCGCACACAATCCCAGTGTTGTACAGCTTGCTTCTTCACCTTCCCGAAGCTGCCGCTCTCGCCGGCTGCCGGAGCCCAAGAAGCGGCTTCTTCGCGCAAAGACGATTGTGCCGCTCACAGTGCTCTCCTTAGCGCGGCTTCTGCCGAAAGACGCCCGGCAGCGGCTCTTACCTCCGGAGAGCATCCTACCTTCCTCTTTAGCTCCTCTTCTCATCTACACCTCGGCAACAAGCTTTTCCACTATGTCTGGCTAGGAAAAACTGTGCCAGCACAGAAAACATCTCCCCTCGTGTTCTAGAAGTTGCACGGATGTCTGCCAAGTGTTTGGCAGGAAGAAAAGAAAAGTTGTCCAAAACAGCTTCCAATCGAATGTTCCTGTGATTGGAAAAGTCAGGAGAGTGCAAAGGTACTGTTTTCTATCAGTTGGCAAGGTGCGCACATAATCCCAGTGTTGTACAGCTTGCTTCTTCACCTTCCCGAAGCTGCCGCTCTCGCCGGCTGCCGGAGCCCAAGAAGCGGCTTCTTCGCGCAAAGACGATTGCGCCGCTCACAGTGCTCTCCTTAGCGCGGCTTCTGCCGAAAGACGCCCGGCAGCGGCTCTTACCTCCGGAGAGCATCCTACCTTCCTCTTTAGCTCCTCTTCTCATCTACACCTCGGCAACAAGCTTTTCCACTATGTCTGGCTAGGAAAAACTGTGCCAGCACAGAAAACATCTCCCATCGTGTTCTAGAAGTTGCACGGATGTCTGCCAAGTGTTTGGCAGGAAGAAAAGAAAAGTTGTCCAAAACAGCTTCCAATCGAATGTTCCTGTGATTGGAAAAGTCAGGAGAGTGCAAAGGTACTGTTTTCTATCAGTTGGCAAGGTGCGCACACAATCCCAGTGTTGTACAGCTTGCTTCTTCACCTTCCCGAAGCTGCCGCTCTCGCCGGCTGCCGGAGCCCAAGAAGCGGCTTCTTCGCGCAAAGACGATTGTGCCGCTCACAGTGCTCTCCTTAGCGCGGCTTCTGCCGAAAGACGCCCGGCAGCGGCTCTTACCTCCGGAGAGCATCCTACCTTCCTCTTTAGCTCCTCTTCTCATCTACACCTCGGCAACAAGCTTTTCCACTATGTCTGGCTAGGAAAAACTGTGCCAGCACAGAAAACATCTCCCCTCGTGTTCTAGAAGTTGCACGGATGTCTGCCAAGTGTTTGGCAGGAAGAAAAGAAAAGTTGTCCAAAACAGCTTCCAATCGAATGTTCCTGTGATTGGAAAAGTCAGGAGAGTGCAAAGGTACTGTTTTCTATCAGTTGGCAAGGTGCGCACACAATCCCAGTGTTGTACAGCTTGCTTCTTCACCTTCCCGAAGCTGCCGCTCTCGCCGGCTGCCGGAGCCCAAGAAGCGGCTTCTTCGCGCAAAGACGATTGTGCCGCTCACAGTGCTCTCCTTAGCGCGGCTTCTGCCGAAAGACGCCCGGCAGCGGCTCTTACCTCCGGAGAGCATCCTACCTTCCTCTTTAGCTCCTCTTCTCATCTACACCTCGGCAACAAGCTTTTCCACTATGTCTGGCTAGGAAAAACTGTGCCAGCACAGAAAACATCTCCCATCGTGTTCTAGAAGTTGCACGGATGTCTGCCAAGTGTTTGGCAGGAAGAAAAGAAAAGTTGTCCAAAACAGCTTCCAATCGAATGTTCCTGTGATTGGAAAAGTCAGGAGAGTGCAAAGGTACTGTTTTCTATCCGTTGGCAAGGTGCGCACACAATCCCAGTGTTGTACAGCTTGCTTCTTCACCTTCCCGAAGCTGCCGCTCTCGCCGGCTGCCGGAGCCCAAGAAGCGGCTTCTTCGCGCAAAGACGATTGTGCCGCTCACAGTGCTCTCCTTAGCGCGGCTTCTGCCGAAAGACGCCCGGCAGCGGCTCTTACCTCCGGAGAGCATCCTACCTTCCTCTTTAGCTCCTCTTCTCATCTACACCTCGGCAACAAGCTTTTCCACTATGTCTGGCTAGGAAAAACTGTGCCAGCACAGAAAACATCTCCCCTCGTGTTCTAGAAGTTGCACGGATGTCTGCCAAGTGTTTGGCAGGAAGAAAAGAAAAGTTGTCCAAAACAGCTTCCAATCGAATGTTCCTGTGATTGGAAAAGTCAGGAGAGTGCAAAGGTACTGTTTTCTATCAGTTGGCAAGGTGCGCACACAATCCCAGTGTTGTACAGCTTGCTTCTTCACCTTCCCGAAGCTGCCGCTCTCGCCGGCTGCCGGAGCCCAAGAAGCGGCTTCTTCGCGCAAAGACGATTGTGCCGCTCACAGTGCTCTCCTTAGCGCGGCTTCTGCCGAAAGACGCCCGGCAGCGGCTCTTACCTCCGGAGAGCATCCTACCTTCCTCTTTAGCTCCTCTTCTCATCTACACCTCGGCAACAAGCTTTTCCACTATGTCTGGCTAGGAAAAACTGTGCCAGCACAGAAAACATCTCCCCTCGTGTTCTAGAAGTTGCACGGATGTCTGCCAAGTGTTTGGCAGGAAGAAAAGAAAAGTTGTCCAAAACAGCTTCCAATCGAATGTTCCTGTGATTGGAAAAGTCAGGAGAGTGCAAAGGTACTGTTTTCTATCAGTTGGCAAGGTGCGCACACAATCCCAGTGTTGTACAGCTTGCTTCTTCACCTTCCCGAAGCTGCCGCTCTCGCCGGCTGCCGGAGCCCAAGAAGCGGCTTCTTCGCGCAAAGACGATTGCGCCGCTCACAGTGCTCTCCTTAGCGCGGCTTCTGCCGAAAGACGCCCGGCAGCGGCTCTTACCTCCGGAGAGCATCCTACCTTCCTCTTTAGCTCCTCTTCTCATCTACACCTCGGCAACAAGCTTTTCCACTATGTCTGGCTAGGAAAAACTGTGCCAGCACAGAAAACATCTCCCATCGTGTTCTAGAAGTTGCACGGATGTCTGCCAAGTGTTTGGCAGGAAGAAAAGAAAAGTTGTCCAAAACAGCTTCCAATCGAATGTTCCTGTGATTGGAAAAGTCAGGAGAGTGCAAAGGTACTGTTTTCTATCAGTTGGCAAGGTGCGCACACAATCCCAGTGTTGTACAGCTTGCTTCTTCACCTTCCCGAAGCTGCCGCTCTCGCCGGCTGCCGGAGCCCAAGAAGCGGCTTCTTCGCGCAAAGACGATTGTGCCGCTCACAGTGCTCTCCTTAGCGCGGCTTCTGCCGAAAGACGCCCGGCAGCGGCTCTTACCTCCGGAGAGCATCCTACCTTCCTCTTTAGCTCCTCTTCTCATCTACACCTCGGCAACAAGCTTTTCCACTATGTCTGGCTAGGAAAAACTGTGCCAGCACAGAAAACATCTCCCCTCGTGTTCTAGAAGTTGCACGGATGTCTGCCAAGTGTTTGGCAGGAAGAAAAGAAAAGTTGTCCAAAACAGCTTCCAATCGAATGTTCCTGTGATTGGAAAAGTCAGGAGAGTGCAAAGGTACTGTTTTCTATCAGTTGGCATGATGCCCACACAATCCCAGTGTTGTACAGCTTGCTTCTTCACCTTCCCGAAGCTGCCGCTCTCGCCGGCTGCCGGAGCCCAAGAAGCGGCTTCTTCGCGCAAAGACGATTGTGCCGCTCACAGTGCTCTCCTTAGCGCGGCTTCTGCCGAAAGACGCCCGGCAGCGGCTCTTACCTCCGGAGAGCATCCTACCTTCCTCTTTAGCTCCTCTTCTCATCTACACCTCGGCAACAAGCTTTTCCACTATGTCTGGCTAGGAAAAACTGTGCCAGCACAGAAAACATCTCCCCTCGTGTTCTAGAAGTTGCACGGATGTCTGCCAAGTGTTTGGCAGGAAGAAAAGAAAAGTTGTCCAAAACAGCTTCCAATCGAATGTTCCTGTGATTGGAAAAGTCAGGAGAGTGCAAAGGTACTGTTTTCTATCAGTTGGCAAGGTGCGCACACAATCCCAGTGTTGTACAGCTTGCTTCTTCACCTTCCCGAAGCTGCCGCTCTCGCCGGCTGCCGGAGCCCAAGAAGCGGCTTCTTCGCGCAAAGACGATTGTGCCGCTCACAGTGCTCTCCTTAGCGCGGCTTCTGCCGAAAGACGCCCGGCAGCGGCTCTTACCTCCGGAGAGCATCCTACCTTCCTCTTTAGCTCCTCTTCTCATCTACACCTCGGCAACAAGCTTTTCCACTATGTCTGGCTAGGAAAAACTGTGCCAGCACAGAAAACATCTCCCCTCGTGTTCTAGAAGTTGCACGGATGTCTGCCAAGTGTTTGGCAGGAAGAAAAGAAAAGTTGTCCAAAACAGCTTCCAATCGAATGTTCCTGTGATTGGAAAAGTCAGGAGAGTGCAAAGGTACTGTTTTCTATCAGTTGGCAAGGTGCGCACACAATCCCAGTGTTGTACAGCTTGCTTCTTCACCTTCCCGAAGCTGCCGCTCTCGCCGGCTGCCGGAGCCCAAGAAGCGGCTTCTTCGCGCAAAGACGATTGTGCCGCTCACAGTGCTCTCCTTAGCGCGGCTTCTGCCGAAAGACGCCCGGCAGCGGCTCTTACCTCCGGAGAGCATCCTACCTTCCTCTTTAGCTCCTCTTCTCATCTACACCTCGGCAACAAGCTTTTCCACTATGTCTGGCTAGGAAAAACTGTGCCAGCACAGAAAACATCTCCCCTCGTGTTCTAGAAGTTGCACGGATGTCTGCCAAGTGTTTGGCAGGAAGAAAAGAAAAGTTGTCCAAAACAGCTTCCAATCGAATGTTCCTGTGATTGGAAAAGTCAGGAGAGTGCAAAGGTACTGTTTTCTATCCGTTGGCAAGGTGCGCACACAATCCCAGTGTTGTACAGCTTGCTTCTTCACCTTCCCGAAGCTGCCGCTCTCGCCGGCTGCCGGAGCCCAAGAAGCGGCTTCTTCGCGCAAAGACGATTGTGCCGCTCACAGTGCTCTCCTTAGCGCGGCTTCTGCCGAAAGACGCCCGGCAGCGGCTCTTACCTCCGGAGAGCATCCTACCTTCCTCTTTAGCTCCTCTTCTCATCTACACCTCGGCAACAAGCTTTTCCACTATGTCTGGCTAGGAAAAACTGTGCCAGCACAGAAAACATCTCCCCTCGTGTTCTAGAAGTTGCACGGATGTCTGCCAAGTGTTTGGCAGGAAGAAAAGAAAAGTTGTCCAAAACAGCTTCCAATCGAATGTTCCTGTGATTGGAAAAGTCAGGAGAGTGCAAAGGTACTGTTTTCTATCAGTTGGCAAGGTGCGCACACAATCCCAGTGTTGTACAGCTTGCTTCTTCACCTTCCCGAAGCTGCCGCTCTCGCCGGCTGCCGGAGCCCAAGAAGCGGCTTCTTCGCGCAAAGACGATTGCGCCGCTCACAGTGCTCTCCTTAGCGCGGCTTCTGCCGAAAGACGCCCGGCAGCGGCTCTTACCTCCGGAGAGCATCCTACCTTCCTCTTTAGCTCCTCTTCTCATCTACACCTCGGCAACAAGCTTTTCCACTATGTCTGGCTAGGAAAAACTGTGCCAGCACAGAAAACATCTCCCATCGTGTTCTAGAAGTTGCACGGATGTCTGCCAAGTGTTTGGCAGGAAGAAAAGAAAAGTTGTCTAAAACAGCTTCCAATCGAATGTTCCTGTGATTGGAAAAGTCAGGAGAGTGCAAAGGTACTGTTTTCTATCAGTTGGCAAGGTGCGCACACAATCCCAGTGTTGTACAGCTTGCTTCTTCACCTTCCCGAAGCTGCCGCTCTCGCCGGCTGCCGGAGCCCAAGAAGCGGCTTCTTCGCGCAAAGACGATTGTGCCGCTCACAGTGCTCTCCTTAGCGCGGCTTCTGCCGAAAGACGCCCGGCAGCGGCTCTTACCTCCGGAGAGCATCCTACCTTCCTCTTTAGCTCCTCTTCTCATCTACACCTCGGCAACAAGCTTTTCCACTATGTCTGGCTAGGAAAAACTGTGCCAGCACAGAAAACATCTCCCCTCGTGTTCTAGAAGTTGCACGGATGTCTGCCAAGTGTTTGGCAGGAAGAAAAGAAAAGTTGTCCAAAACAGCTTCCAATCGAATGTTCCTGTGATTGGAAAAGTCAGGAGAGTGCAAAGGTACTGTTTTCTATCAGTTGGCAAGGTGCGCACACAATCCCAGTGTTGTACAGCTTGCTTCTTCACCTTCCCGAAGCTGCCGCTCTCGCCGGCTGCCGGAGCCCAAGAAGCGGCTTCTTCGCGCAAAGACGATTGTGCCGCTCACAGTGCTCTCCTTAGCGCGGCTTCTGCCGAAAGACGCCCGGCAGCGGCTCTTACCTCCGGAGAGCATCCTACCTTCCTCTTTAGCTCCTCTTCTCATCTACACCTCGGCAACAAGCTTTTCCACTATGTCTGGCTAGGAAAAACTGTGCCAGCACAGAAAACATCTCCCCTCGTGTTCTAGAAGTTGCACGGATGTCTGCCAAGTGTTTGGCAGGAAGAAAAGAAAAGTTGTCCAAAACAGCTTCCAATCGAATGTTCCTGTGATTGGAAAAGTCAGGAGAGTGCAAAGGTACTGTTTTCTATCAGTTGGCAAGGTGCGCACATAATCCCAGTGTTGTACAGCTTGCTTCTTCACCTTCCCGAAGCTGCCGCTCTCGCCGGCTGCCGGAGCCCAAGAAGCGGCTTCTTCGCGCAAAGACGATTGCGCCGCTCACAGTGCTCTCCTTAGCGCGGCTTCTGCCGAAAGACGCCCGGCAGCGGCTCTTACCTCCGGAGAGCATCCTACCTTCCTCTTTAGCTCCTCTTCTCATCTACACCTCGGCAACAAGCTTTTCCACTATGTCTGGCTAGGAAAAACTGTGCCAGCACAGAAAACATCTCCCATCGTGTTCTAGAAGTTGCACGGATGTCTGCCAAGTGTTTGGCAGGAAGAAAAGAAAAGTTGTCCAAAACAGCTTCCAATCGAATGTTCCTGTGATTGGAAAAGTCAGGAGAGTGCAAAGGTACTGTTTTCTATCAGTTGGCAAGGTGCGCACACAATCCCAGTGTTGTACAGCTTGCTTCTTCACCTTCCCGAAGCTGCCGCTCTCGCCGGCTGCCGGAGCCCAAGAAGCGGCTTCTTCGCGCAAAGACGATTGTGCCGCTCACAGTGCTCTCCTTAGCGCGGCTTCTGCCGAAAGACGCCCGGCAGCGGCTCTTACCTCCGGAGAGCATCCTACCTTCCTCTTTAGCTCCTCTTCTCATCTACACCTCGGCAACAAGCTTTTCCACTATGTCTGGCTAGGAAAAACTGTGCCAGCACAGAAAACATCTCCCATCGTGTTCTAGAAGTTGCACGGATGTCTGCCAAGTGTTTGGCAGGAAGAAAAGAAAAGTTGTCCAAAACAGCTTCCAATCGAATGTTCCTGTGATTGGAAAAGTCAGGAGAGTGCAAAGGTACTGTTTTCTATCAGTTGGCAAGGTGCGCACACAATCCCAGTGTTGTACAGCTTGCTTCTTCACCTTCCCGAAGCTGCCGCTCTCGCCGGCTGCCGGAGCCCAAGAAGCGGCTTCTTCGCGCAAAGACGATTGTGCCGCTCACAGTGCTCTCCTTAGCGCGGCTTCTGCCGAAAGACGCCCGGCAGCGGCTCTTACCTCCGGAGAGCATCCTACCTTCCTCTTTAGCTCCTCTTCTCATCTACACCTCGGCAACAAGCTTTTCCACTATGTCTGGCTAGGAAAAACTGTGCCAGCACAGAAAACATCTCCCCTCGTGTTCTAGAAGTTGCACGGATGTCTGCCAAGTGTTTGGCAGGAAGAAAAGAAAAGTTGTCCAAAACAGCTTCCAATCGAATGTTCCTGTGATTGGAAAAGTCAGGAGAGTGCAAAGGTACTGTTTTCTATCAGTTGGCAAGGTGCGCACACAATCCCAGTGTTGTACAGCTTGCTTCTTCACCTTCCCGAAGCTGCCGCTCTCGCCGGCTGCCGGAGCCCAAGAAGCGGCTTCTTCGCGCAAAGACGATTGCGCCGCTCACAGTGCTCTCCTTAGCGCGGCTTCTGCCGAAAGACGCCCGGCAGCGGCTCTTACCTCCGGAGAGCATCCTACCTTCCTCTTTAGCTCCTCTTCTCATCTACACCTCGGCAACAAGCTTTTCCACTATGTCTGGCTAGGAAAAACTGTGCCAGCACAGAAAACATCTCCCATCGTGTTCTAGAAGTTGCACGGATGTCTGCCAAGTGTTTGGCAGGAAGAAAAGAAAAGTTGTCCAAAACAGCTTCCAATCGAATGTTCCTGTGATTGGAAAAGTCAGGAGAGTGCAAAGGTACTGTTTTCTATCAGTTGGCAAGGTGCGCACACAATCCCAGTGTTGTACAGCTTGCTTCTTCACCTTCCCGAAGCTGCCGCTCTCGCCGGCTGCCGGAGCCCAAGAAGCGGCTTCTTCGCGCAAAGACGATTGTGCCGCTCACAGTGCTCTCCTTAGCGCGGCTTCTGCCGAAAGACGCCCGGCAGCGGCTCTTACCTCCGGAGAGCATCCTACCTTCCTCTTTAGCTCCTCTTCTCATCTACACCTCGGCAACAAGCTTTTCCACTATGTCTGGCTAGGAAAAACTGTGCCAGCACAGAAAACATCTCCCCTCGTGTTCTAGAAGTTGCACGGATGTCTGCCAAGTGTTTGGCAGGAAGAAAAGAAAAGTTGTCCAAAACAGCTTCCAATCGAATGTTCCTGTGATTGGAAAAGTCAGGAGAGTGCAAAGGTACTGTTTTCTATCAGTTGGCAAGGTGCGCACACAATCCCAGTGTTGTACAGCTTGCTTCTTCACCTTCCCGAAGCTGCCGCTCTCGCCGGCTGCCGGAGCCCAAGAAGCGGCTTCTTCGCGCAAAGACGATTGTGCCGCTCACAGTGCTCTCCTTAGCGCGGCTTCTGCCGAAAGACGCCCGGCAGCGGCTCTTACCTCCGGAGAGCATCCTACCTTCCTCTTTAGCTCCTCTTCTCATCTACACCTCGGCAACAAGCTTTTCCACTATGTCTGGCTAGGAAAAACTGTGCCAGCACAGAAAACATCTCCCCTCGTGTTCTAGAAGTTGCACGGATGTCTGCCAAGTGTTTGGCAGGAAGAAAAGAAAAGTTGTCCAAAACAGCTTCCAATCGAATGTTCCTGTGATTGGAAAAGTCAGGAGAGTGCAAAGGTACTGTTTTCTATCAGTTGGCAAGGTGCGCACACAATCCCAGTGTTGTACAGCTTGCTTCTTCACCTTCCCGAAGCTGCCGCTCTCGCCGGCTGCCGGAGCCCAAGAAGCGGCTTCTTCGCGCAAAGACGATTGTGCCGCTCACAGTGCTCTCCTTAGCGCGGCTTCTGCCGAAAGACGCCCGGCAGCGGCTCTTACCTCCGGAGAGCATCCTACCTTCCTCTTTAGCTCCTCTTCTCATCTACACCTCGGCAACAAGCTTTTCCACTATGTCTGGCTAGGAAAAACTGTGCCAGCACAGAAAACATCTCCCATCGTGTTCTAGAAGTTGCACGGATGTCTGCCAAGTGTTTGGCAGGAAGAAAAGAAAAGTTGTCCAAAACAGCTTCCAATCGAATGTTCCTGTGATTGGAAAAGTCAGGAGAGTGCAAAGGTACTGTTTTCTATCAGTTGGCAAGGTGCGCACACAATCCCAGTGTTGTACAGCTTGCTTCTTCACCTTCCCGAAGCTGCCGCTCTCGCCGGCTGCCGGAGCCCAAGAAGCGGCTTCTTCGCGCAAAGACGATTGTGCCGCTCACAGTGCTCTCCTTAGCGCGGCTTCTGCCGAAAGACGCCCGGCAGCGGCTCTTACCTCCGGAGAGCATCCTACCTTCCTCTTTAGCTCCTCTTCTCATCTACACCTCGGCAACAAGCTTTTCCACTATGTCTGGCTAGGAAAAACTGTGCCAGCACAGAAAACATCTCCCCTCGTGTTCTAGAAGTTGCACGGATGTCTGCCAAGTGTTTGGCAGGAAGAAAAGAAAAGTTGTCCAAAACAGCTTCCAATCGAATGTTCCTGTGATTGGAAAAGTCAGGAGAGTGCAAAGGTACTGTTTTCTATCAGTTGGCAAGGTGCGCACACAATCCCAGTGTTGTACAGCTTGCTTCTTCACCTTCCCGAAGCTGCCGCTCTCGCCGGCTGCCGGAGCCCAAGAAGCGGCTTCTTCGCGCAAAGACAATTGCGCCGCTCACAGTGCTCTCCCTAGCGCGGCTTCTGCCGAAAGACGCCCGGCAGCGGCTCTTACCTCCGGAGAGCATCCTACCTTCCTCTTTAGCTCCTCTTCTCATCTACACCTCGGCAACAAGCTTTTCCACTATGTCTGGCTAGGAAAAACTGTGCCAGCACAGAAAACATCTCCCATCGTGTTCTAGAAGTTGCACGGATGTCTGCCAAGTGTTTGGCAGGAAGAAAAGAAAAGTTGTCCAAAACAGCTTCCAATCGAATGTTCCTGTGATTGGAAAAGTCAGGAGAGTGCAAAGGTACTGTTTTCTATCAGTTGGCAAGGTGCGCACACAATCCCAGTGTTGTACAGCTTGCTTCTTCACCTTCCCGAAGCTGCCGCTCTCGCCGGCTGCCGGAGCCCAAGAAGCGGCTTCTTCGCGCAAAGACGATTGTGCCGCTCACAGTGCTCTCCTTAGCGCGGCTTCTGCCGAAAGACGCCCGGCAGCGGCTCTTACCTCCGGAGAGCATCCTACCTTCCTCTTTAGCTCCTCTTCTCATCTACACCTCGGCAACAAGCTTTTCCACTATGTCTGGCTAGGAAAAACTGTGCCAGCACAGAAAACATCTCCCCTCGTGTTCTAGAAGTTGCACGGATGTCTGCCAAGTGTTTGGCAGGAAGAAAAGAAAAGTTGTCCAAAACAGCTTCCAATCGAATGTTCCTGTGATTGGAAAAGTCAGGAGAGTGCAAAGGTACTGTTTTCTATCAGTTGGCAAGGTGCGCACACAATCCCAGTGTTGTACAGCTTGCTTCTTCACCTTCCCGAAGCTGCCGCTCTCGCCGGCTGCCGGAGCCCAAGAAGCGGCTTCTTCGCGCAAAGACGATTGTGCCGCTCACAGTGCTCTCCTTAGCGCGGCTTCTGCCGAAAGACGCCCGGCAGCGGCTCTTACCTCCGGAGAGCATCCTACCTTCCTCTTTAGCTCCTCTTCTCATCTACACCTCGGCAACAAGCTTTTCCACTATGTCTGGCTAGGAAAAACTGTGCCAGCACAGAAAACATCTCCCCTCGTGTTCTAGAAGTTGCACGGATGTCTGCCAAGTGTTTGGCAGGAAGAAAAGAAAAGTTGTCCAAAACAGCTTCCAATCGAATGTTCCTGTGATTGGAAAAGTCAGGAGAGTGCAAAGGTACTGTTTTCTATCAGTTGGCAAGGTGCGCACACAATCCCAGTGTTGTACAGCTTGCTTCTTCACCTTCCCGAAGCTGCCGCTCTCGCCGGCTGCCGGAGCCCAAGAAGCGGCTTCTTCGCGCAAAGACGATTGCGCCGCTCACAGTGCTCTCCTTAGCGCGGCTTCTGCCGAAAGACGCCCGGCAGCGGCTCTTACCTCCGGAGAGCATCCTACCTTCCTCTTTAGCTCCTCTTCTCATCTACACCTCGGCAACAAGCTTTTCCACTATGTCTGGCTAGGAAAAACTGTGCCAGCACAGAAAACATCTCCCATCGTGTTCTAGAAGTTGCACGGATGTCTGCCAAGTGTTTGGCAGGAAGAAAAGAAAAGTTGTCCAAAACAGCTTCCAATCGAATGTTCCTGTGATTGGAAAAGTCAGGAGAGTGCAAAGGTACTGTTTTCTATCAGTTGGCAAGGTGCGCACACAATCCCAGTGTTGTACAGCTTGCTTCTTCACCTTCCCGAAGCTGCCGCTCTCGCCGGCTGCCGGAGCCCAAGAAGCGGCTTCTTCGCGCAAAGACGATTGTGCCGCTCACAGTGCTCTCCTTAGCGCGGCTTCTGCCGAAAGACGCCCGGCAGCGGCTCTTACCTCCGGAGAGCATCCTACCTTCCTCTTTAGCTCCTCTTCTCATCTACACCTCGGCAACAAGCTTTTCCACTATGTCTGGCTAGGAAAAACTGTGCCAGCACAGAAAACATCTCCCCTCGTGTTCTAGAAGTTGCACGGATGTCTGCCAAGTGTTTGGCAGGAAGAAAAGAAAAGTTGTCCAAAACAGCTTCCAATCGAATGTTCCTGTGATTGGAAAAGTCAGGAGAGTGCAAAGGTACTGTTTTCTATCAGTTGGCAAGGTGCGCACACAATCCCAGTGTTGTACAGCTTGCTTCTTCACCTTCCCGAAGCTGCCGCTCTCGCCGGCTGCCGGAGCCCAAGAAGCGGCTTCTTCGCGCAAAGACGATTGTGCCGCTCACAGTGCTCTCCTTAGCGCGGCTTCTGCCGAAAGACGCCCGGCAGCGGCTCTTACCTCCGGAGAGCATCCTACCTTCCTCTTTAGCTCCTCTTCTCATCTACACCTCGGCAACAAGCTTTTCCACTATGTCTGGCTAGGAAAAACTGTGCCAGCACAGAAAACATCTCCCCTCGTGTTCTAGAAGTTGCACGGATGTCTGCCAAGTGTTTGGCAGGAAGAAAAGAAAAGTTGTCCAAAACAGCTTCCAATCGAATGTTCCTGTGATTGGAAAAGTCAGGAGAGTGCAAAGGTACTGTTTTCTATCAGTTGGCAAGGTGCGCACACAATCCCAGTGTTGTACAGCTTGCTTCTTCACCTTCCCGAAGCTGCCGCTCTCGCCGGCTGCCGGAGCCCAAGAAGCGGCTTCTTCGCGCAAAGACGATTGTGCCGCTCACAGTGCTCTCCTTAGCGCGGCTTCTGCCGAAAGACGCCCGGCAGCGGCTCTTACCTCCGGAGAGCATCCTACCTTCCTCTTTAGCTCCTCTTCTCATCTACACCTCGGCAACAAGCTTTTCCACTATGTCTGGCTAGGAAAAACTGTGCCAGCACAGAAAACATCTCCCCTCGTGTTCTAGAAGTTGCACGGATGTCTGCCAAGTGTTTGGCAGGAAGAAAAGAAAAGTTGTCCAAAACAGCTTCCAATCGAATGTTCCTGTGATTGGAAAAGTCAGGAGAGTGCAAAGGTACTGTTTTCTATCCGTTGGCAAGGTGCGCACACAATCCCAGTGTTGTACAGCTTGCTTCTTCACCTTCCCGAAGCTGCCGCTCTCGCCGGCTGCCGGAGCCCAAGAAGCGGCTTCTTCGCGCAAAGACGATTGTGCCGCTCACAGTGCTCTCCTTAGCGCGGCTTCTGCCGAAAGACGCCCGGCAGCGGCTCTTACCTCCGGAGAGCATCCTACCTTCCTCTTTAGCTCCTCTTCTCATCTACACCTCGGCAACAAGCTTTTCCACTATGTCTGGCTAGGAAAAACTGTGCCAGCACAGAAAACATCTCCCCTCGTGTTCTAGAAGTTGCACGGATGTCTGCCAAGTGTTTGGCAGGAAGAAAAGAAAAGTTGTCCAAAACAGCTTCCAATCGAATGTTCCTGTGATTGGAAAAGTCAGGAGAGTGCAAAGGTACTGTTTTCTATCAGTTGGCAAGGTGCGCACACAATCCCAGTGTTGTACAGCTTGCTTCTTCACCTTCCCGAAGCTGCCGCTCTCGCCGGCTGCCGGAGCCCAAGAAGCGGCTTCTTCGCGCAAAGACGATTGCGCCGCTCACAGTGCTCTCCTTAGCGCGGCTTCTGCCGAAAGACGCCCGGCAGCGGCTCTTACCTCCGGAGAGCATCCTACCTTCCTCTTTAGCTCCTCTTCTCATCTACACCTCGGCAACAAGCTTTTCCACTATGTCTGGCTAGGAAAAACTGTGCCAGCACAGAAAACATCTCCCATCGTGTTCTAGAAGTTGCACGGATGTCTGCCAAGTGTTTGGCAGGAAGAAAAGAAAAGTTGTCCAAAACAGCTTCCAATCGAATGTTCCTGTGATTGGAAAAGTCAGGAGAGTGCAAAGGTACTGTTTTCTATCAGTTGGCAAGGTGCGCACACAATCCCAGTGTTGTACAGCTTGCTTCTTCACCTTCCCGAAGCTGCCGCTCTCGCCGGCTGCCGGAGCCCAAGAAGCGGCTTCTTCGCGCAAAGACGATTGTGCCGCTCACAGTGCTCTCCTTAGCGCGGCTTCTGCCGAAAGACGCCCGGCAGCGGCTCTTACCTCCGGAGAGCATCCTACCTTCCTCTTTAGCTCCTCTTCTCATCTACACCTCGGCAACAAGCTTTTCCACTATGTCTGGCTAGGAAAAACTGTGCCAGCACAGAAAACATCTCCCCTCGTGTTCTAGAAGTTGCACGGATGTCTGCCAAGTGTTTGGCAGGAAGAAAAGAAAAGTTGTCCAAAACAGCTTCCAATCGAATGTTCCTGTGATTGGAAAAGTCAGGAGAGTGCAAAGGTACTGTTTTCTATCAGTTGGCAAGGTGCGCACACAATCCCAGTGTTGTACAGCTTGCTTCTTCACCTTCCCGAAGCTGCCGCTCTCGCCGGCTGCCGGAGCCCAAGAAGCGGCTTCTTCGCGCAAAGACGATTGTGCCGCTCACAGTGCTCTCCTTAGCGCGGCTTCTGCCGAAAGACGCCCGGCAGCGGCTCTTACCTCCGGAGAGCATCCTACCTTCCTCTTTAGCTCCTCTTCTCATCTACACCTCGGCAACAAGCTTTTCCACTATGTCTGGCTAGGAAAAACTGTGCCAGCACAGAAAACATCTCCCATCGTGTTCTAGAAGTTGCACGGATGTCTGCCAAGTGTTTGGCAGGAAGAAAAGAAAAGTTGTCCAAAACAGCTTCCAATCGAATGTTCCTGTGATTGGAAAAGTCAGGAGAGTGCAAAGGTACTGTTTTCTATCAGTTGGCAAGGTGCGCACACAATCCCAGTGTTGTACAGCTTGCTTCTTCACCTTCCCGAAGCTGCCGCTCTCGCCGGCTGCCGGAGCCCAAGAAGCGGCTTCTTCGCGCAAAGACGATTGTGCCGCTCACAGCGCTCTCCTTAGCGCGGCTTCTGCCGAAAGACGCCCGGCAGCGGCTCTTACCTCCGGAGAGCATCCTACCTTCCTCTTTAGCTCCTCTTCTCATCTACACCTCGGCAACAAGCTTTTCCACTATGTCTGGCTAGGAAAAACTGTGCCAGCACAGAAAACATCTCCCATCGTGTTCTAGAAGTTGCACGGATGTCTGCCAAGTGTTTGGCAGGAAGAAAAGAAAAGTTGTCCAAAACAGCTTCCAATCGAATGTTCCTGTGATTGGAAAAGTCAGGAGAGTGCAAAGGTACTGTTTTCTATCCGTTGGCAAGGTGCGCACACAATCCCAGTGTTGTACAGCTTGCTTCTTCACCTTCCCGAAGCTGCCGCTCTCGCCGGCTGCCGGAGCCCAAGAAGCGGCTTCTTCGCGCAAAGACGATTGCGCCGCTCACAGTGCTCTCCTTAGCGCGGCTTCTGCCGAAAGACGCCCGGCAGCGGCTCTTACCTCCGGAGAGCATCCTACCTTCCTCTTTAGCTCCTCTTCTCATCTACACCTCGGCAACAAGCTTTTCCACTATGTCTGGCTAGGAAAAACTGTGCCAGCACAGAAAACATCTCCCATCGTGTTCTAGAAGTTGCACGGATGTCTGCCAAGTGTTTGGCAGGAAGAAAAGAAAAGTTGTCCAAAACAGCTTCCAATCGAATGTTCCTGTGATTGGAAAAGTCAGGAGAGTGCAAAGGTACTGTTTTCTATCAGTTGGCAAGGTGCGCACACAATCCCAGTGTTGTACAGCTTGCTTCTTCACCTTCCCGAAGCTGCCGCTCTCGCCGGCTGCCGGAGCCCAAGAAGCGGCTTCTTCGCGCAAAGACGATTGTGCCGCTCACAGTGCTCTCCTTAGCGCGGCTTCTGCCGAAAGACGCCCGGCAGCGGCTCTTACCTCCGGAGAGCATCCTACCTTCCTCTTTAGCTCCTCTTCTCATCTACACCTCGGCAACAAGCTTTTCCACTATGTCTGGCTAGGAAAAACTGTGCCAGCACAGAAAACATCTCCCCTCGTGTTCTAGAAGTTGCACGGATGTCTGCCAAGTGTTTGGCAGGAAGAAAAGAAAAGTTGTCCAAAACAGCTTCCAATCGAATGTTCCTGTGATTGGAAAAGTCAGGAGAGTGCAAAGGTACTGTTTTCTATCAGTTGGCAAGGTGCGCACACAATCCCAGTGTTGTACAGCTTGCTTCTTCACCTTCCCGAAGCTGCCGCTCTCGCCGGCTGCCGGAGCCCAAGAAGCGGCTTCTTCGCGCAAAGACGATTGCGCCGCTCACAGTGCTCTCCTTAGCGCGGCTTCTGCCGAAAGACGCCCGGCAGCGGCTCTTACCTCCGGAGAGCATCCTACCTTCCTCTTTAGCTCCTCTTCTCATCTACACCTCGGCAACAAGCTTTTCCACTATGTCTGGCTAGGAAAAACTGTGCCAGCACAGAAAACATCTCCCATCGTGTTCTAGAAGTTGCACGGATGTCTGCCAAGTGTTTGGCAGGAAGAAAAGAAAAGTTGTCCAAAACAGCTTCCAATCGAATGTTCCTGTGATTGGAAAAGTCAGGAGAGTGCAAAGGTACTGTTTTCTATCAGTTGGCAAGGTGCGCACACAATCCCAGTGTTGTACAGCTTGCTTCTTCACCTTCCCGAAGCTGCCGCTCTCGCCGGCTGCCGGAGCCCAAGAAGCGGCTTCTTCGCGCAAAGACGATTGTGCCGCTCACAGTGCTCTCCTTAGCGCGGCTTCTGCCGAAAGACGCCCGGCAGCGGCTCTTACCTCCGGAGAGCATCCTACCTTCCTCTTTAGCTCCTCTTCTCATCTACACCTCGGCAACAAGCTTTTCCACTATGTCTGGCTAGGAAAAACTGTGCCAGCACAGAAAACATCTCCCCTCGTGTTCTAGAAGTTGCACGGATGTCTGCCAAGTGTTTGGCAGGAAGAAAAGAAAAGTTGTCCAAAACAGCTTCCAATCGAATGTTCCTGTGATTGGAAAAGTCAGGAGAGTGCAAAGGTACTGTTTTCTATCAGTTGGCAAGGTGCGCACACAATCCCAGTGTTGTACAGCTTGCTTCTTCACCTTCCCGAAGCTGCCGCTCTCGCCGGCTGCCGGAGCCCAAGAAGCGGCTTCTTCGCGCAAAGACGATTGTGCCGCTCACAGTGCTCTCCTTAGCGCGGCTTCTGCCGAAAGACGCCCGGCAGCGGCTCTTACCTCCGGAGAGCATCCTACCTTCCTCTTTAGCTCCTCTTCTCATCTACACCTCGGCAACAAGCTTTTCCACTATGTCTGGCTAGGAAAAACTGTGCCAGCACAGAAAACATCTCCCCTCGTGTTCTAGAAGTTGCACGGATGTCTGCCAAGTGTTTGGCAGGAAGAAAAGAAAAGTTGTCCAAAACAGCTTCCAATCGAATGTTCCTGTGATTGGAAAAGTCAGGAGAGTGCAAAGGTACTGTTTTCTATCAGTTGGCAAGGTGCGCACACAATCCCAGTGTTGTACAGCTTGCTTCTTCACCTTCCCGAAGCTGCCGCTCTCGCCGGCTGCCGGAGCCCAAGAAGCGGCTTCTTCGCGCAAAGACGATTGCGCCGCTCACAGTGCTCTCCTTAGCGCGGCTTCTGCCGAAAGACGCCCGGCAGCGGCTCTTACCTCCGGAGAGCATCCTACCTTCCTCTTTAGCTCCTCTTCTCATCTACACCTCGGCAACAAGCTTTTCCACTATGTCTGGCTAGGAAAAACTGTGCCAGCACAGAAAACATCTCCCATCGTGTTCTAGAAGTTGCACGGATGTCTGCCAAGTGTTTGGCAGGAAGAAAAGAAAAGTTGTCCAAAACAGCTTCCAATCGAATGTTCCTGTGATTGGAAAAGTCAGGAGAGTGCAAAGGTACTGTTTTCTATCAGTTGGCAAGGTGCGCACACAATCCCAGTGTTGTACAGCTTGCTTCTTCACCTTCCCGAAGCTGCCGCTCTCGCCGGCTGCCGGAGCCCAAGAAGCGGCTTCTTCGCGCAAAGACGATTGTGCCGCTCACAGTGCTCTCCTTAGCGTGGCTTCTGCCGAAAGACGCCCGGCAGCGGCTCTTACCTCCGGAGAGCATCCTACCTTCCTCTTTAGCTCCTCTTCTCATCTACACCTCGGCAACAAGCTTTTCCACTATGTCTGGCTAGGAAAAACTGTGCCAGCACAGAAAACATCTCCCCTCGTGTTCTAGAAGTTGCACGGATGTCTGCCAAGTGTTTGGCAGGAAGAAAAGAAAAGTTGTCCAAAACAGCTTCCAATCGAATGTTCCTGTGATTGGAAAAGTCAGGAGAGTGCAAAGGTACTGTTTTCTATCAGTTGGCAAGGTGCGCACACAATCCCAGTGTTGTACAGCTTGCTTCTTCACCTTCCCGAAGCTGCCGCTCTCGCCGGCTGCCGGAGCCCAAGAAGCGGCTTCTTCGCGCAAAGACGATTGTGCCGCTCACAGCGCTCTCCTTAGCGCGGCTTCTGCCGAAAGACGCCCGGCAGCGGCTCTTACCTCCGGAGAGCATCCTACCTTCCTCTTTAGCTCCTCTTCTCATCTACACCTCGGCAACAAGCTTTTCCACTATGTCTGGCTAGGAAAAACTGTGCCAGCACAGAAAACATCTCCCCTCGTGTTCTAGAAGTTGCACGGATGTCTGCCAAGTGTTTGGCAGGAAGAAAAGAAAAGTTGTCCAAAACAGCTTCCAATCGAATGTTCCTGTGATTGGAAAAGTCAGGAGAGTGCAAAGGTACTGTTTTCTATCAGTTGGCAAGGTGCGCACACAATCCCAGTGTTGTACAGCTTGCTTCTTCACCTTCCCGAAGCTGCCGCTCTCGCCGGCTGCCGGAGCCCAAGAAGCGGCTTCTTCGCGCAAAGACGATTGTGCCGCTCACAGTGCTCTCCTTAGCGCGGCTTCTGCCGAAAGACGCCCGGCAGCGGCTCTTACCTCCGGAGAGCATCCTACCTTCCTCTTTAGCTCCTCTTCTCATCTACACCTCGGCAACAAGCTTTTCCACTATGTCTGGCTAGGAAAAACTGTGCCAGCACAGAAAACATCTCCCCTCGTGTTCTAGAAGTTGCACGGATGTCTGCCAAGTGTTTGGCAGGAAGAAAAGAAAAGTTGTCCAAAACAGCTTCCAATCGAATGTTCCTGTGATTGGAAAAGTCAGGAGAGTGCAAAGGTACTGTTTTCTATCAGTTGGCAAGGTGCGCACACAATCCCAGTGTTGTACAGCTTGCTTCTTCACCTTCCCGAAGCTGCCGCTCTCGCCGGCTGCCGGAGCCCAAGAAGCGGCTTCTTCGCGCAAAGACGATTGTGCCGCTCACAGTGCTCTCCTTAGCGCGGCTTCTGCCGAAAGACGCCCGGCAGCGGCTCTTACCTCCGGAGAGCATCCTACCTTCCTCTTTAGCTCCTCTTCTCATCTACACCTCGGCAACAAGCTTTTCCACTATGTCTGGCTAGGAAAAACTGTGCCAGCACAGAAAACATCTCCCCTCGTGTTCTAGAAGTTGCACGGATGTCTGCCAAGTGTTTGGCAGGAAGAAAAGAAAAGTTGTCCAAAACAGCTTCCAATCGAATGTTCCTGTGATTGGAAAAGTCAGGAGAGTGCAAAGGTACTGTTTTCTATCAGTTGGCAAGGTGCGCACACAATCCCAGTGTTGTACAGCTTGCTTCTTCACCTTCCCGAAGCTGCCGCTCTCGCCGGCTGCCGGAGCCCAAGAAGCGGCTTCTTCGCGCAAAGACGATTGTGCCGCTCACAGCGCTCTCCTTAGCGCGGCTTCTGCCGAAAGACGCCCGGCAGCGGCTCTTACCTCCGGAGAGCATCCTACCTTCCTCTTTAGCTCCTCTTCTCATCTACACCTCGGCAACAAGCTTTTCCACTATGTCTGGCTAGGAAAAACTGTGCCAGCACAGAAAACATCTCCCCTCGTGTTCTAGAAGTTGCACGGATGTCTGCCAAGTGTTTGGCAGGAAGAAAAGAAAAGTTGTCCAAAACAGCTTCCAATCGAATGTTCCTGTGATTGGAAAAGTCAGGAGAGTGCAAAGGTACTGTTTTCTATCAGTTGGCAAGGTGCGCACACAATCCCAGTGTTGTACAGCTTGCTTCTTCACCTTCCCGAAGCTGCCGCTCTCGCCGGCTGCCGGAGCCCAAGAAGCGGCTTCTTCGCGCAAAGACGATTGTGCCGCTCACAGTGCTCTCCTTAGCGCGGCTTCTGCCGAAAGACGCCCGGCAGCGGCTCTTACCTCCGGAGAGCATCCTACCTTCCTCTTTAGCTCCTCTTCTCATCTACACCTCGGCAACAAGCTTTTCCACTATGTCTGGCTAGGAAAAACTGTGCCAGCACAGAAAACATCTCCCCTCGTGTTCTAGAAGTTGCACGGATGTCTGCCAAGTGTTTGGCAGGAAGAAAAGAAAAGTTGTCCAAAACAGCTTCCAATCGAATGTTCCTGTGATTGGAAAAGTCAGGAGAGTGCAAAGGTACTGTTTTCTATCAGTTGGCAAGGTGCGCACACAATCCCAGTGTTGTACAGCTTGCTTCTTCACCTTCCCGAAGCTGCCGCTCTCGCCGGCTGCCGGAGCCCAAGAAGCGGCTTCTTCGCGCAAAGACGATTGTGCCGCTCACAGTGCTCTCCTTAGCGCGGCTTCTGCCGAAAGACGCCCGGCAGCGGCTCTTACCTCCGGAGAGCATCCTACCTTCCTCTTTAGCTCCTCTTCTCATCTACACCTCGGCAACAAGCTTTTCCACTATGTCTGGCTAGGAAAAACTGTGCCAGCACAGAAAACATCTCCCCTCGTGTTCTAGAAGTTGCACGGATGTCTGCCAAGTGTTTGGCAGGAAGAAAAGAAAAGTTGTCCAAAACAGCTTCCAATCGAATGTTCCTGTGATTGGAAAAGTCAGGAGAGTGCAAAGGTACTGTTTTCTATCAGTTGGCAAGGTGCGCACACAATCCCAGTGTTGTACAGCTTGCTTCTTCACCTTCCCGAAGCTGCCGCTCTCGCCGGCTGCCGGAGCCCAAGAAGCGGCTTCTTCGCGCAAAGACGATTGTGCCGCTCACAGTGCTCTCCTTAGCGCGGCTTCTGCCGAAAGACGCCCGGCAGCGGCTCTTACCTCCGGAGAGCATCCTACCTTCCTCTTTAGCTCCTCTTCTCATCTACACCTCGGCAACAAGCTTTTCCACTATGTCTGGCTAGGAAAAACTGTGCCAGCACAGAAAACATCTCCCCTCGTGTTCTAGAAGTTGCACGGATGTCTGCCAAGTGTTTGGCAGGAAGAAAAGAAAAGTTGTCCAAAACAGCTTCCAATCGAATGTTCCTGTGATTGGAAAAGTCAGGAGAGTGCAAAGGTACTGTTTTCTATCAGTTGGCAAGGTGCGCACACAATCCCAGTGTTGTACAGCTTGCTTCTTCACCTTCCCGAAGCTGCCGCTCTCGCCGGCTGCCGGAGCCCAAGAAGCGGCTTCTTCGCGCAAAGACGATTGCGCCGCTCACAGTGCTCTCCTTAGCGCGGCTTCTGCCGAAAGACGCCCGGCAGCGGCTCTTACCTCCGGAGAGCATCCTACCTTCCTCTTTAGCTCCTCTTCTCATCTACACCTCGGCAACAAGCTTTTCCACTATGTCTGGCTAGGAAAAACTGTGCCAGCACAGAAAACATCTCCCATCGTGTTCTAGAAGTTGCACGGATGTCTGCCAAATGTTTGGCAGGAAGAAAAGAAAAGTTGTCCAAAACAGCTTCCAATCGAATGTTCCTGTGATTGGAAAAGTCAGGAGAGTGCAAAGGTACTGTTTTCTATCAGTTGGCAAGGTGCGCACACAATCCCAGTGTTGTACAGCTTGCTTCTTCACCTTCCCGAAGCTGCCGCTCTCGCCGGCTGCCGGAGCCCAAGAAGCGGCTTCTTCGCGCAAAGACGATTGTGCCGCTCACAGTGCTCTCCTTAGCGCGGCTTCTGCCGAAAGACGCCCGGCAGCGGCTCTTACCTCCGGAGAGCATCCTACCTTCCTCTTTAGCTCCTCTTCTCATCTACACCTCGGCAACAAGCTTTTCCACTATGTCTGGCTAGGAAAAACTGTGCCAGCACAGAAAACATCTCCCCTCGTGTTCTAGAAGTTGCACGGATGTCTGCCAAGTGTTTGGCAGGAAGAAAAGAAAAGTTGTCCAAAACAGCTTCCAATCGAATGTTCCTGTGATTGGAAAAGTCAGGAGAGTGCAAAGGTACTGTTTTCTATCAGTTGGCAAGGTGCGCACACAATCCCAGTGTTGTACAGCTTGCTTCTTCACCTTCCCGAAGCTGCCGCTCTCGCCGGCTGCCGGAGCCCAAGAAGCGGCTTCTTCGCGCAAAGACGATTGTGCCGCTCACAGTGCTCTCCTTAGCGCGGCTTCTGCCGAAAGACGCCCGGCAGCGGCTCTTACCTCCGGAGAGCATCCTACCTTCCTCTTTAGCTCCTCTTCTCATCTACACCTCGGCAACAAGCTTTTCCACTATGTCTGGCTAGGAAAAACTGTGCCAGCACAGAAAACATCTCCCCTCGTGTTCTAGAAGTTGCACGGATGTCTGCCAAGTGTTTGGCAGGAAGAAAAGAAAAGTTGTCCAAAACAGCTTCCAATCGAATGTTCCTGTGATTGGAAAAGTCAGGAGAGTGCAAAGGTACTGTTTTCTATCAGTTGGCAAGGTGCGCACACAATCCCAGTGTTGTACAGCTTGCTTCTTCACCTTCCCGAAGCTGCCGCTCTCGCCGGCTGCCGGAGCCCAAGAAGCGGCTTCTTCGCGCAAAGACGATTGCGCCGCTCACAGTGCTCTCCTTAGCGCGGCTTCTGCCGAAAGACGCCCGGCAGCGGCTCTTACCTCCGGAGAGCATCCTACCTTCCTCTTTAGCTCCTCTTCTCATCTACACCTCGGCAACAAGCTTTTCCACTATGTCTGGCTAGGAAAAACTTTGCCAGCACAGAAAACATCTCCCCTCGTGTTCTAGAAGTTGCACGGATGTCTGCCAAGTGTTTGGCAGGAAGAAAAGAAAAGTTGTCCAAAACAGCTTCCAATCGAATGTTCCTGTGATTGGAAAAGTCAGGAGAGTGCAAAGGTACTGTTTTCTATCAGTTGGCAAGGTGCGCACACAATCCCAGTGTTGTACAGCTTGCTTCTTCACCTTCCCGAAGCTGCCGCTCTCGCCGGCTGCCGGAGCCCAAGAAGCGGCTTCTTCGCGCAAAGACGATTGTGCCGCTCACAGTGCTCTCCTTAGCGCGGCTTCTGCCGAAAGACGCCCGGCAGCGGCTCTTACCTCCGGAGAGCATCCTACCTTCCTCTTTAGCTCCTCTTCTCATCTACACCTCGGCAACAAGCTTTTCCACTATGTCTGGCTAGGAAAAACTGTGCCAGCACAGAAAACATCTCCCCTCGTGTTCTAGAAGTTGCACGGATGTCTGCCAAGTGTTTGGCAGGAAGAAAAGAAAAGTTGTCCAAAACAGCTTCCAATCGAATGTTCCTGTGATTGGAAAAGTCAGGAGAGTGCAAAGGTACTGTTTTCTATCAGTTGGCAAGGTGCGCACACAATCCCAGTGTTGTACAGCTTGCTTCTTCACCTTCCCGAAGCTGCCGCTCTCGCCGGCTGCCGGAGCCCAAGAAGCGGCTTCTTCGCGCAAAGACGATTGTGCCGCTCACAGTGCTCTCCTTAGCGCGGCTTCTGCCGAAAGACGCCCGGCAGCGGCTCTTACCTCCGGAGAGCATCCTACCTTCCTCTTTAGCTCCTCTTCTCATCTACACCTCGGCAACAAGCTTTTCCACTATGTCTGGCTAGGAAAAACTGTGCCAGCACAGAAAACATCTCCCCTCGTGTTCTAGAAGTTGCACGGATGTCTGCCAAGTGTTTGGCAGGAAGAAAAGAAAAGTTGTCCAAAACAGCTTCCAATCGAATGTTCCTGTGATTGGAAAAGTCAGGAGAGTGCAAAGGTACTGTTTTCTATCAGTTGGCAAGGTGCGCACACAATCCCAGTGTTGTACAGCTTGCTTCTTCACCTTCCCGAAGCTGCCGCTCTCGCCGGCTGCCGGAGCCCAAGAAGCGGCTTATTCGCGCAAAGACGATTGCGCCGCTCACAGTGCTCTCCTTAGCGCGGCTTCTGCCGAAAGACGCCCGGCAGCGGCTCTTACCTCCGGAGAGCATCCTACCTTCCTCTTTAGCTCCTCTTCTCATCTACACCTCGGCAACAAGCTTTTCCACTATGTCTGGCTAGGAAAAACTTTGCCAGCACAGAAAACATCTCCCCTCGTGTTCTAGAAGTTGCACGGATGTCTGCCAAGTGTTTGGCAGGAAGAAAAGAAAAGTTGTCCAAAACAGCTTCCAATCGAATGTTCCTGTGATTGGAAAAGTCAGGAGAGTGCAAAGGTACTGTTTTCTATCAGTTGGCAAGGTGCGCACACAATCCCAGTGTTGTACAGCTTGCTTCTTCACCTTCCCGAAGCTGCCGCTCTCGCCGGCTGCCGGAGCCCAAGAAGCGGCTTCTTCGCGCAAAGACGATTGTGCCGCTCACAGTGCTCTCCTTAGCGCGGCTTCTGCCGAAAGACGCCCGGCAGCGGCTCTTACCTCCGGAGAGCATCCTACCTTCCTCTTTAGCTCCTCTTCTCATCTACACCTCGGCAACAAGCTTTTCCACTATGTCTGGCTAGGAAAAACTGTGCCAGCACAGAAAACATCTCCCCTCGTGTTCTAGAAGTTGCACGGGTGTCTGCCAAGTGTTTGGCAGGAAGAAAAGAAAAGTTGTCCAAAACAGCTTCCAATCGAATGTTCCTGTGATTGGAAAAGTCAGGAGAGTGCAAAGGTACTGTTTTCTATCAGTTGGCAAGGTGCGCACACAATCCCAGTGTTGTACAGCTTGCTTCTTCACCTTCCCGAAGCTGCCGCTCTCGCCGGCTGCCGGAGCCCAAGAAGCGGCTTCTTCGCGCAAAGACGATTGTGCCGCTCACAGTGCTCTCCTTAGCGCGGCTTCTGCCGAAAGACGCCCGGCAGCGGCTCTTACCTCCGGAGAGCATCCTACCTTCCTCTTTAGCTCCTCTTCTCATCTACACCTCGGCAACAAGCTTTTCCACTATGTCTGGCTAGGAAAAACTGTGCCAGCACAGAAAACATCTCCCCTCGTGTTCTAGAAGTTGCACGGATGTCTGCCAAGTGTTTGGCAGGAAGAAAAGAAAAGTTGTCCAAAACAGCTTCCAATCGAATGTTCCTGTGATTGGAAAAGTCAGGAGAGTGCAAAGGTACTGTTTTCTATCAGTTGGCAAGGTGCGCACACAATCCCAGTGTTGTACAGCTTGCTTCTTCACCTTCCCGAAGCTGCCGCTCTCGCCGGCTGCCGGAGCCCAAGAAGCGGCTTCTTCGCGCAAAGACGATTGTGCCGCTCACAGTGCTCTCCTTAGCGCGGCTTCTGCCGAAAGACGCCCGGCAGCGGCTCTTACCTCCGGAGAGCATCCTACCTTCCTCTTTAGCTCCTCTTCTCATCTACACCTCGGCAACAAGCTTTTCCACTATGTCTGGCTAGGAAAAACTGTGCCAGCACAGAAAACATCTCCCCTCGTGTTCTAGAAGTTGCACGGATGTCTGCCAAGTGTTTGGCAGGAAGAAAAGAAAAGTTGTCCAAAACAGCTTCCAATCGAATGTTCCTGTGATTGGAAAAGTCAGGAGAGTGCAAAGGTACTGTTTTCTATCAGTTGGCAAGGTGCGCACACAATCCCAGTGTTGTACAGCTTGCTTCTTCACCTTCCCGAAGCTGCCGCTCTCGCCGGCTGCCGGAGCCCAAGAAGCGGCTTCTTCGCGCAAAGACGATTGCGCCGCTCACAGTGCTCTCCTTAGCGCGGCTTCTGCCGAAAGACGCCCGGCAGCGGCTCTTACCTCCGGAGAGCATCCTACCTTCCTCTTTAGCTCCTCTTCTCATCTACACCTCGGCAACAAGCTTTTCCACTATGTCTGGCTAGGAAAAACTGTGCCAGCACAGAAAACATCTCCCCTCGTGTTCTAGAAGTTGCACGGATGTCTGCCAAGTGTTTGGCAGGAAGAAAAGAAAAGTTGTCCAAAACAGCTTCCAATCGAATGTTCCTGTGATTGGAAAAGTCAGGAGAGTGCAAAGGTACTGTTTTCTATCAGTTGGCAAGGTGCGCACACAATCCCAGTGTTGTACAGCTTGCTTCTTCACCTTCCCGAAGCTGCCGCTCTCGCCGGCTGCCGGAGCCCAAGAAGCGGCTTCTTCGCGCAAAGACGATTGCGCCGCTCACAGTGCTCTCCTTAGCGCGGCTTCTGCCGAAAGACGCCCGGCAGCGGCTCTTACCTCCGGAGAGCATCCTACCTTCGTCTTTAGCTCCTCTTCTCATCTACACCTCGGCAACAAGCTTTTCCACTATGTCTGGCTAGGAAAAACTGTGCCAGCACAGAAAACATCTCCCCTCGTGTTCTAGAAGTTGCACGGATGTCTGCCAAGTGTTTGGCAGGAAGAAAAGAAAAGTTGTCCAAAACAGCTTCCAATCGAATGTTCCTGTGATTGGAAAAGTCAGGAGAGTGCAAAGGTACTGTTTTCTATCAGTTGGCAAGGTGCGCACACAATCCCAGTGTTGTACAGCTTGCTTCTTCACCTTCCCGAAGCTGCCGCTCTCGCCGGCTGCCGGAGCCCAAGAAGCGGCTTCTTCGCGCAAAGACGATTGCGCCGCTCACAGTGCTCTCCTTAGCGCGGCTTCTGCCGAAAGACGCCCGGCAGCGGCTCTTACCTCCGGAGAGCATCCTACCTTCCTCTTTAGCTCCTCTTCTCATCTACACCTCGGCAACAAGCTTTTCCACTATGTCTGGCTAGGAAAAACTGTGCCAGCACAGAAAACATCTCCCATCGTGTTCTAGAAGTTGCACGGATGTCTGCCAAGTGTTTGGCAGGAAGAAAAGAAAAGTTGTCCAAAACAGCTTCCAATCGAATGTTCCTGTGATTGGAAAAGTCAGGAGAGTGCAAAGGTACTGTTTTCTATCAGTTGGCAAGGTGCGCACACAATCCCAGTGTTGTACAGCTTGCTTCTTCACCTTCCCGAAGCTGCCGCTCTCGCCGGCTGCCGGAGCCCAAGAAGCGGCTTCTTCGCGCAAAGACGATTGTGCCGCTCACAGTGCTCTCCTTAGCGCGGCTTCTGCCGAAAGACGCCCGGCAGCGGCTCTTACCTCCGGAGAGCATCCTACCTTCCTCTTTAGCTCCTCTTCTCATCTACACCTCGGCAACAAGCTTTTCCACTATGTCTGGCTAGGAAAAACTGTGCCAGCACAGAAAACATCTCCCATCGTGTTCTAGAAGTTGCACGGATGTCTGCCAAGTGTTTGGCAGGAAGAAAAGAAAAGTTGTCCAAAACAGCTTCCAATCGAATGTTCCTGTGATTGGAAAAGTCAGGAGAGTGCAAAGGTACTGTTTTCTATCAGTTGGCAAGGTGCGCACACAATCCCAGTGTTGTACAGCTTGCTTCTTCACCTTCCCGAAGCTGCCGCTCTCGCCGGCTGCCGGAGCCCAAGAAGCGGCTTCTTCGCGCAAAGACGATTGTGCCGCTCACAGTGCTCTCCTTAGCGCGGCTTCTGCCGAAAGACGCCCGGCAGCGGCTCTTACCTCCGGAGAGCATCCTACCTTCCTCTTTAGCTCCTCTTCTCATCTACACCTCGGCAACAAGCTTTTCCACTATGTCTGGCTAGGAAAAACTGTGCCAGCACAGAAAACATCTCCCCTCGTGTTCTAGAAGTTGCACGGATGTCTGCCAAGTGTTTGGCAGGAAGAAAAGAAAAGTTGTCCAAAACAGCTTCCAATCGAATGTTCCTGTGATTGGAAAAGTCAGGAGAGTGCAAAGGTACTGTTTTCTATCAGTTGGCAAGGTGCGCACACAATCCCAGTGTTGTACAGCTTGCTTCTTCACCTTCCCGAAGCTGCCGCTCTCGCCGGCTGCCGGAGCCCAAGAAGCGGCTTCTTCGCGCAAAGACGATTGTGCCGCTCACAGTGCTCTCCTTAGCGCGGCTTCTGCCGAAAGACGCCCGGCAGCGGCTCTTACCTCCGGAGAGCATCCTACCTTCCTCTTTAGCTCCTCTTCTCATCTACACCTCGGCAACAAGCTTTTCCACTATGTCTGGCTAGGAAAAACTGTGCCAGCACAGAAAACATCTCCCCTCGTGTTCTAGAAGTTGCACGGATGTCTGCCAAGTGTTTGGCAGGAAGAAAAGAAAAGTTGTCCAAAACAGCTTCCAATCGAATGTTCCTGTGATTGGAAAAGTCAGGAGAGTGCAAAGGTACTGTTTTCTATCCGTTGGCAAGGTGCGCACACAATCCCAGTGTTGTACAGCTTGCTTCTTCACCTTCCCGAAGCTGCCGCTCTCGCCGGCTGCCGGAGCCCAAGAAGCGGCTTCTTCGCGCAAAGACGATTGTGCCGCTCACAGTGCTCTCCTTAGCGCGGCTTCTGCCGAAAGACGCCCGGCAGCGGCTCTTACCTCCGGAGAGCATCCTACCTTCCTCTTTAGCTCCTCTTCTCATCTACACCTCGGCAACAAGCTTTTCCACTATGTCTGGCTAGGAAAAACTGTGCCAGCACAGAAAACATCTCCCATCGTGTTCTAGAAGTTGCACGGATGTCTGCCAAGTGTTTGGCAGGAAGAAAAGAAAAGTTGTCCAAAACAGCTTCCAATCGAATGTTCCTGTGATTGGAAAAGTCAGGAGAGTGCAAAGGTACTGTTTTCTATCAGTTGGCAAGGTGCGCACACAATCCCAGTGTTGTACAGCTTGCTTCTTCACCTTCCCGAAGCTGCCGCTCTCGCCGGCTGCCGGAGCCCAAGAAGCGGCTTCTTCGCGCAAAGACGATTGCGCCGCTCACAGTGCTCTCCTTAGCGCGGCTTCTGCCGAAAGACGCCCGGCAGCGGCTCTTACCTCCGGAGAGCATCCTACCTTCCTCTTTAGCTCCTCTTCTCATCTACACCTCGGCAACAAGCTTTTCCACTATGTCTGGCTAGGAAAAACTGTGCCAGCACAGAAAACATCTCCCCTCGTGTTCTAGAAGTTGCACGGATGTCTGCCAAGTGTTTGGCAGGAAGAAAAGAAAAGTTGTCCAAAACAGCTTCCAATCGAATGTTCCTGTGATTGGAAAAGTCAGGAGAGTGCAAAGGTACTGTTTTCTATCAGTTGGCAAGGTGCGCACACAATCCCAGTGTTGTACAGCTTGCTTCTTCACCTTCCCGAAGCTGCCGCTCTCGCCGGCTGCCGGAGCCCAAGAAGCGGCTTCTTCGCGCAAAGACGATTGTGCCGCTCACAGTGCTCTCCTTAGCGCGGCTTCTGCCGAAAGACGCCCGGCAGCGGCTCTTACCTCCGGAGAGCATCCTACCTTCCTCTTTAGCTCCTCTTCTCATCTACACCTCGGCAACAAGCTTTTCCACTATGTCTGGCTAGGAAAAACTGTGCCAGCACAGAAAACATCTCCCCTCGTGTTCTAGAAGTTGCACGGATGTCTGCCAAGTGTTTGGCAGGAAGAAAAGAAAAGTTGTCCAAAACAGCTTCCAATCGAATGTTCCTGTGATTGGAAAAGTCAGGAGAGTGCAAAGGTACTGTTTTCTATCAGTTGGCAAGGTGCGCACACAATCCCAGTGTTGTACAGCTTGCTTCTTCACCTTCCCGAAGCTGCCGCTCTCGCCGGCTGCCGGAGCCCAAGAAGCGGCTTCTTCGCGCAAAGACGATTGCGCCGCTCACAGTGCTCTCCTTAGCGCGGCTTCTGCCGAAAGACGCCCGGCAGCGGCTCTTACCTCCGGAGAGCATCCTACCTTCCTCTTTAGCTCCTCTTCTCATCTACACCTCGGCAACAAGCTTTTCCACTATGTCTGGCTAGGAAAAACTGTGCCAGCACAGAAAACATCTCCCCTCGTGTTCTAGAAGTTGCACGGATGTCTGCCAAGTGTTTGGCAGGAAGAAAAGAAAAGTTGTCCAAAACAGCTTCCAATCGAATGTTCCTGTGATTGGAAAAGTCAGGAGAGTGCAAAGGTACTGTTTTCTATCAGTTGGCAAGGTGCGCACACAATCCCAGTGTTGTACAGCTTGCTTCTTCACCTTCCCGAAGCTGCCGCTCTCGCCGGCTGCCGGAGCCCAAGAAGCGGCTTCTTCGCGCAAAGACGATTGCGCCGCTCACAGTGCTCTCCTTAGCGCGGCTTCTGCCGAAAGACGCCCGGCAGCGGCTCTTACCTCCGGAGAGCATCCTACCTTCGTCTTTAGCTCCTCTTCTCATCTACACCTCGGCAACAAGCTTTTCCACTATGTCTGGCTAGGAAAAACTGTGCCAGCACAGAAAACATCTCCCCTCGTGTTCTAGAAGTTGCACGGATGTCTGCCAAGTGTTTGGCAGGAAGAAAAGAAAAGTTGTCCAAAACAGCTTCCAATCGAATGTTCCTGTGATTGGAAAAGTCAGGAGAGTGCAAAGGTACTGTTTTCTATCAGTTGGCAAGGTGCGCACACAATCCCAGTGTTGTACAGCTTGCTTCTTCACCTTCCCGAAGCTGCCGCTCTCGCCGGCTGCCGGAGCCCAAGAAGCGGCTTCTTCGCGCAAAGACGATTGCGCCGCTCACAGTGCTCTCCTTAGCGCGGCTTCTGCCGAAAGACGCCCGGCAGCGGCTCTTACCTCCGGAGAGCATCCTACCTTCCTCTTTAGCTCCTCTTCTCATCTACACCTCGGCAACAAGCTTTTCCACTATGTCTGGCTAGGAAAAACTGTGCCAGCACAGAAAACATCTCCCATCGTGTTCTAGAAGTTGCACGGATGTCTGCCAAGTGTTTGGCAGGAAGAAAAGAAAAGTTGTCCAAAACAGCTTCCAATCGAATGTTCCTGTGATTGGAAAAGTCAGGAGAGTGCAAAGGTACTGTTTTCTATCAGTTGGCAAGGTGCGCACACAATCCCAGTGTTGTACAGCTTGCTTCTTCACCTTCCCGAAGCTGCCGCTCTCGCCGGCTGCCGGAGCCCAAGAAGCGGCTTCTTCGCGCAAAGACGATTGTGCCGCTCACAGTGCTCTCCTTAGCGCGGCTTCTGCCGAAAGACGCCCGGCAGCGGCTCTTACCTCCGGAGAGCATCCTACCTTCGCCTTTAGCTCCTCTTCTCATCTACACCTCGGCAACAAGCTTTTCCACTATGTCTGGCTAGGAAAAACTGTGCCAGCACAGAAAACATCTCCCATCGTGTTCTAGAAGTTGCACGGATGTCTGCCAAGTGTTTGGCAGGAAGAAAAGAAAAGTTGTCCAAAACAGCTTCCAATCGAATGTTCCTGTGATTGGAAAAGTCAGGAGAGTGCAAAGGTACTGTTTTCTATCAGTTGGCAAGGTGCGCACACAATCCCAGTGTTGTACAGCTTGCTTCTTCACCTTCCCGAAGCTGCCGCTCTCGCCGGCTGCCGGAGCCCAAGAAGCGGCTTCTTCGCGCAAAGACGATTGTGCCGCTCACAGTGCTCTCCTTAGCGCGGCTTCTGCCGAAAGACGCCCGGCAGCGGCTCTTACCTCCGGAGAGCATCCTACCTTCCTCTTTAGCTCCTCTTCTCATCTACACCTCGGCAACAAGCTTTTCCACTATGTCTGGCTAGGAAAAACTGTGCCAGCACAGAAAACATCTCCCCTCGTGTTCTAGAAGTTGCACGGATGTCTGCCAAGTGTTTGGCAGGAAGAAAAGAAAAGTTGTCCAAAACAGCTTCCAATCGAATGTTCCTGTGATTGGAAAAGTCAGGAGAGTGCAAAGGTACTGTTTTCTATCAGTTGGCAAGGTGCGCACACAATCCCAGTGTTGTACAGCTTGCTTCTTCACCTTCCCGAAGCTGCCGCTCTCGCCGGCTGCCGGAGCCCAAGAAGCGGCTTCTTCGCGCAAAGACGATTGCGCCGCTCACAGTGCTCTCCTTAGCGCGGCTTCTGCCGAAAGACGCCCGGCAGCGGCTCTTACCTCCGGAGAGCATCCTACCTTCGTCTTTAGCTCCTCTTCTCATCTACACCTCGGCAACAAGCTTTTCCACTATGTCTGGCTAGGAAAAACTGTGCCAGCACAGAAAACATCTCCCCTCGTGTTCTAGAAGTTGCACGGATGTCTGCCAAGTGTTTGGCAGGAAGAAAAGAAAAGTTGTCCAAAACAGCTTCCAATCGAATGTTCCTGTGATTGGAAAAGTCAGGAGAGTGCAAAGGTACTGTTTTCTATCAGTTGGCAAGGTGCGCACACAATCCCAGTGTTGTACAGCTTGCTTCTTCACCTTCCCGAAGCTGCCGCTCTCGCCGGCTGCCGGAGCCCAAGAAGCGGCTTCTTCGCGCAAAGACGATTGTGCCGCTCACAGTGCTCTCCTTAGCGCGGCTTCTGCCGAAAGACGCCCGGCAGCGGCTCTTACCTCCGGAGAGCATCCTACCTTCCTCTTTAGCTCCTCTTCTCATCTACACCTCGGCAACAAGCTTTTCCACTATGTCTGGCTAGGAAAAACTGTGCCAGCACAGAAAACATCTCCCCTCGTGTTCTAGAAGTTGCACGGATGTCTGCCAAGTGTTTGGCAGGAAGAAAAGAAAAGTTGTCCAAAACAGCTTCCAATCGAATGTTCCTGTGATTGGAAAAGTCAGGAGAGTGCAAAGGTACTGTTTTCTATCAGTTGGCAAGGTGCGCACACAATCCCAGTGTTGTACAGCTTGCTTCTTCACCTTCCCGAAGCTGCCGCTCTCGCCGGCTGCCGGAGCCCAAGAAGCGGCTTCTTCGCGCAAAGACGATTGTGCCGCTCACAGTGCTCTCCTTAGCGCGGCTTCTGCCGAAAGACGCCCGGCAGCGGCTCTTACCTCCGGAGAGCATCCTACCTTCCTCTTTAGCTCCTCTTCTCATCTACACCTCGGCAACAAGCTTTTCCACTATGTCTGGCTAGGAAAAACTGTGCCAGCACAGAAAACATCTCCCCTCGTGTTCTAGAAGTTGCACGGATGTCTGCCAAGTGTTTGGCAGGAAGAAAAGAAAAGTTGTCCAAAACAGCTTCCAATCGAATGTTCCTGTGATTGGAAAAGTCAGGAGAGTGCAAAGGTACTGTTTTCTATCAGTTGGCAAGGTGCGCACACAATCCCAGTGTTGTACAGCTTGCTTCTTCACCTTCCCGAAGCTGCCGCTCTCGCCGGCTGCCGGAGCCCAAGAAGCGGCTTCTTCGCGCAAAGACGATTGTGCCGCTCACAGTGCTCTCCTTAGCGCGGCTTCTGCCGAAAGACGCCCGGCAGCGGCTCTTACCTCCGGAGAGCATCCTACCTTCGTCTTTAGCTCCTCTTCTCATCTACACCTCGGCAACAAGCTTTTCCACTATGTCTGGCTAGGAAAAACTGTGCCAGCACAGAAAACATCTCCCCTCGTGTTCTAGAAGTTGCACGGATGTCTGCCAAGTGTTTGGCAGGAAGAAAAGAAAAGTTGTCCAAAACAGCTTCCAATCGAATGTTCCTGTGATTGGAAAAGTCAGGAGAGTGCAAAGGTACTGTTTTCTATCAGTTGGCAAGGTGCGCACACAATCCCAGTGTTGTACAGCTTGCTTCTTCACCTTCCCGAAGCTGCCGCTCTCGCCGGCTGCCGGAGCCCAAGAAGCGGCTTCTTCGCGCAAAGACGATTGTGCCGCTCACAGTGCTCTCCTTAGCGCGGCTTCTGCCGAAAGACGCCCGGCAGCGGCTCTTACCTCCGGAGAGCATCCTACCTTCCTCTTTAGCTCCTCTTCTCATCTACACCTCGGCAACAAGCTTTTCCACTATGTCTGGCTAGGAAAAACTGTGCCAGCACAGAAAACATCTCCCCTCGTGTTCTAGAAGTTGCACGGATGTCTGCCAAGTGTTTGGCAGGAAGAAAAGAAAAGTTGTCCAAAACAGCTTCCAATCGAATGTTCCTGTGATTGGAAAAGTCAGGAGAGTGCAAAGGTACTGTTTTCTATCAGTTGGCAAGGTGCGCACACAATCCCAGTGTTGTACAGCTTGCTTCTTCACCTTCCCGAAGCTGCCGCTCTCGCCGGCTGCCGGAGCCCAAGAAGCGGCTTCTTCGCGCAAAGACGATTGTGCCGCTCACAGTGCTCTCCTTAGCGCGGCTTCTGCCGAAAGACGCCCGGCAGCGGCTCTTACCTCCGGAGAGCATCCTACTTTCCTCTTTAGCTCCTCTTCTCATCTACACCTCGGCAACAAGCTTTTCCACTATGTCTGGCTAGTAAAAACTGTGCCAGCACAGAAAACATCTCCCATCGTGTTCTAGAAGTTGCACGGATGTCTGCCAAGTGTTTGGCAGGAAGAAAAGAAAAGTTGTCCAAAACAGCTTCCAATCGAATGTTCCTGTGATTGGAAAAGTCAGGAGAGTGCAAAGGTACTGTTTTCTATCAGTTGGCAAGGTGCGCACACAATCCCAGTGTTGTACAGCTTGCTTCTTCACCTTCCCGAAGCTGCCGCTCTCGCCGGCTGCCGGAGCCCAAGAAGCGGCTTCTTCGCGCAAAGACGATTGTGCCGCTCACAGCGCTCTCCTTAGCGCGGCTTCTGCCGAAAGACGCCCGGCAGCGGCTCTTACCTCCGGAGAGCATCCTACCTTCCTCTTTAGCTCCTCTTCTCATCTACACCTCGGCAACAAGCTTTTCCACTATGTCTGGCTAGGAAAAACTGTGCCAGCACAGAAAACATCTCCCCTCGTGTTCTAGAAGTTGCACGGATGTCTGCCAAGTGTTTGGCAGGAAGAAAAGAAAAGTTGTCCAAAACAGCTTCCAATCGAATGTTCCTGTGATTGGAAAAGTCAGGAGAGTGCAAAGGTACTGTTTTCTATCAGTTGGCAAGGTGCGCACACAATCCCAGTGTTGTACAGCTTGCTTCTTCACCTTCCCGAAGCTGCCGCTCTCGCCGGCTGCCGGAGCCCAAGAAGCGGCTTCTTCGCGCAAAGACGATTGCGCCGCTCACAGTGCTCTCCTTAGCGCGGCTTCTGCCGAAAGACGCCCGGCAGCGGCTCTTACCTCCGGAGAGCATCCTACCTTCCTCTTTAGCTCCTCTTCTCATCTACACCTCGGCAACAAGCTTTTCCACTATGTCTGGCTAGGAAAAACTGTGCCAGCACAGAAAACATCTCCCATCGTGTTCTAGAAGTTGCACGGATGTCTGCCAAGTGTTTGGCAGGAAGAAAAGAAAAGTTGTCCAAAACAGCTTCCAATCGAATGTTCCTGTGATTGGAAAAGTCAGGAGAGTGCAAAGGTACTGTTTTCTATCAGTTGGCAAGGTGCGCACACAATCCCAGTGTTGTACAGCTTGCTTCTTCACCTTCCCGAAGCTGCCGCTCTCGCCGGCTGCCGGAGCCCAAGAAGCGGCTTCTTCGCGCAAAGACGATTGCGCCGCTCACAGTGCTCTCCTTAGCGCGGCTTCTGCCGAAAGACGCCCGGCAGCGGCTCTTACCTCCGGAGAGCATCCTACCTTCGTCTTTAGCTCCTCTTCTCATCTACACCTCGGCAACAAGCTTTTCCACTATGTCTGGCTAGGAAAAACTGTGCCAGCACAGAAAACATCTCCCCTCGTGTTCTAGAAGTTGCACGGATGTCTGCCAAGTGTTTGGCAGGAAGAAAAGAAAAGTTGTCCAAAACAGCTTCCAATCGAATGTTCCTGTGATTGGAAAAGTCAGGAGAGTGCAAAGGTACTGTTTTCTATCAGTTGGCAAGGTGCGCACACAATCCCAGTGTTGTACAGCTTGCTTCTTCACCTTCCCGAAGCTGCCGCTCTCGCCGGCTGCCGGAGCCCAAGAAGCGGCTTCTTCGCGCAAAGACGATTGTGCCGCTCACAGTGCTCTCCTTAGCGCGGCTTCTGCCGAAAGACGCCCGGCAGCGGCTCTTACCTCCGGAGAGCATCCTACCTTCCTCTTTAGCTCCTCTTCTCATCTACACCTCGGCAACAAGCTTTTCCACTATGTCTGGCTAGGAAAAACTGTGCCAGCACAGAAAACATCTCCCCTCGTGTTCTAGAAGTTGCACGGATGTCTGCCAAGTGTTTGGCAGGAAGAAAAGAAAAGTTGTCCAAAACAGCTTCCAATCGAATGTTCCTGTGATTGGAAAAGTCAGGAGAGTGCAAAGGTACTGTTTTCTATCAGTTGGCAAGGTGCGCACACAATCCCAGTGTTGTACAGCTTGCTTCTTCACCTTCCCGAAGCTGCCGCTCTCGCCGGCTGCCGGAGCCCAAGAAGCGGCTTCTTCGCGCAAAGACGATTGTGCCGCTCACAGTGCTCTCCTTAGCGCGGCTTCTGCCGAAAGACGCCCGGCAGCGGCTCTTACCTCCGGAGAGCATCCTACCTTCCTCTTTAGCTCCTCTTCTCATCTACACCTCGGCAACAAGCTTTTCCACTATGTCTGGCTAGGAAAAACTGTGCCAGCACAGAAAACATCTCCCCTCGTGTTCTAGAAGTTGCACGGATGTCTGCCAAGTGTTTGGCAGGAAGAAAAGAAAAGTTGTCCAAAACAGCTTCCAATCGAATGTTCCTGTGATTGGAAAAGTCAGGAGAGTGCAAAGGTACTGTTTTCTATCAGTTGGCAAGGTGCGCACACAATCCCAGTGTTGTACAGCTTGCTTCTTCACCTTCCCGAAGCTGCCGCTCTCGCCGGCTGCCGGAGCCCAAGAAGCGGCTTCTTCGCGCAAAGACGATTGTGCCGCTCACAGTGCTCTCCTTAGCGCGGCTTCTGCCGAAAGACGCCCGGCAGCGGCTCTTACCTCCGGAGAGCATCCTACCTTCCTCTTTAGCTCCTCTTCTCATCTACACCTCGGCAACAAGCTTTTCCACTATGTCTGGCTAGGAAAAACTGTGCCAGCACAGAAAACATCTCCCCTCGTGTTCTAGAAGTTGCACGGATGTCTGCCAAGTGTTTGGCAGGAAGAAAAGAAAAGTTGTCCAAAACAGCTTCCAATCGAATGTTCCTGTGATTGGAAAAGTCAGGAGAGTGCAAAGGTACTGTTTTCTATCAGTTGGCAAGGTGCGCACACAATCCCAGTGTTGTACAGCTTGCTTCTTCACCTTCCCGAAGCTGCCGCTCTCGCCGGCTGCCGGAGCCCAAGAAGCGGCTTCTTCGCGCAAAGACGATTGTGCCGCTCACAGTGCTCTCCTTAGCGCGGCTTCTGCCGAAAGACGCCCGGCAGCGGCTCTTACCTCCGGAGAGCATCCTACCTTCCTCTTTAGCTCCTCTTCTCATCTACACCTCGGCAACAAGCTTTTCCACTATGTCTGGCTAGGAAAAACTGTGCCAGCACAGAAAACATCTCCCCTCGTGTTCTAGAAGTTGCACGGATGTCTGCCAAGTGTTTGGCAGGAAGAAAAGAAAAGTTGTCCAAAACAGCTTCCAATCGAATGTTCCTGTGATTGGAAAAGTCAGGAGAGTGCAAAGGTACTGTTTTCTATCAGTTGGCAAGGTGCGCACACAATCCCAGTGTTGTACAGCTTGCTTCTTCACCTTCCCGAAGCTGCCGCTCTCGCCGGCTGCCGGAGCCCAAGAAGCGGCTTCTTCGCGCAAAGACGATTGTGCCGCTCACAGTGCTCTCCTTAGCGCGGCTTCTGCCGAAAGACGCCCGGCAGCGGCTCTTACCTCCGGAGAGCATCCTACTTTCCTCTTTAGCTCCTCTTCTCATCTACACCTCGGCAACAAGCTTTTCCACTATGTCTGGCTAGTAAAAACTGTGCCAGCACAGAAAACATCTCCCATCGTGTTCTAGAAGTTGCACGGATGTCTGCCAAGTGTTTGGCAGGAAGAAAAGAAAAGTTGTCCAAAACAGCTTCCAATCGAATGTTCCTGTGATTGGAAAAGTCAGGAGAGTGCAAAGGTACTGTTTTCTATCAGTTGGCAAGGTGCGCACACAATCCCAGTGTTGTACAGCTTGCTTCTTCACCTTCCCGAAGCTGCCGCTCTCGCCGGCTGCCGGAGCCCAAGAAGCGGCTTCTTCGCGCAAAGACGATTGTGCCGCTCACAGCGCTCTCCTTAGCGCGGCTTCTGCCGAAAGACGCCCGGCAGCGGCTCTTACCTCCGGAGAGCATCCTACCTTCCTCTTTAGCTCCTCTTCTCATCTACACCTCGGCAACAAGCTTTTCCACTATGTCTGGCTAGGAAAAACTGTGCCAGCACAGAAAACATCTCCCATCGTGTTCTAGAAGTTGCACGGATGTCTGCCAAGTGTTTGGCAGGAAGAAAAGAAAAGTTGTCCAAAACAGCTTCCAATCGAATGTTCCTGTGATTGGAAAAGTCAGGAGAGTGCAAAGGTACTGTTTTCTATCAGTTGGCAAGGTGCGCACACAATCCCAGTGTTGTACAGCTTGCTTCTTCACCTTCCCGAAGCTGCCGCTCTCGCCGGCTGCCGGAGCCCAAGAAGCGGCTTCTTCGCGCAAAGACGATTGTGCCGCTCACAGTGCTCTCCTTAGCGCGGCTTCTGCCGAAAGACGCCCGGCAGCGGCTCTTACCTCCGGAGAGCATCCTACCTTCCTCTTTAGCTCCTCTTCTCATCTACACCTCGGCAACAAGCTTTTCCACTATGTCTGGCTAGGAAAAACTGTGCCAGCACAGAAAACATCTCCCCTCGTGTTCTAGAAGTTGCACGGATGTCTGCCAAGTGTTTGGCAGGAAGAAAAGAAAAGTTGTCCAAAACAGCTTCCAATCGAATGTTCCTGTGATTGGAAAAGTCAGGAGAGTGCAAAGGTACTGTTTTCTATCAGTTGGCAAGGTGCGCACACAATCCCAGTGTTGTACAGCTTGCTTCTTCACCTTCCCGAAGCTGCCGCTCTCGCCGGCTGCCGGAGCCCAAGAAGCGGCTTCTTCGCGCAAAGACGATTGTGCCGCTCACAGTGCTCTCCTTAGCGCGGCTTCTGCCGAAAGACGCCCGGCAGCGGCTCTTACCTCCGGAGAGCATCCTACCTTCCTCTTTAGCTCCTCTTCTCATCTACACCTCGGCAACAAGCTTTTCCACTATGTCTGGCTTGGAAAAACTGTGCCAGCACAGAAAACATCTCCCATCGTGTTCTAGAAGTTGCACGGATGTCTGCCAAGTGTTTGGCAGGAAGAAAAGAAAAGTTGTCCAAAACAGCTTCCAATCGAATGTTCCTGTGATTGGAAAAGTCAGGAGAGTGCAAAGGTACTGTTTTCTATCAGTTGGCAAGGTGCGCACACAATCCCAGTGTTGTACAGCTTGCTTCTTCACCTTCCCGAAGCTGCCGCTCTCGCCGGCTGCCGGAGCCCAAGAAGCGGCTTCTTCGCGCAAAGACGATTGTGCCGCTCACAGCGCTCTCCTTAGCGCGGCTTCTGCCGAAAGACGCCCGGCAGCGGCTCTTACCTCCGGAGAGCATCCTACCTTCCTCTTTAGCTCCTCTTCTCATCTACACCTCGGCAACAAGCTTTTCCACTATGTCTGGCTAGGAAAAACTGTGCCAGCACAGAAAACATCTCCCATCGTGTTCTAGAAGTTGCACGGATGTCTGCCAAGTGTTTGGCAGGAAGAAAAGAAAAGTTGTCCAAAACAGCTTCCAATCGAATGTTCCTGTGATTGGAAAAGTCAGGAGAGTGCAAAGGTACTGTTTTCTATCAGTTGGCAAGGTGCGCACACAATCCCAGTGTTGTACAGCTTGCTTCTTCACCTTCCCGAAGCTGCCGCTCTCGCCGGCTGCCGGAGCCCAAGAAGCGGCTTCTTCGCGCAAAGACGATTGTGCCGCTCACAGTGCTCTCCTTAGCGCGGCTTCTGCCGAAAGACGCCCGGCAGCGGCTCTTACCTCCGGAGAGCATCCTACCTTCCTCTTTAGCTCCTCTTCTCATCTACACCTCGGCAACAAGCTTTTCCACTATGTCTGGCTAGGAAAAACTGTGCCAGCACAGAAAACATCTCCCATCGTGTTCTAGAAGTTGCACGGATGTCTGCCAAGTGTTTGGCAGGAAGAAAAGAAAAGTTGTCCAAAACAGCTTCCAATCGAATGTTCCTGTGATTGGAAAAGTCAGGAGAGTGCAAAGGTACTGTTTTCTATCAGTTGGCAAGGTGCGCACACAATCCCAGTGTTGTACAGCTTGCTTCTTCACCTTCCCGAAGCTGCCGCTCTCGCCGGCTGCCGGAGCCCAAAAAGCGGCTTCTTCGCGCAAAGACGATTGTGCCGCTCACAGTGCTCTCCTTAGCGCGGCTTCTGCCGAAAGACGCCCGGCAGCGGCTCTTACCTCCGGAGAGCATCCTACCTTCCTCTTTAGCTCCTCTTCTCATCTACACCTCGGCAACAAGCTTTTCCACTATGTCTGGCTAGGAAAAACTGTGCCAGCACAGAAAACATCTCCCCTCGTGTTCTAGAAGTTGCACGGATGTCTGCCAAGTGTTTGGCAGGAAGAAAAGAAAAGTTGTCCAAAACAGCTTCCAATCGAATGTTCCTGTGATTGGAAAAGTCAGGAGAGTGCAAAGGTACTGTTTTCTATCCGTTGGCAAGGTGCGCACACAATCCCAGTGTTGTACAGCTTGCTTCTTCACCTTCCCGAAGCTGCCGCTCTCGCCGGCTGCCGGAGCCCAAGAAGCGGCTTCTTCGCGCAAAGACGATTGTGCCGCTCACAGTGCTCTCCTTAGCGCGGCTTCTGCCGAAAAACTCCCGGCAGCGGCTCCTAGCTCGGGCGAGCATCGCACTTTCGTCTTTAGCGTCTTTTGTAGTGTACATCTTAGCAAAAAGCTTTTCCACTATGACTGGCATGGAAAAACTGTGTGAGCACGGAAAACATCTCCCATTGTGTTGTAGGATGAAGAAAAGAAAAGTTCTCCAAAATAGCTTCCAATCGAATCTTCATGTGATTGGAAAAGTCAGGAGACTGCAAAGGGTCTGTTTTCTATCAATTGGCAAGCTGCGCACACAATCTCAGTGTTGTGCAGCTGGCTTCTTCACCTTCCTGAAGATGCCGCATCCCTCCGGCCCCCGGAGAGGAAGAAGCGGCTTCTTCGCGCAAAGACGATTGTGCCGCTCACAGTGCTCTCCTTAGCGCGGCTTCTGCCGAAAGACTCCCGGCAGCGGCTCCTAGCTCGGGCGAGCATCGCACTTTCGTCTTTAGCGTCTTTTGTAGTGTACATCTTAGCAAAAAGCTTTTCCACTATGCCTGGCTAGGACAAAGTGTGCCAGCACAGAAAACATCTCCCATGGTGTTCTAGACGTTGCACGGATGTCTGCCAAGTGTTTGGCAGGAAGAAAAGAAAAGTTGTCCAAAACAGCTTCCAATCGAATCTTCATGTGATTGGAAAAGTCAGGAGACGACAAAGGTACTGTTTACTATCAGTTGGCAAGCTGCGCACACAATCCCAGTGTTGTACAGCTTCCTTGATAGCCATCCCCAAGCTGCCGCTCTCCCCGGCTCCCGGAGAGGAAGAAGCGGCTTCTTCGTGCAAAGACGATTGTGCCGCTCACAGTGCTCTCCTTAGCGCGGCTTCTGCCGAAAGACGCCCGGCAGCGGCTCCTAGCTCCGGAGAGCATCCTACCTTCTTGTTTAGCGTCTCTTCTCATCTACATCTTAGCAAAGAGCTTTTCCACTATGTCTGGCAGGGAAAAACTGTGCCAGCACAGAAAACATCTCCCATCGTGTTGTAGGATGAAGAAAAGAAAAGTTGTCCAAAACAGCTTCCAATCGAATCTTCATGAAATTGGAAAAGTCAGGAGACTGCAAAGGTACTGTTTTCTATCAGTTGGCATGATGCCCACAGAATCTCAGTGTTGTACAGCTTCCTTCATCGCCATCCCCAAGCTGCCGCTCTCCCCGGCTCCCGGAGAGGAAGAAGCGGCTTCTTCGCGCAAAGACGATTGTGCCGCTCACAGCGCTCTCCTTAACGGGGCTTGCGCCGAAAGACGCCCGGCAGCGGCTCCTAGCTCCGAGAAGCATCCTACCTTCGTGTTTAGCGTCTCTTCTCATCTACAACTTTGCAAAAAGCTTTTCCACTATGTCTGGCAGGGAAATACTGTGCCAACACAGAAAATATCTCCCATCGTGTTGTAGGATGAAGAAAAGAAAAGTTGTCCAAAACAGCTTCCAATCGAATGTTCATGTGATTGGAAAAGTCAGGAGACTGCAAAGGTACTGTTTTCTATCAATTGGCATGCTGCGCACATAATCCCAGTTTGTACAGCTTGCTTCATCACCTTCCCCAAGCTGCCGCTCTCCCCAGCTCCCGGAGAGGAAGAAGCGGCTTCTTCGTGCAAAGACGATTGTGCCGCTCACAGTGCTCTCCTTAGCGCGGCTTCTGCCGAAAGACGCGCGGCAGCGGCTCTTACCTCCGGAGAGCATCGCACTTTCGTCTTTAGCGTCTTTGGTAGTGCACATCTCAGCAAAAAGCTTTTCCATTATGCCTGGATATGAAAACGTGTACCATCACAGAAAACATCTCCCATGGTGTTCTAGACGTTGCACGGAGGTCTGCCAAGTGTTTGGTTGGAAGAAAAGAAAAGTTGTCCAAAACAGCTTCCAATCGAATCTTCATGTAATTGGAAAAGTCAGGAGAGTGCAAAGGTACTGTTTTCTATCAGTTGGCAAGGTGCGCACACAATCCCAGTGTTGTACAGCTTGCTTCATCACCTTCCCCAAGCTGCCGCATCCCTCCGGCTCCCGGAGAGGAAGAAACGGCTTCTTCGCGCAAAGACGATTGTGCCGCTCACAGTGCTCTCCTTAGCGCGGCTTCTGCCGAAAGACGCCCGGCAGCGGCTCTTACCTCCGGAGAGCATCCTACCTTCCTCTTTAGCTCCTCTTCTCATCTACACCTCGGCAACAAGCTTTTCCACTATGTCTGGCTAGGAAAAACTGTGCCAGCACAGAAAACATCTCCCATCGTGTTCTAGAAGTTGCACGGATGTCTGCCAAGTGTTTGGCAGGAAGAAAAGAAAAGTTGTCCAAAACAGCTTCCAATCGAATGTTCCTGTGATTGGAAAAGTCAGGAGAGTGCAAAGGTACTGTTTTCTATCAGTTGGCAAGGTGCGCACACAATCCCAGTGTTGTACAGCTTGCTTCTTCACCTTCCCGAAGCTGCCGCTCTCGCCGGCTGCCGGAGCCCAAGAAGCGGCTTCTTCGCGCAAAGACGATTGCGCCGCTCACAGTGCTCTCCTTAGCGCGGCTTCTGCCGAAAGACGCCCGGCAGCGGCTCTTACCTCCGGAGAGCATCCTACCTTCCTCTTTAGCTCCTCTTCTCATCTACACCTCGGCAACAAGCTTTTCCACTATGTCTGGCTAGGAAAAACTGTGCCAGCACAGAAAACATCTCCCCTCGTGTTCTAGAAGTTGCACGGATGTCTGCCAAGTGTTTGGCAGGAAGAAAAGAAAAGTTGTCCAAAACAGCTTCCAATCGAATGTTCCTGTGATTGGAAAAGTCAGGAGAGTGCAAAGGTACTGTTTTCTATCAGTTGGCAAGGTGCGCACACAATCCCAGTGTTGTACAGCTTGCTTCTTCACCTTCCCGAAGCTGCCGCTCTCGCCGGCTGCCGGAGCCCAAGAAGCGGCTTCTTCGCGCAAAGATGATTGTGCCGCTCACAGCGCTCTCCTTAGCGCGGCTTCTGCCGAAAGACGCCCGGCAGCGGCTCTTACCTCCGGAGAGCATCCTACCTTCCTCTTTAGCTCCTCTTCTCATCTACACCTCGGCAACAAGCTTTTCCACTATGTCTGGCTAGGAAAAACGGTGCCAGCACAGAAAACATCTCCCCTCGTGTTCTAGAAGTTGCACGGATGTCTGCCAAGTGTTTGGCAGGAAGAAAAGAAAAGTTGTCCAAAACAGCTTCCAATCGAATGTTCCTGTGATTGGAAAAGTCAGGAGAGTGCAAAGATACTGTTTTCTATCAGTTGGCAAGGTGCGCACACAATCCCAGTGTTGTACAGCTTGCTTCTTCACCTTCCCGAAGCTGCCGCTCTCGCCGGCTGCCGGAGCCCAAGAAGCGGCTTCTTCGCGCAAAGACGATTGTGCCGCTCACAGCGCTCTCCTTAGCGCGGCTTCTGCCGAAAGACGCCCGGCAGCGGCTCTTACCTCCGGAGAGCATCCTACCTTCCTCTTTAGCTCCTCTTCTCATCTACACCTCGGCAACAAGCTTTTCCACTATGTCTGGCTAGGAAAAACTGTGCCAGCACAGAAAACATCTCCCCTCGTGTTCTAGAAGTTGCACGGATGTCTGCCAAGTGTTTGGCAGGAAGAAAAGAAAAGTTGTCCAAAACAGCTTCCAATCGAATGTTCCTGTGATTGGAAAAGTCAGGAGAGTGCAAAGGTACTGTTTTCTATCAGTTGGCAAGGTGCGCACACAATCCCAGTGTTGTACAGCTTGCTTCTTCACCTTCCCGAAGCTGCCGCTCTCGCCGGCTGCCGGAGCCCAAGAAGCGGCTTCTTCGCGCAAAGACGATTGTGCCGCTCACAGTGCTCTCCTTAGCGCGGCTTCTGCCGAAAGACGCCCGGCAGCGGCTCTTACCTCCGGAGAGCATCCTACCTTCCTCTTTAGCTCCTCTTCTCATCTACACCTCGGCAACAAGCTTTTCCACTATGTCTGGCTAGGAAAAACTGTGCCAGCACAGAAAACATCTCCCCTCGTGTTCTAGAAGTTGCACGGATGTCTGCCAAGTGTTTGGCAGGAAGAAAAGAAAAGTTGTCCAAAACAGCTTCCAATCGAATGTTCCTGTGATTGGAAAAGTCAGGAGAGTGCAAAGGTACTGTTTTCTATCAGTTGGCAAGGTGCGCACACAATCCCAGTGTTGTACAGCTTGCTTCTTCACCTTCCCGAAGCTGCCGCTCTCGCCGGCTGCCGGAGCCCAAGAAGCGGCTTCTTCGCGCAAAGACGATTGTGCCGCTCACAGTGCTCTCCTTAGCGCGGCTTCTGCCGAAAGACGCCCGGCAGCGGCTCTTACCTCCGGAGAGCATCCTACTTTCCTCTTTAGCTCCTCTTCTCATCTACACCTCGGCAACAAGCTTTTCCACTATGTCTGGCTAGTAAAAACTGTGCCAGCACAGAAAACATCTCCCCTCGTGTTCTAGAAGTTGCACGGATGTCTGCCAAGTGTTTGGCAGGAAGAAAAGAAAAGTTGTCCAAAACAGCTTCCAATCGAATGTTCCTGTGATTGGAAAAGTCAGGAGAGTGCAAAGGTACTGTTTTCTATCAGTTGGCAAGGTGCGCACACAATCCCAGTGTTGTACAGCTTGCTTCTTCACCTTCCCGAAGCTGCCGCTCTCGCCGGCTGCCGGAGCCCAAGAAGCGGCTTCTTCGCGCAAAGACGATTGTGCCGCTCACAGCGCTCTCCTTAGCGCGGCTTCTGCCGAAAGACGCCCGGCAGCGGCTCTTACCTCCGGAGAGCATCCTACCTTCCTCTTTAGCTCCTCTTCTCATCTACACCTCGGCAACAAGCTTTTCCACTATGTCTGGCTAGGAAAAACTGTGCCAGCACAGAAAACATCTCCCCTCGTGTTCTAGAAGTTGCACGGATGTCTGCCAAGTGTTTGGCAGGAAGAAAAGAAAAGTTGTCCAAAACAGCTTCCAATCGAATGTTCCTGTGATTGGAAAAGTCAGGAGAGTGCAAAGGTACTGTTTTCTATCAGTTGGCAAGGTGCGCACACAATCCCAGTGTTGTACAGCTTGCTTCTTCACCTTCCCGAAGCTGCCGCTCTCGCCGGCTGCCGGAGCCCAAGAAGCGGCTTCTTCGCGCAAAGACGATTGTGCCGCTCACAGTGCTCTCCTTAGCGCGGCTTCTGCCGAAAGACGCCCGGCAGCGGCTCTTACCTCCGGAGAGCATCCTACCTTCCTCTTTAGCTCCTCTTCTCATCTACACCTCGGCAACAAGCTTTTCCACTATGTCTGGCTAGGAAAAACTGTGCCAGCACAGAAAACATCTCCCCTCGTGTTCTAGAAGTTGCACGGATGTCTGCCAAGTGTTTGGCAGGAAGAAAAGAAAAGTTGTCCAAAACAGCTTCCAATCGAATGTTCCTGTGATTGGAAAAGTCAGGAGAGTGCAAAGGTACTGTTTTCTATCAGTTGGCAAGGTGCGCACACAATCCCAGTGTTGTACAGCTTGCTTCTTCACCTTCCCGAAGCTGCCGCTCTCGCCGGCTGCCGGAGCCCAAGAAGCGGCTTCTTCGCGCAAAGACGATTGTGCCGCTCACAGTGCTCTCCTTAGCGCGGCTTCTGCCGAAAGACGCCCGGCAGCGGCTCTTACCTCCGGAGAGCATCCTACCTTCCTCTTTAGCTCCTCTTCTCATCTACACCTCGGCAACAAGCTTTTCCACTATGTCTGGCTTGGAAAAACTGTGCCAGCACAGAAAACATCTCCCATCGTGTTCTAGAAGTTGCACGGATGTCTGCCAAGTGTTTGGCAGGAAGAAAAGAAAAGTTGTCCAAAACAGCTTCCAATCGAATGTTCCTGTGATTGGAAAAGTCAGGAGAGTGCAAAGGTACTGTTTTCTATCAGTTGGCAAGGTGCGCACACAATCCCAGTGTTGTACAGCTTGCTTCTTCACCTTCCCGAAGCTGCCGCTCTCGCCGGCTGCCGGAGCCCAAGAAGCGGCTTCTTCGCGCAAAGACGATTGTGCCGCTCACAGCGCTCTCCTTAGCGCGGCTTCTGCCGAAAGACGCCCGGCAGCGGCTCTTACCTCCGGAGAGCATCCTACCTTCCTCTTTAGCTCCTCTTCTCATCTACACCTCGGCAACAAGCTTTTCCACTATGTCTGGCTAGGAAAAACTGTGCCAGCACAGAAAACATCTCCCCTCGTGTTCTAGAAGTTGCACGGATGTCTGCCAAGTGTTTGGCAGGAAGAAAAGAAAAGTTGTCCAAAACAGCTTCCAATCGAATGTTCCTGTGATTGGAAAAGTCAGGAGAGTGCAAAGGTACTGTTTTCTATCAGTTGGCAAGGTGCGCACACAATCCCAGTGTTGTACAGCTTGCTTCTTCACCTTCCCGAAGCTGCCGCTCTCGCCGGCTGCCGGAGCCCAAGAAGCGGCTTCTTCGCGCAAAGACGATTGTGCCGCTCACAGTGCTCTCCTTAGCGCGGCTTCTGCCGAAAGACGCCCGGCAGCGGCTCTTACCTCCGGAGAGCATCCTACCTTCCTCTTTAGCTCCTCTTCTCATCTACACCTCGGCAACAAGCTTTTCCACTATGTCTGGCTAGGAAAAACTGTGCCAGCACAGAAAACATCTCCCATCGTGTTCTAGAAGTTGCACGGATGTCTGCCAAGTGTTTGGCAGGAAGAAAAGAAAAGTTGTCCAAAACAGCTTCCAATCGAATGTTCCTGTGATTGGAAAAGTCAGGAGAGTGCAAAGGTACTGTTTTCTATCAGTTGGCAAGGTGCGCACACAATCCCAGTGTTGTACAGCTTGCTTCTTCACCTTCCCGAAGCTGCCGCTCTCGCCGGCTGCCGGAGCCCAAGAAGCGGCTTCTTCGCGCAAAGACGATTGTGCCGCTCACAGTGCTCTCCTTAGCGCGGCTTCTGCCGAAAAACTCCCGGCAGCGGCTCCTAGCTCGGGCGAGCATCGCACTTTCGTCTTTAGCGTCTTTTGTAGTGTACATCTTAGCAAAAAGCTTTTCCACTATGACTGGCATGGAAAAACTGTGTGAGCACGGAAAACATCTCCCATTGTGTTGTAGGATGAAGAAAAGAAAAGTTCTCCAAAATAGCTTCCAATCGAATCTTCATGTGATTGGAAAAGTCAGGAGACTGCAAAGGGTCTGTTTTCTATCAATTGGCAAGCTGCGCACACAATCTCAGTGTTGTGCAGCTGGCTTCTTCACCTTCCTGAAGATGCCGCATCCCTCCGGCCCCCGGAGAGGAAGAAGCGGCTTCTTCGCGCAAAGACGATTGTGCCGCTCACAGTGCTCTCCTTAGCGCGGCTTCTGCCGAAAGACTCCCGGCAGCGGCTCCTAGCTCGGGCGAGCATCGCACTTTCGTCTTTAGCGTCTTTTGTAGTGTACATCTTAGCAAAAAGCTTTTCCACTATGCCTGGCTAGGACAAAGTGTGCCAGCACAGAAAACATCTCCCATGGTGTTCTAGACGTTGCACGGATGTCTGCCAAGTGTTTGGCAGGAAGAAAAGAAAAGTTGTCCAAAACAGCTTCCAATCGAATCTTCATGTGATTGGAAAAGTCAGGAGACGACAAAGGTACTGTTTACTATCAGTTGGCAAGCTGCGCACACAATCCCAGTGTTGTACAGCTTCCTTGATAGCCATCCCCAAGCTGCCGCTCTCCCCGGCTCCCGGAGAGGAAGAAGCGGCTTCTTCGTGCAAAGACGATTGTGCCGCTCACAGTGCTCTCCTTAGCGCGGCTTCTGCCGAAAGACGCCCGGCAGCGGCTCCTAGCTCCGGAGAGCATCCTACCTTCTTGTTTAGCGTCTCTTCTCATCTACATCTTAGCAAAGAGCTTTTCCACTATGTCTGGCAGGGAAAAACTGTGCCAGCACAGAAAACATCTCCCATCGTGTTGTAGGATGAAGAAAAGAAAAGTTGTCCAAAACAGCTTCCAATCGAATCTTCATGAAATTGGAAAAGTCAGGAGACTGCAAAGGTACTGTTTTCTATCAGTTGGCATGATGCCCACAGAATCTCAGTGTTGTACAGCTTCCTTCATCGCCATCCCCAAGCTGCCGCTCTCCCCGGCTCCCGGAGAGGAAGAAGCGGCTTCTTCGCGCAAAGACGATTGTGCCGCTCACAGTGCTCTCCTTAACGGGGCTTGCGCCGAAAGACGCCCGGCAGCGGCTCCTAGCTCCGAGAAGCATCCTACCTTCGTGTTTAGCGTCTCTTCTCATCTACAACTTTGCAAAAAGCTTTTCCACTATGTCTGGCAGGGAAATACTGTGCCAACACAGAAAACATCTCCCATCGTGTTGTAGGATGAAGAAAAGAAAAGTTGTCCAAAACAGCTTCCAATCGAATGTTCATGTGATTGGAAAAGTCAGGAGAGTGCAAAGGTACTGTTTTCTATCAGTTGGCAAGGTGCGCACACAATCCCAGTGTTGTACAGCTTGCTTCTTCACCTTCCCGAAGCTGCCGCTCTCGCCGGCTGCCGGAGCCCAAGAAGCGGCTTCTTCGCGCAAAGACGATTGTGCCGCTCACAGTGCTCTCCTTAGCGCGGCTTCTGCCGAAAGACGCCCGGCAGCGGCTCTTACCTCCGGAGAGCATCCTACCTTCCTCTTTAGCTCCTCTTCTCATCTACACCTCGGCAACAAGCTTTTCCACTATGTCTGGCTAGGAAAAACTGTGCCAGCACAGAAAACATCTCCCCTCGTGTTCTAGAAGTTGCACGGATGTCTGCCAAGTGTTTGGCAGGAAGAAAAGAAAAGTTGTCCAAAACAGCTTCCAATCGAATGTTCCTGTGATTGGAAAAGTCAGGAGAGTGCAAAGGTACTGTTTTCTATCAGTTGGCAAGGTGCGCACACAATCCCAGTGTTGTACAGCTTGCTTCTTCACCTTCCCGAAGCTGCCGCTCTCGCCGGCTGCCGGAGCCCAAGAAGCGGCTTCTTCGCGCAAAGACGATTGTGCCGCTCACAGTGCTCTCCTTAGCGCGGCTTCTGCCGAAAGACGCCCGGCAGCGGCTCTTACCTCCGGAGAGCATCCTACTTTCCTCTTTAGCTCCTCTTCTCATCTACACCTCGGCAACAAGCTTTTCCACTATGTCTGGCTAGTAAAAACTGTGCCAGCACAGAAAACATCTCCCCTCGTGTTCTAGAAGTTGCACGGATGTCTGCCAAGTGTTTGGCAGGAAGAAAAGAAAAGTTGTCCAAAACAGCTTCCAATCGAATGTTCCTGTGATTGGAAAAGTCAGGAGAGTGCAAAGGTACTGTTTTCTATCAGTTGGCAAGGTGCGCACACAATCCCAGTGTTGTACAGCTTGCTTCTTCACCTTCCCGAAGCTGCCGCTCTCGCCGGCTGCCGGAGCCCAAGAAGCGGCTTCTTCGCGCAAAGACGATTGTGCCGCTCACAGCGCTCTCCTTAGCGCGGCTTCTGCCGAAAGACGCCCGGCAGCGGCTCTTACCTCCGGAGAGCATCCTACCTTCCTCTTTAGCTCCTCTTCTCATCTACACCTCGGCAACAAGCTTTTCCACTATGTCTGGCTAGGAAAAACTGTGCCAGCACAGAAAACATCTCCCCTCGTGTTCTAGAAGTTGCACGGATGTCTGCCAAGTGTTTGGCAGGAAGAAAAGAAAAGTTGTCCAAAACAGCTTCCAATCGAATGTTCCTGTGATTGGAAAAGTCAGGAGAGTGCAAAGGTACTGTTTTCTATCAGTTGGCAAGGTGCGCACACAATCCCAGTGTTGTACAGCTTGCTTCTTCACCTTCCCGAAGCTGCCGCTCTCGCCGGCTGCCGGAGCCCAAGAAGCGGCTTCTTCGCGCAAAGACGATTGTGCCGCTCACAGTGCTCTCCTTAGCGCGGCTTCTGCCGAAAGACGCCCGGCAGCGGCTCTTACCTCCGGAGAGCATCCTACCTTCCTCTTTAGCTCCTCTTCTCATCTACACCTCGGCAACAAGCTTTTCCACTATGTCTGGCTAGGAAAAACTGTGCCAGCACAGAAAACATCTCCCCTCGTGTTCTAGAAGTTGCACGGATGTCTGCCAAGTGTTTGGCAGGAAGAAAAGAAAAGTTGTCCAAAACAGCTTCCAATCGAATGTTCCTGTGATTGGAAAAGTCAGGAGAGTGCAAAGGTACTGTTTTCTATCAGTTGGCAAGGTGCGCACACAATCCCAGTGTTGTACAGCTTGCTTCTTCACCTTCCCGAAGCTGCCGCTCTCGCCGGCTGCCGGAGCCCAAGAAGCGGCTTCTTCGCGCAAAGACGATTGTGCCGCTCACAGTGCTCTCCTTAGCGCGGCTTCTGCCGAAAGACGCCCGGCAGCGGCTCTTACCTCCGGAGAGCATCCTACCTTCCTCTTTAGCTCCTCTTCTCATCTACACCTCGGCAACAAGCTTTTCCACTATGTCTGGCTTGGAAAAACTGTGCCAGCACAGAAAACATCTCCCATCGTGTTCTAGAAGTTGCACGGATGTCTGCCAAGTGTTTGGCAGGAAGAAAAGAAAAGTTGTCCAAAACAGCTTCCAATCGAATGTTCCTGTGATTGGAAAAGTCAGGAGAGTGCAAAGGTACTGTTTTCTATCAGTTGGCAAGGTGCGCACACAATCCCAGTGTTGTACAGCTTGCTTCTTCACCTTCCCGAAGCTGCCGCTCTCGCCGGCTGCCGGAGCCCAAGAAGCGGCTTCTTCGCGCAAAGACGATTGTGCCGCTCACAGCGCTCTCCTTAGCGCGGCTTCTGCCGAAAGACGCCCGGCAGCGGCTCTTACCTCCGGAGAGCATCCTACCTTCCTCTTTAGCTCCTCTTCTCATCTACACCTCGGCAACAAGCTTTTCCACTATGTCTGGCTAGGAAAAACTGTGCCAGCACAGAAAACATCTCCCCTCGTGTTCTAGAAGTTGCACGGATGTCTGCCAAGTGTTTGGCAGGAAGAAAAGAAAAGTTGTCCAAAACAGCTTCCAATCGAATGTTCCTGTGATTGGAAAAGTCAGGAGAGTGCAAAGGTACTGTTTTCTATCAGTTGGCAAGGTGCGCACACAATCCCAGTGTTGTACAGCTTGCTTCTTCACCTTCCCGAAGCTGCCGCTCTCGCCGGCTGCCGGAGCCCAAGAAGCGGCTTCTTCGCGCAAAGACGATTGTGCCGCTCACAGTGCTCTCCTTAGCGCGGCTTCTGCCGAAAGACGCCCGGCAGCGGCTCTTACCTCCGGAGAGCATCCTACCTTCCTCTTTAGCTCCTCTTCTCATCTACACCTCGGCAACAAGCTTTTCCACTATGTCTGGCTAGGAAAAACTGTGCCAGCACAGAAAACATCTCCCATCGTGTTCTAGAAGTTGCACGGATGTCTGCCAAGTGTTTGGCAGGAAGAAAAGAAAAGTTGTCCAAAACAGCTTCCAATCGAATGTTCCTGTGATTGGAAAAGTCAGGAGAGTGCAAAGGTACTGTTTTCTATCAGTTGGCAAGGTGCGCACACAATCCCAGTGTTGTACAGCTTGCTTCTTCACCTTCCCGAAGCTGCCGCTCTCGCCGGCTGCCGGAGCCCAAGAAGCGGCTTCTTCGCGCAAAGACGATTGTGCCGCTCACAGTGCTCTCCTTAGCGCGGCTTCTGCCGAAAAACTCCCGGCAGCGGCTCCTAGCTCGGGTGAGCATCGCACTTTCGTCTTTAGCGTCTTTTGTAGTGTACATCTTAGCAAAAAGCTTTTCCACTATGACTGGCATGGAAAAACTGTGTGAGCACGGAAAACATCTCCCATTGTGTTGTAGGATGAAGAAAAGAAAAGTTCTCCAAAATAGCTTCCAATCGAATCTTCATGTGATTGGAAAAGTCAGGAGAGTGCAAAGGGTCTGTTTTCTATCAATTGGCAAGCTGCGCACACAATCTCAGTGTTGTGCAGCTGGCTTCTTCACCTTCCTGAAGATGCCGCATCCCTCCGGCCCCCGGAGAGGAAGAAGCGGCTTCTTCGCGCAAAGACGATTGTGCCGCTCACAGTGCTCTCCTTAGCGCGGCTTCTGCCGAAAGACTCCCGGCAGCGGCTCCTAGCTCGGGCGAGCATCGCACTTTCGTCTTTAGCGTCTTTTGTAGTGTACATCTTAGCAAAAAGCTTTTCCACTATGCCTGGCTAGGACAAAGTGTGCCAGCACAGAAAACATCTCCCATGGTGTTCTAGACGTTGCACGGATGTCTGCCAAGTGTTTGGCAGGAAGAAAAGAAAAGTTGTCCAAAACAGCTTCCAATCGAATCTTCATGTGATTGGAAAAGTCAGGAGACGACAAAGGTACTGTTTACTATCAGTTGGCAAGCTGCGCACACAATCCCAGTGTTGTACAGCTTCCTTGATAGCCATCCCCAAGCTGCCGCTCTCCCCGGCTCCCGGAGAGGAAGAAGCGGCTTCTTCGTGCAAAGACGATTGTGCCGCTCACAGTGCTCTCCTTAGCGCGGCTTCTGCCGAAAGACGCCCGGCAGCGGCTCCTAGCTCCGGAGAGCATCCTACCTTCTTGTTTAGCGTCTCTTCTCATCTACATCTTAGCAAAGAGCTTTTCCACTATGTCTGGCAGGGAAAAACTGTGCCAGCACAGAAAACATCTCCCATCGTGTTGTAGGATGAAGAAAAGAAAAGTTGTCCAAAACAGCTTCCAATCGAATCTTCATGAAATTGGAAAAGTCAGGAGACTGCAAAGGTACTGTTTTCTATCAGTTGGCATGATGCCCACAGAATCTCAGTGTTGTACAGCTTCCTTCATCGCCATCCCCAAGCTGCCGCTCTCCCCGGCTCCCGGAGAGGAAGAAGCGGCTTCTTCGCGCAAAGACCATTGTGCCGCTCACAGTGCTCTCCTTAACGGGGCTTGCGCCGAAAGACGCCCGGCAGCGGCTCCTAGCTCCGAGAAGCATCCTACCTTCGTGTTTAGCGTCTCTTCTCATCTACAACTTTGCAAAAAGCTTTTCCACTATGTCTGGCAGGGAAATACTGTGCCAACACAGAAAACATCTCCCATCGTGTTGTAGGATGAAGAAAAGAAAAGTTGTCCAAAACAGCTTCCAATCGAATGTTCATGTGATTGGAAAAGTCAGGAGAGTGCAAAGGTACTGTTTTCTATCAGTTGGCAAGGTGCGCACACAATCCCAGTGTTGTACAGCTTGCTTCTTCACCTTCCCGAAGCTGCCGCTCTCGCCGGCTGCCGGAGCCCAAGAAGCGGCTTCTTCGCGCAAAGACGATTGTGCCGCTCACAGTGCTCTCCTTAGCGCGGCTTCTGCCGAAAGACGCCCGGCAGCGGCTCTTACCTCCGGAGAGCATCCTACCTTCCTCTTTAGCTCCTCTTCTCATCTACACCTCGGCAACAAGCTTTTCCACTATGTCTGGCTAGGAAAAACTGTGCCAGCACAGAAAACATCTCCCCTCGTGTTCTAGAAGTTGCACGGATGTCTGCCAAGTGTTTGGCAGGAAGAAAAGAAAAGTTGTCCAAAACAGCTTCCAATCGAATGTTCCTGTGATTGGAAAAGTCAGGAGAGTGCAAAGGTACTGTTTTCTATCAGTTGGCAAGGTGCGCACACAATCCCAGTGTTGTACAGCTTGCTTCTTCACCTTCCCGAAGCTGCCGCTCTCGCCGGCTGCCGGAGCCCAAGAAGCGGCTTCTTCGCGCAAAGACGATTGTGCCGCTCACAGTGCTCTCCTTAGCGCGGCTTCTGCCGAAAGACGCCCGGCAGCGGCTCTTACCTCCGGAGAGCATCCTACCTTCCTCTTTAGCTCCTCTTCTCATCTACACCTCGGCAACAAGCTTTTCCACTATGTCTGGCTAGGAAAAACTGTGCCAGCACAGAAAACATCTCCCCTCGTGTTCTAGAAGTTGCACGGATGTCTGCCAAGTGTTTGGCAGGAAGAAAAGAAAAGTTGTCCAAAACAGCTTCCAATCGAATGTTCCTGTGATTGGAAAAGTCAGGAGAGTGCAAAGGTACTGTTTTCTATCAGTTGGCAAGGTGCGCACACAATCCCAGTGTTGTACAGCTTGCTTCTTCACCTTCCCGAAGCTGCCGCTCTCGCCGGCTGCCGGAGCCCAAGAAGCGGCTTCTTCGCGCAAAGACGATTGCGCCGCTCACAGTGCTCTCCTTAGCGCGGCTTCTGCCGAAAGACGCCCGGCAGCGGCTCTTACCTCCGGAGAGCATCCTACCTTCCTCTTTAGCTCCTCTTCTCATCTACACCTCGGCAACAAGCTTTTCCACTATGTCTGGCTAGGAAAAACTGTGCCAGCACAGAAAACATCTCCCATCGTGTTCTAGAAGTTGCACGGATGTCTGCCAAGTGTTTGGCAGGAAGAAAAGAAAAGTTGTCCAAAACAGCTTCCAATCGAATGTTCCTGTGATTGGAAAAGTCAGGAGAGTGCAAAGGTACTGTTTTCTATCAGTTGGCAAGGTGCGCACACAATCCCAGTGTTGTACAGCTTGCTTCTTCACCTTCCCGAAGCTGCCACTCTCGCCGGCTGCCGGAGCCCAAGAAGCGGCTTCTTCGCGCAAAGACGATTGCGCCGCTCACAGTGCTCTCCTTAGCGCGGCTTCTGCCGAAAGACGCCCGGCAGCGGCTCTTACCTCCGGAGAGCATCCTACCTTCCTCTTTAGCTCCTCTTCTCATCTACACCTCGGCAACAAGCTTTTCCACTATGTCTGGCTAGGAAAAACTGTGCCAGCACAGAAAACATCTCCCCTCGTGTTCTAGAAGTTGCACGGATGTCTGCCAAGTGTTTGGCAGGAAGAAAAGAAAAGTTGTCCAAAACAGCTTCCAATCGAATGTTCCTGTGATTGGAAAAGTCAGGAGAGTGCAAAGGTACTGTTTTCTATCAGTTGGCAAGGTGCGCACACAATCCCAGTGTTGTACAGCTTGCTTCTTCACCTTCCCGAAGCTGCCGCTCTCGCCGGCTGCCGGAGCCCAAGAAGCGGCTTCTTCGCGCAAAGACGATTGCGCCGCTCACAGTGCTCTCCTTAGCGCGGCTTCTGCCGAAAGACGCCCGGCAGCGGCTCTTACCTCCGGAGAGCATCCTACCTTCCTCTTTAGCTCCTCTTCTCATCTACACCTCGGCAACAAGCTTTTCCACTATGTCTGGCTAGGAAAAACTGTGCCAGCACAGAAAACATCTCCCCTCGTGTTCTAGAAGTTGCACGGATGTCTGCCAAGTGTTTGGCAGGAAGAAAAGAAAAGTTGTCCAAAACAGCTTCCAATCGAATGTTCCTGTGATTGGAAAAGTCAGGAGAGTGCAAAGGTACTGTTTTCTATCAGTTGGCAAGGTGCGCACACAATCCCAGTGTTGTACAGCTTGCTTCTTCACCTTCCCGAAGCTGCCGCTCTCGCCGGCTGCCGGAGCCCAAGAAGCGGCTTCTTCGCGCAAAGACGATTGTGCCGCTCACAGTGCTCTCCTTAGCGCGGCTTCTGCCGAAAGACGCCCGGCAGCGGCTCTTACCTCCGGAGAGCATCCTACCTTCCTCTTTAGCTCCTCTTCTCATCTACACCTCGGCAACAAGCTTTTCCACTATGTCTGGCTAGGAAAAACTGTGCCAGCACAGAAAACATCTCCCCTCGTGTTCTAGAAGTTGCACGGATGTCTGCCAAGTGTTTGGCAGGAAGAAAAGAAAAGTTGTCCAAAACAGCTTCCAATCGAATGTTCCTGTGATTGGAAAAGTCAGGAGAGTGCAAAGGTACTGTTTTCTATCAGTTGGCAAGGTGCGCACACAATCCCAGTGTTGTACAGCTTGCTTCTTCACCTTCCCGAAGCTGCCGCTCTCGCCGGCTGCCGGAGCCCAAGAAGCGGCTTCTTCGCGCAAAGACGATTGTGCCGCTCACAGTGCTCTCCTTAGCGCGGCTTCTGCCGAAAGACGCCCGGCAGCGGCTCTTACCTCCGGAGAGCATCCTACCTTCCTCTTTAGCTCCTCTTCTCATCTACACCTCGGCAACAAGCTTTTCCACTATGTCTGGCTAGGAAAAACTGTGCCAGCACAGAAAACATCTCCCATCGTGTTCTAGAAGTTGCACGGATGTCTGCCAAGTGTTTGGCAGGAAGAAAAGAAAAGTTGTCCAAAACAGCTTCCAATCGAATGTTCCTGTGATTGGAAAAGTCAGGAGAGTGCAAAGGTACTGTTTTCTATCAGTTGGCAAGGTGCGCACACAATCCCAGTGTTGTACAGCTTGCTTCTTCACCTTCCCGAAGCTGCCGCTCTCGCCGGCTGCCGGAGCCCAAGAAGCGGCTTCTTCGCGCAAAGACGATTGTGCCGCTCACAGTGCTCTCCTTAGCGCGGCTTCTGCCGAAAGACGCCCGGCAGCGGCTCCTAGCTCCGGAGAGCATCCTATCTTCGTGTTTAGCGTCTCTACTCATCTACATCTTAGCAAAGAGCTTTTCCACTATGTCTGGCAGGGAAAAACTGTGCCAGCACAGAAAACATCTCCCATGGTGTTCTAACATTGCACGGATGTCTGCCAAGTGTTTGGCAGGAAGAACAGAAAAGTTGTCCAAAACAGCTTCCAATCGAATCTTCATGTGATTGGAAAAGTCAGGAGAGTGCAAAGGTACTGTTTTCTATCAGTTGGCAAGCTGCGCACACAATCCCAGTGTTTTACAGCTTGCTTCATCACCTTCCCCAAGCTGCCGCTCTCTCCGGCTCCCGGAGAGGAAGAAGCGGCTTCTTCGCGCAAAGACGATTGTGCCGCTCACAGTGCTCTCCTTAGCGCGGCTTCTGCCGAAAGACGCCCAGCAGCGGTCCTAGCTCCGTACTTTCCAATTCAATGCGTTGGCTCCACAAACCAAATGGGATACTTGCAGCAGTAGGGCAGAACTTTGACTTTCTCCTTTTAGACAGAAGCTCATGAAATAGTTTCACCGGAATCAGAGCAGGCTGTGAAACAAGAAACGTGTCCTGAAAATAAGCCAGCCTTATCCTCTTAGTCTTGCTTGTCTGATTGGCCAAGAATGAAATGTGTCAACTCTGTGTTTCTGGGTATCACATCAGTAACAGGTACTTCAGCTGCTGTACTTCTCTCCTAAAGTTAAGAACGGAATCCAAGGAATTGTGATTCCATGGTCTCAATTCACCCTATGAAAAAGGAGTGGAAGGTGCAGGGGTCAATCAACTTGAATGGCCTATGTCAATCAGCGGCCACTGATTTCCTGAAGGCTTCAACAGGTTAGTTGCCTATGTTTTTCTTGGAATTGTTTTAACCATTGGTCATGTTTTTCTTGGGATTCTTTTACCCTTTCGCCATTAGTTCAGCCTTTGCTCTCAAGCCTTTGCTGACATTTCCAATATCTCGGTAGCCTGGAAAAGTGTTGTCTTGATTGTTGACATCATTATTCCCTTCCAAGGGTTGTTTGCCTCAAGTCTCAGTTTGGCTGGTTTTCTGCTAGTTGATTGTCAGAGGGCAGCAGGTGTTTTGTAAGAGCAAGAACACAATCCCATAGCTTGCTTTTCTTTTGATTTGGCCTGTCTAGGAAATGGAATGACTGAACATCTCTGAGAGGCTTTTCTCTCCCCATTAGGTTTCACTGGAAGGGCAGATGCAAATCATCTACCTAAAGTCTTGGCACAGAAGAGAGTAGTGGTTTGCTGCTGCATAGAGCCAGAAGCTTACAAAAGGAAGGCCTTGGGCTGAGGCCCATTACTTTGGCTAAGTAGAAAAGGACTGTGGGAGGTGAGGCAGCTGAATTAGAGGTAAATCAACAAGTTCTAGAACCGTCGTGTGTTCACAGCGTGGTGCATGGTGGTTGGTTGAATTGTGTTTGTTATGGCTTAAAGCTATGGACTGATAAAGGCCTGATGTTGGAATCCATAAGGTTAGAGGATTTTAAAGAAATGGTTAAAAAGAAGTATGTAGGCCTTAGACTGGAGTTTTGTTAGCATTGCAGAAAAGCTTCCCATGCAAGCAGAAAAGTTTCCCATGCAAGCAGAAAAGTTTCCCAAGCAGTAGACGTGACAAATAACAATAGGCTTCTGTAGAATTGGCTTTAGGATGGCAACAAGGTTATTTAATGTATATCTTTAGAAGGTTAGCATGAATAGAACTCTGTTCTTTGTCTCTCTCTTATCAACTAGTCTTTGTCTTAGCTACGATGACCTATGTTTTATAAGATTGGATAGAATGCTTGTCAAGATGTGTTTTCTGTGTCTGATTGGCTGAATTCTAGTCTGAGATGATTTTATGTATTGCTGTATGAGCCCTGTTGAAGGAGACATTTTTTGGTGTGGATCAGTGAGCTGTCATGTCTCCATTTTGTATTTTGAGACTGATGTGCTGGAAATAAAAGCAAGAATCTCTTCACTGCTCTGGTTACCATGTTATCCATATTTGGATATTTTGCCGCGGCCTAGTGGGTTCCTTTCTTAAGGCGTGGGTTCCTGACACCATTGGACTTATACCTGTCCCGTCCCCCGCAGCCTGAGTGTTTCAAAAGCCTGGTTTTTGCAAGAAAGCAGCTCTCCTTTGCATCTGCCTGGCGACTCTGCATCACCACGAACCCTCACTCTCGGTTTGCCAAGGAGATGATCAGTAGGAATGTTGCAGAGCTGCTGTGTGCATCTGAATGGAATGGCAGAGAGCGAAGTGCTGGACATTTCTGGCTTTAGTACAATGCTGCTGCATTGGTGCCAGTTGAGTTGGTTTTCCATCAGTGGCCTTTCTGTCTAGAAGTACACTGCCCAGAGTATTTGATGCCATTTCCTTCCTGTTGTTTTCATACCTTCCTTCAGTTGAAAGGATGATACAACCTTTCCATTTTGAAGATCCCTGTTAGGAAACACTATGCCAGAGGAGTCATCGCTCGCTTTTCTTCTGCCTCCTTTGTCATTTTCAGAGACTCATTTCAAATTTCTGCTCATGTCAAGAAGAATACTGAGACTACTTAGCAGGGTTGACGCTCTCAGCTGCTTTCCTCTTTCATACCGCTTCATACTGGATGTGACTTCAAGGCCTCGTTTTGTCATCTGCATTTTGCCGTGATCCAAAGCTAAATATTCCAGGCCTGTGAACACAAAAAGAACTCTTAGTCTTTTGCAAGAACTACCCCGAGGAGGATTTGTGTTCACTTTGATCTCTACAGTGTTTCAGAAAGAAGGAGATTGTACTCTCTTCTTGTGTACTCTCTTCTTGTGCTCTCATTTCCCTCTCTCTGCCTTGCATGCCCTAGTTAATCCGCCGGCGTGACTCATTTGGCATCATCTCACGGTGCAAATTCTGCATAGTTTCATGTCCTTACAAATGCCAGTTGCCAAGGAGCCTATCTAACCATTCAAGGGGCAAAGAATTGCAGGGCTGGCAAGTTCAGGTGCTGAAACTGTAAGTCATGCCATATCAAAGTGACAGAGCAAATCAATTGATCTAGGACTTTCAGCTGGACACCTCTGAGAAGAGCAGCTTGTCAGCAATGACACAGCCATCTTCCTAGCTGTATTCCAGAAAGAGGAAAGCGACACCTTCAGTGGTTAATATGTTTGGCATGAGAAACAGCAAGAAATGTACCGCAAAATACTTGAGTCAGATCAAGCGCGTTTCTCTAGTGAGAAGTTTGCACTTGTTCTTTCTTGTCTGTGCCTTTACTTTTCACAGAAGACAGAGGAGCATTTCATTATTACTGTTCTTTTCTTTTCTTTTCTTTTGTTGGCCTCCCTCTTTCCACCTGCAATTAACAAATTTGCCTTTCTTTACTGGCTTCTCTTTCTTTACTTCTACAAGTTGACAAGAGGTCATCCAACCTTATCATCAATGTTCTCAGACAGTGGAGAGAAGTAGAAGGTACAGCTAAATGGATAAAAGAAACCCACAAAAATAGACAGGTTTTTACAGTCTTCTGTGAGAACATTAGGACACAAGATGTCTTTGAACTGAGTAATGCTCTATTGATTTAACTTTTAGTCCACTCGTTACTATTATTACACGTGTTTGGCCTTTAGTACAGAGCCTTGGAACTAATCCAGGCCAATACTTTGGCTAATTTTGTTTGATTTCTAGTGAGGACTTTGTTTCTTAAGGAATAGTCCAGAGAAAGAGCGTCCATGGTACAGTTACGGGTCATAAATTCTGGTACAGTTTGTGCTGGTAGTACGTCTAGGAAAGAAAGGTTTGAAGGAAAGAAAGGTTTGACATCTTGTTTGACTTTCAAATGGAACCATGATTTGAAAAACCTAAGAGTTGCGGTTCCCCCCCCACCCCACAGCCCAAGTACTTCTCTTGGCACTATTACTCAGGGATTACACATAAAAGCCCACCCTGTAAAATACGTTGCAGATACTTTGCAAGAAGTGCAGCTTAGCAGCTAGAGATGATAACGTGGGTTAAATAACATTGCTTCTGCAGTGATGGAAACTCTGTCTACGCAGACATACTCAACAAAGGTTACGATGGCTTAGCTCCTGTGCTCAAGTTAACGTGCATTTTAGAACTTCCCAAGAAGGTGAACTCAACCTCCTTCATTGCTCTCTGCTGGAGTCCCAAGAGAATTTCAGTCTGCTTTTTGTCATTGACAGCTGTCACTGCTTAGCTCTTGAACATGAGACTCCCTCATGACTGATGAAAGTTGTCTAGTTAAGGTGGCTGAAAGACATGGTCTTGCTCTAGAAGGAGATGAGAAGGTTTCTGCAGTCTTTGTCATCTCTACTGCTTGTGATTTCTAGACAAAACCAGTGGGAAGTTTTCTGAAGGCAGTCCAGAAGCTGGCAATATGGACAGCTTACAGCCGAACACTTGCTGCAGTGCAACCATGGTGACACCAGAAAGGACTTCAAAAATTTAAAAGGGCAAACCAAGCAGTTGGAAGGAAAAGAACATGAACCATTATTCCATTTTTCTAATCTATCTTTCTTTCAATCATCATTTTCGTGCAGTTTCACGGCTTGCGTTGGTATCCCTCCAAAGGAATCTGAGACAGAGTAAGCTTTTGAATGGAGTAGAAGTGAGAAACGCAGGCCAAGTTGCCTTTTTTGCCATCAAATACCAGTTACGCTTGCACTACCCTTTGCTTAAGGTGCTTAGCTTACACTAAGAATTGATCAGCACATTTTGATGTGAGCAAATTTTACTGTCATGACTGAGTAAAATTTGCTGTCACTCAGAATTTTACTGTCGTCTGAACAGCAATGTTTGTGTCAAAATAGTATTTTGTCTCCTGTATCTGCAGCAGGTAAGCCTTTTGCTGTCAGCAGTGTTGCTTAACCTTTCATGTCATATCCCTCTTCACATCCATCTTCTGCTGAAGGCTTATTAATCTACTTTAGAATTGGCACGTGGAATAAGACTACTTTTCCTTTTTGAAAGCTAATGTCATTTGACCTACTTACAGCAAATATTTCATTAATTGCAAGTCCCCAGCTAGCATCTTTTTGGCATATTCTAAACTTCTAAAGAAGTAACAAAAGCACTCTCCAATACTTGGCTTTCGTATCACAGTGGGAGCGCCGGCCCTGTTTTCAATAAACAATCATGGGTATGGTAAAACAAAAGGAGGGGTTAGAGTTTTCGCTGTTAACCTCTAGTGAGCTTGGATTTTGCAATATGCATGAAGTTAATTAACACTGTTATATAAAGTGGCTGATTTAATCAATAAATTGGAATCAATGCTGATCAACAACAAGGTGGATTGGCTTCCCTTTGTTTTCAACACAGTGCCAAGTGGGGCTGGTTTGATAGTACCAAGTGGCTCCTGCAATCTGCCATCCAGAAGCGGGGCAGCTGAGTTTTGTTTGCCAGGGAAATGGGCCGTGGTTGGTGTTTGGTGGCCTGTGGCTGGGAGTGGCCGGCTGGCTCCTGACAATCCACGATACGCAGGATGGTTCCCAGACCCAAGGTGGCACCAGTGCCAAGTCAGGCTTTTTTGATGGTACCAAGTGGCTCCTGCAATCTGCCATCCAGAAGCTTTTGTTTGCCAGGGAAATGGGCCGTGGTTGGTGTTTGGTGGCCTGTGGCTGGGAGTGGCCGGCTGGCTCCTGACAATCCACGATATGCAGGATGGTTCCCAGAGCCAAGGTGGCACCAGTGCCAAGTCGGGCTGGTTTGACAGTGTCAAGTGCCTCCTGCAATCTGCCATCCAGAAGCGGGGAAGCTTAATTTTGTTTGCCAGGGTAATGGGCCATTGTTTTTGATTGCGGTCTGTGGCCGAGAGTGGTCGGCTGGCTCCTGACAATCCACGATACGCAGGATGGTTCCCAGACCCAAGGTGGCACCAGTGCCAAGTCAGGCTGCTTAGATAATACCAAGTGGCTCCTGCAATCTGCCATCCAGAAGCGGGGCAGGTGAGTTTTGTTTGCCAGAGGAAAGGGCTGTGGTTTGTGTTTGGGGGCCTGGGGCTGGGAGTGGCCGGCTGGCTCCTGACAATCCACGATACGCAGCATGGTTCCCAGAGCCAAGGTGGCACCAGTGCCAAGTCGGGCTGGTTTGACAGTGTCAAGTGCCTCCTGCAATCTGCCATCCAGAAGCGGGGAAGCTTAATTTTGTTTGCCAGGGTAACGGGCCATTGTTTTTGATTGCGGTCTGTGGCCGAGAGTGGTCGGCTGGCTCCTGACAATCCACGATACGCAGGATGGTTCCCAGACCCAAGGTGGCACCAGTGCCAAGTCAGGCTGGTTTGATAGTACCAAGTGGCTCCTGCCATCTGCCATCAAAAAGTTGGCAGGCGAGTTTTGTTTTCCAGGGAAAAGAGCCGTTGTTTGTGTTCGTGGGCCTGTGGCTGGGAGTGGCCGGCTGGCTCCTGAAAATCCACGTTACACAGCATGGTTCCCAGAGCCAAGGTGGCACCAGTGCCAAGTCGGGCTGGTTTGACAGTGTCAAGTGCCTCCTGCAATCTGCCATCCAGAAGCGGGGCAGGTGAGTTTTGTTTGCCAGGGTAACGGGCCATTGTTTTTGATTGCGGTCTGTGGCCGAGAGTGGTCGGCTGGCTCCTGACAATCCACGATACGCAGGATGGTTCCCAGACCCAAGGTGGCACCAGTGCCAAGTCAGGCTGGTTTGATAGTACCAAGTGTCTCCTGCAATCTGCCATCCAGAAGCGCGGCAGCTGAGTTTTGTTTGCCAGAGGAAAGGGCCGTTGTTTGTGTTTGGGGGTGTGTGGCTAGGAGTGGCCGGCTGTCTCCTTAAAATCTTTGATATGCAGCATGGCTCCCAGACCCAAGGTGGCACCAGTGCCAAGTCGGGCTGGTTTGATAGCACCAAGCGGCTCCTGCAATCTGCCATGATCACGTGAAGAAATACTTTCTGGTTTCAGTACTGGGCCATATGCTCTTTCTTCTCTCCCTCAACTTCTCCATCACCTCTCATCTGTTTCACATGCGCTATCTTCAAGGTCCACAGGCTACTTTTCACAGAATCTTCAGGCCTGATGCAGTAAGAATGATGAATAGAACAGAGCTGGGATCTATTTTCCAGTTTGGATAAAATGCATTCTGCACACAAATCCAAGGAGAAGGTGCTGCCCCGATGCCCAGAAAAACTTTCACTCCTGCTAGTGTTCTACGTCAACCGCAACTTAGTCTGAAAGAAAAGCTTTTTCTCTGCGAGCATCTGAGAGGTTTGCATGAAGCACTGATATCTGACATATGCAATTTTGAATAGGAGAGGAAAAAGAAAATGGCAAGAAGTTTTTAATTTTAGTGGTTTCAATTTTAATTTCCGTGCACTTTTTCAAAACTTGTCAGCTCAAATGCCCATCAACATCTTTTAGTCATCTGGAAGTCAGTATTCATATAAAATGTGCTTCAAATCCAAAGAATTTCAAATTTGCACTCCAAGTTTCTATGCCTAGATTTATGATTTCCTACACATATTAGATGAAAGGAAGGCCTTTTTTACTGTGGGAGTGCTGGAACACTGGAACAGGTTGCCCAGAGAAGTGGTGGGTGTCCCATGCCTGAAAGTATTCAAGGTCACCTTGGACGGGGCTTGGAGCAGCAACAAAGGAGAAGCTTGATGGTAGAGAAACAAAGTTGGACTATAGAAGAAACTCGGATTGAAGTATAGGAGCAAGTTTTCTCTCAGCTCTTGGCGTAAATTCAAAGTTGTACAAAGTGACATTTATCTGTGCTATTCACTACTGTAACAGAAAGGTTCATGAAAACTGTACAGAAGATAGTAAATTTTAAAAGAGATAAGAACTACAGCATAAAATCCATGAGATGGGTTACAACATGAGACACTCTCGAAGAGAAAATCTCTGTGTTTCAGCACTTCATCATGGTAAGATTTCATGAAGTGCCAAAGAAGGCGGCAAAATATCATTGGGGACATTATTCCCTGGAATTCAGCCTGGCCATTAGTAGGAACTGCCTTTGAACACATCATGTAGATATACCACACACACTTTCCCTTCACTGAAAAATTACTGTTTACAACCAATAAGCAATTGACGGTCAAAATTGATTGAAAGCATCTTAAACATGTCAAGTATTTCATTGTAGATGATCTGTGATCCAAATGCTTCTTCCACCTTCGAGAGGGACAGAGGAATTCTTCCATATCATGATGGTTTACAATGGTATCAACCAATGTTTTCTGCTGAAAAGATATCATCTATTTTTTTCTATTTTTGGAAGAAAATATTCCTAGACATACAACAGGTGAGAACTAAGTAATTTTAAAGAAACAAATGAAATGAAAATATTCTGTAAATAGAATGAAAGGAAAAGCTGTGTTTTAAATAGGAGCTAAATATGAAACAGAATTTTTGTACCAGGCATTTGAATTACTGCACCAGCTCTTTTGCCCATCAAGAGAGGCATTTAGCATTTCAGTCTTTTCCAAGGTGTTCATGATCTGCTATGCTGATCTCTGTGTGTGCCTAGGTGTGTGTGGAAGGGGGGGCATGTGAAGGGGAGTGTGTATGTTTGCTTTACAATTGTTGTGGCAGATTCATGCCTCAGCTCCACATTTTGTTTCAGAAAGGTCACACCGAGTGGATATGAAGTTTACTATCGACAAGAGATCAATTCCCAAATCATCCATTTGACTCTACCTTATAAATCATGTGCTTTGTTGCATAGTTTATCAAATATACTTTCAAGCCAGATGGAGGAAGGAGGATGTGGGAATCCCTCCACCATCTTGCAACTTTTATGCAAGTAGGTTTTCAAGAAAATCATCATTTCTCTTTTAAATATGTCTGGAACAGGCATGATGGTAGTGTCAACCTGTTGGAGTTTTTGTTGCTGGAAGAAGTTGTACAAAAGGATTGGTTTTTACATTGACCAGTTACTGAATCAAGCGCAGGAATAGATTGGAAATTCAACGGGGGGTTCCTTTTCCCAGCAGACTACTTCTAGAATGAGCTTGTACACTGAAGCTGACTCTTTTGCTCTCTTTTTCTTTCTTTCCTATTTTCTTGGCTTCTTTGCCACTATCTAGACAAGTTTGGAACTTTGTTCCCAACTAAAACGGTTTCAATAGTCTGATTGTGATCATACATTTTTACAAGGAATTTTTAAAATCTTTCCTCGAGTCCAGAAAGTCAAGGACTTAGGTCTTTTTCTTCCCTTATCAATATTGCAATGAAATTGATCAATAAAGACCAACTCTTTATTTTTGTTTTTAACCCACGTAGATAATTCCCATCCATTCATCCATTTTGTGGACCAATAGTTGCCATTCTGATGGAAGTTGTCACTTCTTAACAATAGGCATTCTGCGACTATGTTGACAGCACTTTGGGTGAAGATCCTGACTGGTCTTAGATACACATAGGGAGAAATTTGCTCAGCCAGTGTCAGTCTTAAGCATGCGTATCAGAAGATCTTTCTAGAGCTGGGAATTTTCCCGTGAAAGGGATTCAGTTAGGGAAGAGACACTTGTCCCAGAGTTTTACATTCTTCTTGAAGACTGCTTAAGGAGCTTAGATGCCATGTCCATTTGGATCTCTGTCTGCACAGAACTTTGTCATGCCAGTGCTTGAAATGCCTCTTGAAGAGAATTCCCTAGCACAGAATGAATGAGAGTGGAAGGGGTTGGTGGGGCTAAGCAGGCCCAACCCCCCTGCCTAAAGCAGGATACCTAGAGCCTCTTGCCCAGGATTCTATCTGGGTGTACTTTTAATGTCTTCAAAGATCCAGGCTCCACAATCTTTCTGGGCAGTCTGTGCCGTGGTTCAGTCACCCTGACAGTAAAGAAACATTTACTGATGTTCAAAGGCACTCTCCTGTATTTCAGTGTGTGCCCACTGCCTCTTGTCTTTTCCCTCAGCATCACTGAAAAGACACTGATTCCCTCCCCTTTGCACTATTGCTTCCCTATGTATGTGCGCTGCCATGTAGAGATATGTCAAAAAACCTCCCTGCAGCACAGGCAGATAATATTCTCTTCATCTACCAGTCAAGTTGATTCATCAGAGGAGTTTAAAGTGATGTTCAGCATGAAATTCTCCTGAAAAATCATGCGAACTACATTATTTGGTAGTCTTTCATGAGCCTGGCAAGGTTTTCCAGGAAGAGATGCTTCATCAACTTCCTGGGGATAAAAAAGAGCCTGGCTGGTTTGTACTATCGCGAGTCCTCTTAATTGCCTTTTTTGAAGATGGGTGTCATTTGCTTACATCCACTCTTTAGCCTCTCTTGTCGTCTACATCTTAGCAAAAAGCTTTTCCATTACATCTGGCAAGGAGAAAGTGTGCCAGCACAGAAAACATCACCCATCGCGTTCCAGACGTTGCACGGAGGTCTGCCAAGTGTTTGGCAGGAAGAAAAGAAAAGTTGTCCAAAACAGCTTCCAATCGAATCTTCATGTGATTGGAAAAGTCAGGAGACTGCAAAGGTACTGTTTTCTATCATTTGAACAGCTGCGCACACAATCCCAGTGTTGTGCAGCTTCCTTCTTCACCTTCCAGAAGATGCCGCTCTCCCCGGCTCCCGGAGAGGAAGAAGCGGCTTCTTCGTGCAAAGACGATTGCGCCGCTCACAGTGCTCTCCTTAACGGGGCTTGTGCCGAAAGACGCCCGGCAGCGGCTCTTAGCTCCGGAGAGCCTCGTACTTTCGTCTTTAGCGTCTTTTGTAGTGTACATCTTAGCAAAAAGCTTTTCCACTATGCCTGGATATGAAAACGTGTGCCATCACAGAAAACATCTCCCATCGTGTACTAGACGTTGCACGGAGGTCTGCCAAGTGTTTGGCAGGAAGAAAAGAAAAGTTGTCCAAAACAGCTTCCAATCGAATCTTCATGTGATTGGAAAAGTCAGGCGAGTGCAAAAGTACTGTTTTCTATCAGTTGGCAAGCTGCGCACACAATCCCAGTGTTGTACAGCTTGCTTGTTCAACTTCCCCAAGCTGCCGCTATCTCCGGCAGCCGGAGGCGAAGAAGCGGCTTCTTTGAGCAAAGACGATTGTGCCGCTCACAGTGCTCTCCTTAACGCAGCTTCTGGCGAAAGACGCCCGGCAGCGGCTTCTAGCTCCGGAGAGCATCCTACCTTCGTCTTTAGCGTCTCTTCTCATCTACATTTAGCAAAAACTTTTCCACTATGTCTGGCTGGGAAAAACTGTGCCAGCACAGAAAACATCTCCCATCGTGTTGTAGGATGAAGAAAAGAAAAGTTATCCAAACCAGCTTCCAATCGAATGTTCATGTGATTGGGAAAGTGAGGAGAATGCAAAGGTACTGTTTTCTATCAGTTGGCATGATGCCCACACAATCCCAGTGTAGTACCGCTTGCTTCATCACCTTCCCCAAGCTGCCGCTCTCCCCGGCTCCCGGAGAGGAAGAAGCGGCTTCTTCGCGCAAAGACGATTGTGCCGCTCACAGTGCTCTCCTTAGCCCGGCTTCTGCCGAAAGACGCCCGGCAGCGGCTCCTAGCTCGGGCGAGCATCGCACCTTCGTCTTTAGCGTCTTTTGTAGTGCACATCTTAGGAAAAAGCTTTTCCACTATGTCCGGCAGGCAAAAACTGTGCCAACACAGAAAACATCTTCCATCGTGTTGTAGGATGAAGAAAAGAAGAGTTGTCCAAAACAGCTTCCAATCGAATCTTCATGTAATTGGAAAAGTCAGGAGAGTGCAAAGGTACTGTGTTCTATCAGTTGGCAAGCTGCGCACACAATCTCAATGTTGTGCAGCTTGCTTCTTCACCTTCCTGAAGATGCCACATCCCTCCGGCCCCCGGAGAGGAAGAAGCGGTTTCTTCGCGCAAAGACGATTGTGCCGCTCACAGTGCTCTCCTTAGCGCGGCTTCTGCCGAAAGACGCCCAGCAGCGGCTCCTAGCTCCGGAGAGCATACTACTTTCGTGTTTAGCGTCTCTACTCATCTACATCTTAGCAAAAAGCTTTTCCACTATGCCTGTCTAGGAAAAACTGTACCAGCACAGAAAACATCTCCCATGGTGTTCTAGACGTTGCACGGAGGTCTGCCAAGTGTTTGGCAGGAAGAAAAGAAAAGTTGTCCAAAACAGCTTCCAATCGACTTTTCATGTGATTGGAAAAATCAGGAGACTGCAAAGGTACTCTTTTCTATCAGTTGGCATGATGCGCACAGAATCTCACTGTTGTACAGCTTGCTTCATCACCTTCCCCAAGCTGCCGCTCTCCCCGGCTCCCGGAGAGGAAGAAGCGGCTTCTTCGCGCAAAGACAATTGTGCCGCTCACAGTGCTCTCCTTCAAGCGGCGTCTGGCGAAAGGCGCCCTGCAGCGGCTCCTAGCTCGGGCGAGCATCGCACTTTCGTCTTTAGCGTCTTTTGTAGTGCACATCTTAGCAAAAAGCTTTTCCACTATGCCTGGAGATGAAAACGTGTACCATCACAGAAAACATCTCCCATGATGTTCTAGACGTTGCACGGAGGTCTGCCAAGTGTTTGGCAGGAAGAACAGAAAATTGTCCAAACCAGCTTCCAATCGAATGGTCATGTGTTTATAAAAGTCAGGAGACTGCAAAGGTACTGTTTTCTATCAGTTGGGAAGCTCCGCACATAATCCCAGTGTTGTACAGCTTCCTCATTCGCCTACCCCAAGCTGCCGCTCTCCCCGGCTCCCGGAGAGGAAGAAGCGGCTTCTTCGCGCAAAGACGATTGTGCCGCTCACAGTGCTCTCCTTAGCGCGGCTTCTGCCGAAAGACGCCCGGCAGCGGCTCCTAGCTCCGGAGAGCATCGTACTTTCGTGTTTAGCCTCTCTTCTCATCTACATCTTAGCAAAAAGCTTTTCCACTATGCCTGGCTAGGACAAACTGTGCCAGCACAGAAAACATCTCCCATGGTGTTCTAGACGTTGCACGGAGGTCTGCCAAGTGTTTGGCAGGAAGAAAAGAAAAGTTGTCCAAAACAGCTTCCAATCGAATCTTCATGTGATTGGAAAAGTCAGGAGACTGCAAAGGTACTGTTTTCTATCAGTTGGCAAGCTGCGCACACAATCCCAGTGTTGTACAGCTTCCTTCATCGCCATCCCCAAGCTGCCGCTCTCCCCGGCTCCCGGAGAGGAAGAAGCGGCTTCTTCGCGCAAAGACGATTGTGCCGCTCACAGTGCTCTCCTTAACGGGGCTTGCGCCGAAAGATGCCCGGCAGCGGCTCCTAGCTCCGCAGAGCATCCTACCTTCGTGTTTAGCGTCTCTTCTCATCTACAGCTTTGCAAAAAGCTTTTCCACTATGTCTGGCAGGCAAAAACTGTGTGAGCACGGAAAACATCTCCCATGGTGTTGTAGGACGAAGAAAAGAAAAGTTGTCCAAAACAGCTTCCAATCGAATCTTCATGTGATTGGAAAAGTCAGGAGACTGCAAAGGTTCTGTTTTCTATCAATTGGCAAGTTGCGCACACAATCTCAGTGTTGTGCAGCTGGCTTCATCACCTTCCTGAAGATGCCGCATCCCTCCGGCCCCCGGAGAGGAAGAAGCGGCTTCTTCGCGCAAAGACGATTGTGCCGCTCACAGTGCTCTCCTTAGCGCGGCTTCTGCCGAAAGACGCCCGGCAGCGGCTCCTAGCTCCGGAGAGCATCCTACCTTCGTGTTTAGCGTCTCTTCTCATCTACATCTTAGCAAAAAGCTTTTCCACTATGCCTGGCTAGGAAAAACTGTACCAGCACAGAAAACATCTCCCATGGTGTTCTAGACGTTGCACGGAGGTCTGCCAAGTGTTTGGCAGGAAGAAAAGAAAAGTTGTCCAAAACAGCTTCCAATCGAATCTTCATGTGATTGGAAAAGTCAGGAGACTGCAAAGGTACTGTTTTCTATCAGTTGGCAAGCTGCGCACACAATCCCAGTGTTGTACAGCTTGCTTCATCACCTTCCCCAAGCTGCCGCTCTCTCAGGCTCCCGGAGAGGAAGAAGCGGCTTCTTCGCGCAAAGACGATTGTGCCGCTCACAGTGCTCTCCTTAACGCAGCTTCTGCCGAAAAACTCCCGGCAGCGGCTCCTAGCTCGGGCGAGCATCGCACTTTCGTCTTTAGCGTCTTTTGTAGTGTACATCTTAGCAAAAACTTTTCCACTATGTCTGGCAGGGAAAAACTGTGCCAGCACAGAAAATATCTCCCATGGTGTTGTAGGATGAAGAAAAGAAAAGTTGTCCAAAACAGCTTCCAATCGAATGTTCATGTGATTGGGAAAGTCAGGAGAATGCAAAGGTACTGTTTTCTATCAGTTGGCAAGCTGCGCACATAATCCCAGTGTTGTACAGCTTGCTTCAGCCCCTTCCCCAAGCTGCCGCTCTCCCCAGTTCTCGGAGAGGAAGAAGCGGCTTCTTCGCGCAAAGACGATTGTGCCGCTCACAGTGCTCTCCTTTAAGCGGCTTCTGGCGAAAGGCGCCCGGCAGCGGCTCCTAGCTCGGGAGAGCATCGCACTTTCGTCTTTAGCGTCTTTTGTAGTGCACATCTTAGCAAAAAGCTTTTCCACTATGCCTGGAGATGAAAACGTGTACCATCACAGAAAGCATCTCCCATGGTGTTCTAGACGTTGCACGGAGGTCTGCCAAGTGTTTGGTTGGAAGAAAAGAAAATTGTCCAAACCAGCTTCCAATCGAATGGTCAAGAGATTGGAAAAGTCAAGAGAGTGCAAAGGTACTGTTTTCTATCAGTTGGGAAGCTGGGAACACAATCCCAGTGTTGTACAGCTTCCTTCATCACCTTCCAGAAGATGCCGCTCTCCCCGGCTCCCGGAGAGGAAGAAGCGGCTTCTTCGCGCAAAGACGGTTGTGCCGCTCACAGTGCTCTCCTTAGCGCGGCTTCTGCCGAAAGACGCCCGGCAGCGGCTCCTAGCTCCGGAGAGCATCCTACCTTCGTGTTTAGCGTCTCTTCTCATCTAGATCTTAGCAAAAAGCTTTTCCACTATGCCTGGCTAGAAAAAACTGTACCAGCACAGAAAACATCTCCCATGGTGTTCTGGACGTTGCACGGAGGTCTGCCAAGTGTTTGGCAGGAAGAAAAGAAAAGTTGTCCAAAACAGCTTCCAATCGAATCTTCATGTGATTGGAAAAGTCAGGAGACTGCAAAGGTACTGTTTTCTATCAGTTGGCAAGCTGCGCACACAATCCCAGTGTTGTACAGCTTCCTTCATCGCCATCCCCAAGCTGCCGCTCTCCCCGGCTCCCGGAGAGGAAGAAGCGGCTTTTTCGCGCAAAGACGATTGTGCCGCTCACAGTGCTCTCCTTAGCGCGGCTTCTGGCGAAAGACGCCCGGGAGCGGCTCCTAGCTCCGCAGAGCATCCTACCTTCGTGTTTAGCGTCTCTTCTCATCTACAGCTTTGCAAAAAGCTTTTCCACTATGTCTGGCATGGAAAAACTGTGCCAGCACAGAAAACATCTCCCATGGTGTTGTAGGATGAAGAAAAGAAAAGTTCTCCAAAATAGCTTCCAATCGAATCTTCATGTAATTGGAAAAGTCAGGAGACTGCAAAGGTTCTGTTTTCTATCAATTGGCAAGCTGCGCACACAATCTCAGTGTTGTGCTGCTGGCTTCTTCACCTTCCTGAAGATGCCGCATCCCTCCGGCCCCCGGAGAGGAAGAAGCGGCTTCTTCGCGCAAAGACGATTGTGCCGCTCACAGTGCTCTCCTTAGCGCGGCTTCTGCCGAAAGACTCCCGGCAGCGGCTCCTAGCTCGGGCGAGCATCGCACTTTCGTCTTTAGCGTCTTTTGTAGTGTACATCTTAGCAAAAAGCTTTTCCACTATGCCTGGCTAGGACAAAGTGTGCCAGCACAGAAAACATCTCCCATGGTGTTCTAGACGTTGCACGGAGGTCTGCCAAGTGTTTGGCAGGAAGAACAGAAAAGTTGTCCAAAACAGCTTCCAATCGAATCTTCATGTGATTGGAAAAGTCAGGAGACTGCAAAGGTACTGTTTTCTATCAGTTGGCAAGCTGCGCACACAATCCCAGTGTTGTACAGCTTCCTTCATCGCCTACCCCAAGCTGCCGCTCTCCCCGGCTCCCGGAGAGGAAGAAGCGGCTTCTTCGTGCAAAGACGATTGTGCCGCTCACAGTGCTCTCCTTAGCGCGGCTTCTGCCAAAAGACGCCCGGCAGCGGCTCCTAGCTCCGGAGAGCATCCTACCTTCGTGTTTAGCGTCTCTTCTCATCTACATCTTAGCAAAAACTTTTCCACTATGTCTGGCAGGGAAAAACTGTGCCAGCACAGAAAACATCTCCCATCGTGTTGTAGGATGAAGAAAAGAAAAGTTGTCCAAAACAGCTTCCAATCGAATCTTCATGAAATTGGAAAAGTCAGGAGACTGCAAAGGTACTGTTTTCTATCAGTTGGCATGATGCCCACAGAATCTCAGTGTTGTACAGCTTCCTTCATCGCCATCCCCAAGCTGCCGCTCTCCCCGGCTCCCGGAGAGGAAGAAGCTGCTTCTTCGCCCAAAGACGATTGTGCCGCTCACAGTGCTCTCCTTAACGGGGCTTGTGCCGAAAGACGCCCGGCAGCGGCTCCTAGCTCCGAGAAGCATCCTACCTTCGTGTTTAGCGTCTCTCCTCATCTACAACTTTGCAAAAAGCTTTTCCACTATGTCTGGCAGGCAAAAACTGTGCCAGCACAGAAAACATCTCCCATGGTGTTGTAGGATGAAGAAAAGAAAAGTTCTCCAAAATAGCTTCCAATCGAATCTTCATGTGATTGGAAAAGTCAGGAGACTGCAAAGGTTCTGTTTTCTATCAATTGGCAAGCTGCGCACACAATCTCAGTGTTGTGCAGCTGGCTTCTTCACCTTCCTGAAGATGCCGCATCCCTCCGGCCCCCGGAGAGGAAGAAGCGGCTTCTTCGCGCAAAGACGATTGTGCCGCTCACAGTGCTCTCCTTAGCGCGGCTTCTGCCGAAAGACTCCCGGCAGCGGCTCCTAGCTCGGGCGAGCATCGCACTTTCGTCTTTAGCGTCTTTTGTAGTGTACATCTTAGCAAAAAGCTTTTCCACTATGTCTGGCAGGGAAAAACTGTGCCAGCACAGAAAACATCTCCCATCGTGTTGTAGGATGAAGAAAAGAAAAGTTGTCCAAAATAGCTTCCAATCGAATCTTCATGAAATTGGAAAAGTCAGGAGACTGCAAAGGTACTGTTTTCTATCAATTGGCATGCTGCGCACATAATCCCAGTGTTGTACAGCTTGCTTCATCACCTTCCCCAAGCTGCCGCTCTCCCCAGCTCCCGGAGAGGAAGAAGCGGCTTCTTCGTGCAAAGACGATTGTGCCGCTCACAGTGCTCTCCTTAGCGCGGCTTCTGCCGAAAGACGCGCGGCAGCGGCTCCTAGCTCGGGAGAGCATCGCACTTTCGTCTTTAGCGTCTTTTGTAGTGCACATCTCAGCAAAAAGCTTTTCCACTATGCCTGGATATGAAAACGTGTACCATCACAGAAAACATCTCCCATGGTGTTCTAGACGTTGCACGGAGGTCTGCCAAGTGTTTGGTTGGAAGAAAGGAAAATTGTCCAAAACAGCTTCCAATCGAATCTTCATGTAATTGGAAAAGTCAGGAGAGTGCAAAGGTACTGTTTTCTATCAGTTGGCAAGCTGTGCACACAATCCCAGTGTTGTACAGCTTGCTTCATCACCTTCCCCAAGGTGCCGCATCCCTCTGACTCCCGGAGAGGAAGAAACGGCTTCTTCGCGCAAAGACGATTGTGCCGCTCACAGTGCTCTCCTTAGCGCGGCTTCTGCCGAAAGACGCCCGGCAGCGGCTCCTAGCTCCGGAGAGCATCCTATCTTCGTGTTTAGCGTCTCTACTCATCTACATCTTAGCAAAGAGCTTTTCCACTATGTCTGGCAGGGAAAAACTGTGCCAGCACAGAAAACATCTCCCATGGTGTTCTAACGTTGCACGGAGGTCTGCCAAGTGTTTGGCAGGAAGAACAGAAAAGTTGTCCAAAACAGCTTCCAATCGAACCTTCATGTGATTGGAAAAGTCAGGAGACTGCAAAGGTACTGTTTTCTAACAGTTGGCAAGCTGCGCACACAATCCCAGTGTTTTACAGCTTGCTTCATCACCTTCCCCAAGCTGCCGCTCTCTCCGGCTCCCGGAGAGGAAGAAGCGGCTTCTTCGCGCAAAGACGATTGTGCCGCTCACAGTGCTCTCCTTAGCGCGGCTTCTGCCGAAAGACGCCCAGCAGCGGTCCTAGCTCTGTACTTTCCAATTCAATGCGTTGGCTCCACAAACCAAATGGGATACTTGCAGCAGTAGGGCAGAACTTTGAACTGGATTTTCTCCTTTTAGACAGAAGCTCATGAAATAGTTTCACCGGAATCAGAGCAGGCTGTGAAACAAGAAACGTGTCCTGAAAATAAGCCAGCCTTATCCTCTTAGTCTTGCTTGTCTGATTGGCCAAGAATGAAATGTGTCAACTCTGTGTTTCTGGGTATCACATCAGTAACAGGTACTTCAGCTGCTGTACTTCTCTCCTAAAGTTAAGAACGGAATCCAAGGAATTGTGATTCCATGGTCTCAATTCACCCTATGAAAAAGGAGTGGAAGGTGCAGGGGTCAATCAACTTGAATGGCCTATGTCAATCAGCGGCCACTGATTTCCTGAAGGCTTCAACAGGTTAGTTGCCTATGTTTTTCTTGGAATTGTTTTAACCTTTGGTCATGTTTTTCTTGGGATTCTTTTACCCTTTCGCCATTAGTTCAGCCTTTGCTCTCAAGCCTTTGCTGACATTTCCAATATCTCGGTAGCCTGGAAAAGTGTTGTCTTGATTGTTGACATCATTATTCCCTTCCAAGGGTTGTTTGCCTCAAGTCTCAGTTTGGCTGGTTTTCTGCTAGTTGATTGTCAGAGGGCAGCAGGTGTTTTGTAAGAGCAAGAACACAATCCCATAGCTTGCTTTTCTTTTGATTTGGCCTGTCTAGGAAATGGAATGACTGAACATCTCTGAGAGGCTTTTCTCTCCCCATTAGGTTTCACTGGAAGGGCAGATGCAAATCATCTACCTAAAGTCTTGGCACAGAAGAGAGTAGTGGTTTGCTGCTGCATAGAGCCAGAAGCTTACAAAAGGAAGGCCTTGGGCTGAGGCCCATTACTTTGGCTAAGTAGAAAAGGACTGTGGGAGGTGAGGCAGCTGAATTAGAGGTAAATCAACAAGTTCTAGAACCGTCGTGTGTTCACAGCGTGGTGCATGGTGGTTGGTTGAATTGTGTTTGTTATGGCTTAAAGCTATGGACTGATAAAGGCCTGATGTTGGAATCCATAAGGTTAGAGGATTTTAAAGAAATGGTTAAAAAGAAGTATGTAGGCCTTAGACTGGAGTTTTGTTAGCATTGCAGAAAAGCTTCCCATGCAAGCAGAAAAGTTTCCCATGCAAGCAGAAAAGTTTCCCAAGCAGTAGACGTGACAAATAACAATAGGCTTCTGTAGAATTGGCTTTAGGATGGCAACAAGGTTATTTAATGTATATCTTTAGAAGGTTAGCATGAATAGAACTCTGTTCTTTGTCTCTCTCTTATCAACTAGTCTTTGTCTTAGCTACGATGACCTATGTTTTATAAGATTGGATAGAATGCTTGTCAAGATGTGTTTTCTGTGTCTGATTGGCTGAATTCTAGTCTGAGATGATTTTATGTATTGCTGTATGAGCCCTGTTGAAGGAGACATTTTTTGGTGTGGATCAGTGAGCTGTCATGTCTCCATTTTGTATTTTGAGACTGATGTGCTGGAAATAAAAGCAAGAATCTCTTCACTGCTCTGGTTACCATGTTATCCATATTTGGATATTTTGCCGCGGCCTAGTGGGTTCCTTTCTTAAGGCGTGGGTTCCTGACACCATTGGACTTATACCTGTCCCGTCCCCCGCAGCCTGAGTGTTTCAAAAGCCTGGTTTTTGCAAGAAAGCAGCTCTCCTTTGCATCTGCCTGGCGACTCTGCATCACCACGAACCCTCACTCTCGGTTTGCCAAGGAGATGATCAGTAGGAATGTTGCAGAGCTGCTGTGTGCATCTGAATGGAATGGCAGAGAGCGAAGTGCTGGACATTTCTGGCTTTAGTACAATGCTGCTGCATTGGTGCCAGTTGAGTTGGTTTTCCATCAGTGGCCTTTCTGTCTAGAAGTACACTGCCCAGAGTATTTGATGCCATTTCCTTCCTGTTGTTTTCATACCTTCCTTCAGTTGAAAGGATGATACAACCTTTCCATTTTGAAGATCCCTGTTAGGAAACACTATGCCAGAGGAGTCATCGCTCGCTTTTCTTCTGCCTCCTTTGTCATTTTCAGAGACTCATTTCAAATTTCTGCTCATGTCAAGAAGAATACTGAGACTACTTAGCAGGGTTGACGCTCTCAGCTGCTTTCCTCTTTCATACCGCTTCATACTGGATGTGACTTCAAGGCCTCGTTTTGTCATCTGCATTTTGCCGTGATCCAAAGCTAAATATTCCAGGCCTGTGAACACAAAAAGAACTCTTAGTCTTTTGCAAGAACTACCCCGAGGAGGATTTGTGTTCACTTTGATCTCTACAGTGTTTCAGAAAGAAGGAGATTGTACTCTCTTCTTGTGTACTCTCTTCTTGTGCTCTCATTTCCCTCTCTCTGCCTTGCATGCCCTAGTTAATCCGCCGGCGTGACTCATTTGGCATCATCTCACGGTGCAAATTCTGCATAGTTTCATGTCCTTACAAATGCCAGTTGCCAAGGAGCCTATCTAACCATTCAAGGGGCAAAGAATTGCAGGGCTGGCAAGTTCAGGTGCTGAAACTGTAAGTCATGCCATATCAAAGTGACAGAGCAAATCAATTGATCTAGGACTTTCAGCTGGACACCTCTGAGAAGAGCAGCTTGTCAGCAATGACACAGCCATCTTCCTAGCTGTATTCCAGAAAGAGGAAAGCGACACCTTCAGTGGTTAATATGTTTGGCATGAGAAACAGCAAGAAATGTACCGCAAAATACTTGAGTCAGATCAAGCGCGTTTCTCTAGTGAGAAGTTTGCACTTGTTCTTTCTTGTCTGTGCCTTTACTTTTCACAGAAGACAGAGGAGCATTTCATTATTACTGTTCTTTTCTTTTCTTTTCTTTTGTTGGCCTCCCTCTTTCCACCTGCAATTAACAAATTTGCCTTTCTTTACTGGCTTCTCTTTCTTTACTTCTACAAGTTGACAAGAGGTCATCCAACCTTATCATCAATGTTCTCAGACAGTGGAGAGAAGTAGAAGGTACAGCTAAATGGATAAAAGAAACCCACAAAAATAGACAGGTTTTTACAGTCTTCTGTGAGAACATTAGGACACAAGATGTCTTTGAACTGAGTAATGCTCTATTGATTTAACTTTTAGTCCACTCGTTACTATTATTACACGTGTTTGGCCTTTAGTACAGAGCCTTGGAACTAATCCAGGCCAATACTTTGGCTAATTTTGTTTGATTTCTAGTGAGGACTTTGTTTCTTAAGGAATAGTCCAGAGAAAGAGCGTCCATGGTACAGTTACGGGTCATAAATTCTGGTACAGTTTGTGCTGGTAGTACGTCTAGGAAAGAAAGGTTTGAAGGAAAGAAAGGTTTGACATCTTGTTTGACTTTCAAATGGAACCATGATTTGAAAAACCTAAGAGTTGCGGTTCCCCCCCCACCCCACAGCCCAAGTACTTCTCTTGGCACTATTACTCAGGGATTACACATAAAAGCCCACCCTGTAAAATACGTTGCAGATACTTTGCAAGAAGTGCAGCTTAGCAGCTAGAGATGATAACGTGGGTTAAATAACATTGCTTCTGCAGTGATGGAAACTCTGTCTACGCAGACATACTCAACAAAGGTTACGATGGCTTAGCTCCTGTGCTCAAGTTAACGTGCATTTTAGAACTTCCCAAGAAGGTGAACTCAACCTCCTTCATTGCTCTCTGCTGGAGTCCCAAGAGAATTTCAGTCTGCTTTTTGTCATTGACAGCTGTCACTGCTTAGCTCTTGAACATGAGACTCCCTCATGACTGATGAAAGTTGTCTAGTTAAGGTGGCTGAAAGACATGGTCTTGCTCTAGAAGGAGATGAGAAGGTTTCTGCAGTCTTTGTCATCTCTACTGCTTGTGATTTCTAGACAAAACCAGTGGGAAGTTTTCTGAAGGCAGTCCAGAAGCTGGCAATATGGACAGCTTACAGCCGAACACTTGCTGCAGTGCAACCATGGTGACACCAGAAAGGACTTCAAAAATTTAAAAGGGCAAACCAAGCAGTTGGAAGGAAAAGAACATGAACCATTATTCCATTTTTCTAATCTATCTTTCTTTCAATCATCATTTTCGTGCAGTTTCACGGCTTGCGTTGGTATCCCTCCAAAGGAATCTGAGACAGAGTAAGCTTTTGAATGGAGTAGAAGTGAGAAACGCAGGCCAAGTTGCCTTTTTTGCCATCAAATACCAGTTACGCTTGCACTACCCTTTGCTTAAGGTGCTTAGCTTACACTAAGAATTGATCAGCACATTTTGATGTGAGCAAATTTTACTGTCATGACAGAGTAAAATTTGCTGTCACTCAGAATTTTACTGTTGTCTGAACAGCAATGTTTGTGTCAAAATAGTATTTTGTCTCCTGTATCTGCAGCAGGTAAGCCTTTTGCTGTCAGCAGTGTTGCTTAACCTTTCATGTCATATCCCTCTTCACATCCATCTTCTGCTGAAGGCTTATTAATCTACTTTAGAATTGGCACGTGGAATAAGATTACTTTTCCTTTTTGAAAGCTAATGTCATTTGACCTACTTACAGCAAATATTTCATTAATTGCAAGTCCCCAGCTAGCATCTTTTTGGCATATTCTAAACTTCTAAAGAAGTAACAAAAGCACTCTCCAATACTTGGCTTTCGTATCACAGTGGGAGCGCCGGCCCTGTTTTCAATAAACAATCATGGGTATGGTAAAACAAAAGGAGGGGTTAGAGTTTTCGCTGTTAACCTCTAGTGAGCTTGGATTTTGCAATATGCATGAAGTTAATTAACACTGTTATATAAAGTGGCTGATTTAATCAATAAATTGGAATCAATGCTGATCAACAACAAGGTGGATTGGCTTCCCTTTGTTTTCAACACAGTGCCAAGTGGGGCTGGTTTGATAGTACCAAGTGGCTCCTGCAATCTGCCATCCAGAAGCGGGGCAGCTGAGTTTTGTTTGCCAGGGAAATGGGCCGTGGTTGGTGTTTGGTGGCCTGTGGCTGGGAGTGGCCGGCTGGCTCCTGACAATCCACGATACGCAGGATGGTTCCCAGACCCAAGGTGGCACCAGTGCCAAGTCAGGCTTTTTTGATGGTACCAAGTGGCTCCTGCAATCTGCCATCCAGAAGCGGGGCAGCTGAGTTTTGTTTGCCAGGGAAATGGGCCGTGGTTGGTGTTTGGTGGCCTGTGGCTGGGAGTGGCCGGCTGGCTCCTGACAATCCACGATATGCAGGATGGTTCCCAGAGCCAAGGTGGCACCAGTGCCAAGTCGGGCTGGTTTGACAGTGTCAAGTGCCTCCTGCAATCTGCCATCCAGAAGCGGGGAAGCTTAATTTTGTTTGCCAGGGTAACGGGCCGTTGTTTTTGATTGCGGTCTGTGGCCGAGAGTGGTCGGCTGGCTCCTGAAAATCCACGATACGCAGGATGGTTCCCAGACCCAAGGTGGCCCCAGTGCCAAGTCAGGCTGCTTAGATAATACCAAGTGGCTCCTGCAATCTGCCATCCAGAAGCGGGGCAGGTGAGTTTTGTTTGCCAGAGGAAAGGGCTGTGGTTTGTGTTTGGGTGCCTGGGGCTGGGAGTGGCCGGCTGGCTCCTGACAATCCATGATACGCAGCATGGTTCCCAGAGCCAAGGTGGCACCAGTGCCAAGTTGGGCTGGTTTGACAGTGTCAAGTGCCTCCTGCAATCTGCCATCCAGAAGCGGGGCAGCTGAGTTTTGTTTGCCAGGGTAACGGGCCGTTGTTTTTGATTGGGATCTGTGGCCGGGAGTGGTCGGCTGGCTCCTGACAATCCACGATATGCAGGATGGTTCCCAGAGCCAAGGTGGCACCAGTGCCAAGTCGGGCTGGTTTGACAGTGTCAAGTGCCTCCTGTAATCTGCCATCCAGAAGCGGGGAAGCTTAATTTTGTTTGCCAGGGTAATGGGCCATTGTTTTTGATTGCGGTCTGTGGCCGAGAGTGGTCGGCTGGCTCCTGACAATCCACGATACGCAGGATGGTTCCCAGACCCAAGGTGGCACCAGTGCCAAGTCAGGCTGCTTAGATAGTACCAAGTGGCTCCTGCAATCTGCCATCCAGAAGCGGGGCAGGTGAGTTTTGTTTGCCAGAGGAAAGGGCGGTGGTTTGTGTTTGGGGGCCTGGGGCTGGGAGTGGCCGGCTGGCTCCTGACAATCCACGATACGCAGCATGGTTCCCAGAGCCAAGGTGGCACCAGTGCCAAGTCGGGCTGGTTTGACAGTGTCAAGTGCCTCCTGCAATCTGCCATCCAGAAGCGGGGCAGGTGAGTTTTGTTTGCCAGGGTAACGGGCCATTGTTTTTGATTGCGGTCTGTGGCCGAGAGTGGTCGGCTGGCTCCTGACAATCCACGATACGCAGGATGGTTCCCAGACCCAAGGTGGCACCAGTGCCAAGTCAGGCTGGTTTGATAGTACCAAGTGTCTCCTGCAATCTGCCATCCAGAAGCGCGGCAGCTGAGTTTTGTTTGCCAGAGGAAAGGGCCGTTGTTTGTGTTTGGGGGTGTGTGGCTAGGAGTGGCCGGCTGTCTCCTTAAAATCTTTGATATGCAGCATGGCTCCCAGACCCAAGGTGGCACCAGTGCCAAGTCGGGCTGGTTTGATAGCACCAAGCGGCTCCTGCAATCTGCCATGATCACGTGAAGAAATACTTTCTGGTTTCAGTACTGGGCCATATGCTCTTTCTTCTCTCCCTCAACTTCTCCATCACCTCTCATCTGTTTCACATGCGCTATCTTCAAGGTCCACAGGCTACTTTTCACAGAATCTTCAGGCCTGATGCAGTAAGAATGATGAATAGAACAGAGCTGGGATCTATTTTCCAGTTTGGATAAAATGCATTCTGCACACAAATCCAAGGAGAAGGTGCTGCCCCGATGCCCAGAAAAACTTTCACTCCTGCTAGTGTTCTACGTCAACCGCAACTTAGTCTGAAAGAAAAGCTTTTTCTCTGCGAGCATCTGAGAGGTTTGCATGAAGCACTGATATCTGACATATGCAATTTTGAATAGGAGAGGAAAAAGAAAATGGCAAGAAGTTTTTAATTTTAGTGGTTTCAATTTTAATTTCCGTGCACTTTTTCAAAACTTGTCAGCTCAAATGCCCATCAACATCTTTTAGTCATCTGGAAGTCAGTATTCATATAAAATGTGCTTCAAATCCAAAGAATTTCAAATTTGCACTCCAAGTTTCTATGCCTAGATTTATGATTTCCTACACATATTAGATGAAAGGAAGGCCTTTTTTACTGTGGGAGTGCTGGAACACTGGAACAGGTTGCCCAGAGAAGTGGTGGGTGTCCCATGCCTGAAAGTATTCAAGGTCACCTTGGACGGGGCTTGGAGCAGCAACAAAGGAGAAGCTTGATGGTAGAGAAACAAAGTTGGACTATAGAAGAAACTCGGATTGAAGTATAGGAGCAAGTTTTCTCTCAGCTCTTGGCGTAAATTCAAAGTTGTACAAAGTGACATTTATCTGTGCTATTCACTACTGTAACAGAAAGGTTCATGAAAACTGTACAGAAGATAGTAAATTTTAAAAGAGATAAGAACTACAGCATAAAATCCATGAGATGGGTTACAACATGAGACACTCTCGAAGAGAAAATCTCTGTGTTTCAGCACTTCATCATGGTAAGATTTCATGAAGTGCCAAAGAAGGCGGCAAAATATCATTGGGGACATTATTCCCTGGAATTCAGCCTGGCCATTAGTAGGAACTGCCTTTGAACACATCATGTAGATATACCACACACACTTTCCCTTCACTGAAAAATTACTGTTTACAACCAATAAGCAATTGACGGTCAAAATTGATTGAAAGCATCTTAAACATGTCAAGTATTTCATTGTAGATGATCTGTGATCCAAATGCTTCTTCCACCTTCGAGAGGGACAGAGGAATTCTTCCATATCATGATGGTTTACAATGGTATCAACCAATGTTTTCTGCTGAAAAGATATCATCTATTTTTTTCTATTTTTGGAAGAAAATATTCCTAGACATACAACAGGTGAGAACTAAGTAATTTTAAAGAAACAAATGAAATGAAAATATTCTGTAAATAGAATGAAAGGAAAAGCTGTGTTTTAAATAGGAGCTAAATATGAAACAGAATTTTTGTACCAGGCATTTGAATTACTGCACCAGCTCTTTTGCCCATCAAGAGAGGCATTTAGCATTTCAGTCTTTTCCAAGGTGTTCATGATCTGCTATGCTGATCTCTGTGTGTGCCTAGGTGTGTGTGGAAGGGGGGGCATGTGAAGGGGAGTGTGTATGTTTGCTTTACAATTGTTGTGGCAGATTCATGCCTCAGCTCCACATTTTGTTTCAGAAAGGTCACACCGAGTGGATATGAAGTTTACTATCGACAAGAGATCAATTCCCAAATCATCCATTTGACTCTACCTTATAAATCATGTGCTTTGTTGCATAGTTTATCAAATATACTTTCAAGCCAGATGGAGGAAGGAGGATGTGGGAATCCCTCCACCATCTTGCAACTTTTATGCAAGTAGGTTTTCAAGAAAATCATCATTTCTCTTTTAAATATGTCTGGAACAGGCATGATGGTAGTGTCAACCTGTTGGAGTTTTTGTTGCTGGAAGAAGTTGTACAAAAGGATTGGTTTTTACATTGACCAGTTACTGAATCAAGCGCAGGAATAGATTGGAAATTCAACGGGGGGTTCCTTTTCCCAGCAGACTACTTCTAGAACGAGCTTGTACACTGAAGCTGACTCTTTTGCTCTCTTTTTCTTTCTTTCCTATTTTCTTGGCTTCTTTGCCACTATCTAGACAAGTTTGGAACTTTGTTCCCAACTAAAACGGTTTCAATAGTCTGATTGTGATCATACATTTTTACAAGGAATTTTTAAAATCTTTCCTCGAGTCCAGAAAGTCAAGGACTTAGGTCTTTTTCTTCCCTTATCAATATTGCAATGAAATTGATCAATAAAGACCAACTCTTTATTTTTGTTTTTAACCCACGTAGATAATTCCCATCCATTCATCCATTTTGTGGACCAATAGTTGCCATTCTGATGGAAGTTGTCACTTCTTAACAATAGGCATTCTGCGACTATGTTGACAGCACTTTGGGTGAAGATCCTGACTGGTCTTAGATACACATAGGGAGAAATTTGCTCAGCCAGTGTCAGTCTTAAGCATGCGTATCAGAAGATCTTTCTAGAGCTGGGAATTTTCCCGTGAAAGGGATTCAGTTAGGGAAGAGACACTTGTCCCAGAGTTTTACATTCTTCTTGAAGACTGCTTAAGGAGCTTAGATGCCATGTCCATTTGGATCTCTGTCTGCACAGAGCTTTGTCATGCCAGTGCTTGAAATGCATCTTGAAGAGAATTCCCTAGCACAGAATGAATGAGAGTGGAAGGGGTTGGTGGGGCTAAGCAGGCCCAACCCCCCTGCCTAAAGCAGGATACCTAGAGCCTCTTGCCCAGGATTCTATCTGGGTGTACTTTTAATGTCTTCAAAGATCCAGGCTCCACAATCTTTCTGGGCAGTCTGTGCCGTGGTTCAGTCACCCTGACAGTAAAGAAACATTTACTGATGTTCAAAGGCACTCTCCTGTATTTCAGTGTGTGCCCACTGCCTCTTGTCTTTTCCCTCAGCATCACTGAAAAGACACTGATTCCCTCCCCTTTGCACTATTGCTTCCCTATGTATGTGCGCTGCCATGTAGAGATATGTCAAAAACCTCCCTGCAGCACAGGCAGATAATATTGCCTTCATCTACCAGTCAAGTTGATTCATCAGAGGAGTTTAAAGTGATGTTCAGCATGAAATTCCCCTGAAAAATCATGCGAACTACATTATTTGGTAGTCTTTCATGAGCCTGGCAAGGTTTTCCAGGAAGAGATGCTTCATCAACTTCCTGGGGATAAAAAAGAGCCTGGCTGGTTTGTACTATCGCGAGTCCTCTTAATTGCCTTTTTTGAAGATGGGTGTCATTTGCTTACATCCACTCTTTAGCCTCTCTTGTCGTCTACATCTTAGCAAAAAGCTTTTCCATTACATCTGGCAAGGAGAAAGTGTGCCAGCACAGAAAACATCACCCATCGCGTTCCAGACGTTGCACGGAGGTCTGCCAAGTGTTTGGCAGGAAGAAAAGAAAAGTTGTCCAAAACAGCTTCCAATCGAATCTTCATGTGATTGGAAAAGTCAGGAGACTGCAAAGGTACTGTTTTCTATCATTTGAACAGCTGCACACACAATCCCAGTGTTGTGCAGCTTCCTTCTTCACCTTCCAGAAGATGCCGCTCTCCCCGGCTCCCGGAGAGGAAGAAGCGGCTTCTTCGTGCAAAGACGATTGCGCCGCTCACAGTGCTCTCCTTAACGGGGCTTGTGCCGAAAGACGCCCGGCAGCGGCTCTTAGCTCCGGAGAGCCTCGTACTTTCGTCTTTAGCGTCTTTTGTAGTGTACATCTTAGCAAAAAGCTTTTCCACTATGCCTGGATATGAAAACGTGTGCCATCACAGAAAACATCTCCCATCGTGTACTAGACATTGCACGGAGGTCTGCCAAGTGTTTGGCAGGAAGAAAAGAAAAGTTGTCCAAAACAGCTTCCAATCGAATCTTCATGTGATTGGAAAAGTCAGGCGAGTGCAAAAGTACTGTTTTCTATCAGTTGGCAAGCTGCGCACACAATCCCAGTGTTGTACAGCTTGCTTGTTCAACTTCCCCAAGCTGCCGCTATCTCCGGCAGCCGGAGGCGAAGAAGCGGCTTCTTTGAGCAAAGACGATTGTGCCGCTCACAGTGCTCTCCTTAACGCAGCTTCTGGCGAAAGACGCCCGGCAGCGGCTTCTAGCTCCGGAGAGCATCCTACTTTCGTCTTTAGCGTCTCTTCTCATCTACATCTTAGCAAAAAGCTTTTCCACTATGTCTGGCAGGGAAAAACTGTGCCAGCACAGAAAACATCTCCCATCGTGTTGTAGGATGAAGAAAAGAAAAGTTGTCCAAACCAGCTTCCATTCGAATCTTCATGTGATTGGAAAAGTCAGGCGAGTGCAAAGCTACTGTTTTCTATCAGTTGGCAAGCTGCGCACATAATCCCATTGTTGTGCAGCTTGCTTCTTCACCTTCCCGAAGATGCCGCATCCCTCCGGCTCCCGGAGAGGAAGAAGCGGCTTCTTCGCGCAAAGACGATTTTGCCGCTCACAGTGCTCTCCTTAGCGCGGCTTCTGCCGAAAGACGCCCCGGAGCGGCTCTTAGCTCCGTACGTTCCAATTCAATGTTTAGGCTCGACAAACCAAATGGGATACTTGCAGCAGTAGGGCAGGACTTTGAACGGGACTTTCTCCTTTTAGACAGAAGCTCATGAAATAGTTTCACCGGAATCAGAGCAGGCTGTGAAACAAGAAACGTGTCCTGAAAATAAGCCAGCCTTATCCTCTTAGTCTTGCTTGTCTGATTGGCCAAGAATGAAATGTGTCAACTCTGTGTTTCTGGGTATCACATCAGTAACAGGTACTTCAGCTGCTGTACTTCTCTCCTAAAGTTAAGAATGGAATCCAAGGAATTGTGATTCCATGGTCTCAATTCACCCTATGAAAAAGGAGTGGAAGGTGCAGGGGTCAATCAACTTGAATGGCCTATGTCAATCAGCGGCCACTGATTTCCTGAAGGCTTCAACAGGTTAGTTGCCTATGTTTTTCTTGGAATTGTTTTAACCTTTGGTCATGTTTTTCTTGGGATTCTTTTACCCTTTCGCCATTAGTTCAGCCTTTGCTCTCAAGCCTTTGCTGACATTTCCAATATCTCGGTAGCCTGGAAAAGTGTTGTCTTGATTGTTGACATCATTATTCCCTTCCAAGGGTTGTTTGCCTCAAGTCTCAGTTTGGCTGGTTTTCTGCTAGTTGATTGTCAGAGGGCAGCAGGTGTTTTGTAAGAGCAAGAACACAATCCCATAGCTTGCTTTTCTTTTGATTTGGCCTGTCTAGGAAATGGAATGACTGAACATCTCTGAGAGGCTTTTCTCTCCCCATTAGGTTTCACTGGAAGGGCAGATGCAAATCATCTACCTAAAGTCTTGGCACAGAAGAGAGTAGTGGTTTGCTGCTGCATAGAGCTAGAAGCTTACAAAAGGAAGGCCTTGGGCTGAGGCCCATTACTTTGGCTAAGTAGAAAAGGACTGTGGGAGGTGAGGCAGCTGAATTAGAGGTAAATCAACAAGTTCTAGAACCGTCGTGTGTTCACAGCGTGGTGCATGGTGGTTGGTTGAATTGTGTTTGTTATGGCTTAAAGCTATGGGACTGATAAAGGCCTGATGTTGGAATCCATAAGGTTAGAGGATTTTAAAGAAATGGTTAAAAAGAAGTATGTAGGCCTTAGACTGGAGTTTTGTTAGCATTGCAGAAAAGCTTCCCATGCAAGCAGAAAAGTTTCCCATGCAAGCAGAAAAGTTTCCCAAGCAGTAGACGTGACAAATAACAATAGGCTTCTGTAGAATTGGCTTTAGGATGGCAACAAGGTTATTTAATGTATATCTTTAGAAGGTTAGCATGAATAGAACTCTGTTCTTTGTCTCTCTCTTATCAACTAGTCTTTGTCTTAGCTACGATGACCTATGTTTTATAAGATTGGATAGAATGCTTGTCAAGATGTGTTTTCTGTGTCTGATTGGCTGAATTCTAGTCTGAGATGATTTTATGTATTGCTGTATGAGCCCTGTTGAAGGAGACATTTTTTGGTGTGGATCAGTGAGCTGTCATGTCTCCATTTTGTATTTTGAGACTGATGTGCTGGAAATAAAAGCAAGAATCTCTTCACTGCTCTGGTTACCATGTTATCCATATTTGGATATTTTGCCGCGGCCTAGTGGGTTCCTTTCTTAAGGCGTGGGTTCCTGACACCATTGGACTTATACCTGTCCCGTCCCTCGCAGCCTGAGTGTTTCAAAAGCCTGGTTTTTGCAAGAAAGCAGCTCTCCTTTGCATCTGCCTGGCGACTCTGCATCACCACGAACCCTCACTCTCGGTTTGCCAAGGAGATGATCAGTAGGAATGTTGCAGAGCTGCTGTGTGCATCTGAATGGAATGGCAGAGAGCGAAGTGCTGGACATTTCTGGCTTTAGTACAATGCTGCTGCATTGGTGCCAGTTGAGTTGGTTTTCCATCAGTGGCCTTTCTGTCTAGAAGTACACTGCCCAGAGTATTTGATGCCATTTCCTTCCTGTTGTTTTCATACCTTCCTTCAGTTGAAAGGATGATACAACCTTTCCATTTTGAAGATCCCTGTTAGGAAACACTATGCCAGAGGAGTCATCGCTCGCTTTTCTTCTGCCTCCTTTGTCATTTTCAGAGACTCATTTCAAATTTCTGCTCATGTCAAGAAGAATACTGAGACTACTTAGCAGGGTTGACGCTCTCAGCTGCTTTCCTCTTTCATACCGCTTCATACTGGATGTGACTTCAAGGCCTCGTTTTGTCATCTGCATTTTGCCGTGATCCAAAGCTAAATATTCCAGGCCTGTGAACACAAAAAGAACTCTTAGTCTTTTGCAAGAACTACCCCGAGGAGGATTTGTGTTCACTTTGATCTCTACAGTGTTTCAGAAAGAAGGAGATTGTACTCTCTTCTTGTGTACTCTCTTCTTGTGCTCTCATTTCCCTCTCTCTGCCTTGCATGCCCTAGTTAATCCGCCGGCGTGACTCATTTGGCATCATCTCACGGTGCAAATTCTGCATAGTTTCATGTCCTTACAAATGCCAGTTGCCAAGGAGCCTATCTAACCATTCAAGGGGCAAAGAATTGCAGGGCTGGCAAGTTCAGGTGCTGAAACTGTAAGTCATGCCATATCAAAGTGACAGAGCAAATCAATTGATCTAGGACTTTCAGCTGGACACCTCTGAGAAGAGCAGCTTGTCAGCAATGACACAGCCATCTTCCTAGCTGTATTCCAGAAAGAGGAAAGCGACACCTTCAGTGGTTAATATGTTTGGCATGAGAAACAGCAAGAAATGTACCGCAAAATACTTGAGTCAGATCAAGCGCGTTTCTCTAGTGAGAAGTTTGCACTTGTTCTTTCTTGTCTGTGCCTTTACTTTTCACAGAAGACAGAGGAGCATTTCATTATTACTGTTCTTTTCTTTTCTTTTCTTTTGTTGGCCTCCCTCTTTCCACCTGCAATTAACAAATTTGCCTTTCTTTACTGGCTTCTCTTTCTTTACTTCTACAAGTTGACAAGAGGTCATCCAACCTTATCATCAATGTTCTCAGACAGTGGAGAGAAGTAGAAGGTACAGCTAAATGGATAAAAGAAACCCACAAAAATAGACAGGTTTTTACAGTCTTCTGTGAGAACATTAGGACACAAGATGTCTTTGAACTGAGTAATGCTCTATTGATTTAACTTTTAGTCCACTCGTTACTATTATTACACGTGTTTGGCCTTTAGTACAGAGCCTTGGAACTAATCCAGGCCAATACTTTGGCTAATTTTGTTTGATTTCTAGTGAGGACTTTGTTTCTTAAGGAATAGTCCAGAGAAAGAGCGTCCATGGTACAGTTACGGGTCATAAATTCTGGTACAGTTTGTGCTGGTAGTACGTCTAGGAAAGAAAGGTTTGAAGGAAAGAAAGGTTTGACATCTTGTTTGACTTTCAAATGGAACCATGATTTGAAAAACCTAAGAGTTGCGGTTCCCCCCCCACCCCACAGCCCAAGTACTTCTCTTGGCACTATTACTCAGGGATTACACATAAAAGCCCACCCTGTAAAATACGTTGCAGATACTTTGCAAGAAGTGCAGCTTAGCAGCTAGAGATGATAACGTGGGTTAAATAACATTGCTTCTGCAGTGATGGAAACTCTGTCTACGCAGACATACTCAACAAAGGTTACGATGGCTTAGCTCCTGTGCTCAAGTTAACGTGCATTTTAGAACTTCCCAAGAAGGTGAACTCAACCTCCTTCATTGCTCTCTGCTGGAGTCCCAAGAGAATTTCAGTCTGCTTTTTGTCATTGACAGCTGTCACTGCTTAGCTCTTGAACATGAGACTCCCTCATGACTGATGAAAGTTGTCTAGTTAAGGTGGCTGAAAGACATGGTCTTGCTCTAGAAGGAGATGAGAAGGTTTCTGCAGTCTTTGTCATCTCTACTGCTTGTGATTTCTAGACAAAACCAGTGGGAAGTTTTCTGAAGGCAGTCCAGAAGCTGGCAATATGGACAGCTTACAGCCGAACACTTGCTGCAGTGCAACCATGGTGACACCAGAAAGGACTTCAAAAATTTAAAAGGGCAAACCAAGCAGTTGGAAGGAAAAGAACATGAACCATTATTCCATTTTTCTAATCTATCTTTCTTTCAATCATCATTTTCGTGCAGTTTCACGGCTTGCGTTGGTATCCCTCCAAAGGAATCTGAGACAGAGTAAGCTTTTGAATGGAGTAGAAGTGAGAAACGCAGGCCAAGTTGCCTTTTTTGCCATCAAATACCAGTTACGCTTGCACTACCCTTTGCTTAAGGTGCTTAGCTTACACTAAGAATTGATCAGCACATTTTGATGTGAGCAAATTTTACTGTCATGACTGAGTAAAATTTGCTGTCACTCAGAATTTTACTGTCGTCTGAACAGCAATGTTTGTGTCAAAATAGTATTTTGTCTCCTGTATCTGCAGCAGGTAAGCCTTTTGCTGTCAGCAGTGTTGCTTAACCTTTCATGTCATATCCCTCTTCACATCCATCTTCTGCTGAAGGCTTATTAATCTACTTTAGAATTGGCACGTGGAATAAGACTACTTTTCCTTTTTGAAAGCTAATGTCATTTGACCTACTTACAGCAAATATTTCATTAATTGCAAGTCCCCAGCTAGCATCTTTTTGGCATATTCTAAACTTCTAAAGAAGTAACAAAAGCACTCTCCAATACTTGGCTTTCGTATCACAGTGGGAGCGCCGGCCCTGTTTTCAATAAACAATCATGGGTATGGTAAAACAAAAGGAGGGGTTAGAGTTTTCGCTGTTAACCTCTAGTGAGCTTGGATTTTGCAATATGCATGAAGTTAATTAACACTGTTATATAAAGTGGCTGATTTAATCAATAAATTGGAATCAATGCTGATCAACAACAAGGTGGATTGGCTTCCCTTTGTTTTCAACACAGTGCCAAGTGGGGCTGGTTTGATAGTACCAAGTGGCTCCTGCAATCTGCCATCCAGAAGCGGGGCAGCTGAGTTTTGTTTGCCAGGGAAATGGGCCGTGGTTGGTGTTTGGTGGCCTGTGGCTGGGAGTGGCCGGCTGGCTCCTGACAATCCACGATACGCAGGATGGTTCCCAGAGCCAAGGTGGCACCAGTGCCAAGTCAGGCTTTTTTGATGGTACCAAGTGGCTCCTGCAATCTGCCATCCAGAAGCTTTTGTTTGCCAGGGAAATGGGCCGTGGTTGGTGTTTGGTGGCCTGTGGCTGGGAGTGGCCGGCTGGCTCCTGACAATCCACGATATGCAGGATGGTTCCCAGAGCCAAGGTGGCACCAGTGCCAAGTCGGGCTGGTTTGACAGTGTCAAGTGCCTCCTGCAATCTGCCATCCAGAAGCGGGGAAGCTTAATTTTGTTTGCCAGGGTAATGGGCCATTGTTTTTGATTGCGGTCTGTGGCCGAGAGTGGTCGGCTGGCTCCTGACAATCCACGATACGCAGGATGGTTCCCAGACCCAAGGTGGCACCAGTGCCAAGTCAGGCTGCTTAGATAATACCAACTGGCTCCTGCAATCTGCCATCCAGAAGCGGGGCAGGTGAGTTTTGTTTGCCAGAGGAAAGGGCTGTGGTTTGTGTTTGGGGGCCTGGGGCTGGGAGTGGCCGGCTGGCTCCTGACAATCCACGATACGCAGCATGGTTCCCAGAGCCAAGGTGGCACCAGTGCCAAGTCGGGCTGGTTTGACAGTGTCAAGTGCCTCCTGCAATCTGCCATCCAGAAGCGGGGAAGCTTAATTTTGTTTGCCAGGGTAACGGGCCATTGTTTTTGATTGCGGTCTGTGGCCGAGAGTGGTCGGCTGGCTCCTGACAATCCACGATACGCAGGATGGTTCCCAGACCCAAGGTGGCACCAGTGCCAAGTCAGGCTGGTTTGATAGTACCAAGTGGCTCCTGCCATCTGCCATCAAAAAGTTGGCAGGCGAGTTTTGTTTTCCAGGGAAAAGAGCCGTTGTTTGTGTTCGTGGGCCTGTGGCTGGGAGTGGCCGGCTGGCTCCTGAAAATCCACGTTACACAGCATGGTTCCCAGAGCCAAGGTGGCACCAGTGCCAAGTCGGGCTGGTTTGACAGTGTCAAGTGCCTCCTGCAATCTGCCATCCAGAAGCGGGACAGCTGAGTTTTGTTTGCCAGGGTAACGGGCCATTGTTTTTGATTGCGGTCTGTGGCCGAGAGTGGTCGGCTGGCTCCTGACAATCCACGATACGCAGGATGGTTCCCAGACCCAAGGTGGCACCAGTGCCAAGTCAGGCTGGTTTGATAGTACCAAGTGTCTCCTGCAATCTGCCATCCAGAAGCGCGGCAGCTGAGTTTTGTTTGCCAGAGGAAAGGGCCGTTGTTTGTGTTTGGGGGTGTGTGGCTAGGAGTGGCCGGCTGTCTCCTTAAAATCTTTGATATGCAGCATGGCTCCCAGACCCAAGGTGGCACCAGTGCCAAGTCGGGCTGGTTTGATAGCACCAAGCGGCTCCTGCAATCTGCCATGATCACGTGAAGAAATACTTTCTGGTTTCAGTACTGGGCCATATGCTCTTTCTTCTCTCCCTCAACTTCTCCATCACCTCTCATCTGTTTCACATGCGCTATCTTCAAGGTCCACAGGCTACTTTTCACAGAATCTTCAGGCCTGATGCAGTAAGAATGATGAATAGAACAGAGCTGGGATCTATTTTCCAGTTTGGATAAAATGCATTCTGCACACAAATCCAAGGAGAAGGTGCTGCCCCGATGCCCAGAAAAACTTTCACTCCTGCTAGTGTTCTACGTCAACCGCAACTTAGTCTGAAAGAAAAGCTTTTTCTCTGCGAGCATCTGAGAGGTTTGCATGAAGCACTGATATCTGACATATGCAATTTTGAATAGGAGAGGAAAAAGAAAATGGCAAGAAGTTTTTAATTTTAGTGGTTTCAATTTTAATTTCCGTGCACTTTTTCAAAACTTGTCAGCTCAAATGCCCATCAACATCTTTTAGTCATCTGGAAGTCAGTATTCATATAAAATGTGCTTCAAATCCAAAGAATTTCAAATTTGCACTCCAAGTTTCTATGCCTAGATTTATGATTTCCTACACATATTAGATGAAAGGAAGGCCTTTTTTACTGTGGGAGTGCTGGAACACTGGAACAGGTTGCCCAGAGAAGTGGTGGGTGTCCCATGCCTGAAAGTATTCAAGGTCACCTTGGACGGGGCTTGGAGCAGCAACAAAGGAGAAGCTTGATGGTAGAGAAACAAAGTTGGACTATAGAAGAAACTCGGATTGAAGTATAGGAGCAAGTTTTCTCTCAGCTCTTGGCGTAAATTCAAAGTTGTACAAAGTGACATTTATCTGTGCTATTCACTACTGTAACAGAAAGGTTCATGAAAACTGTACAGAAGATAGTAAATTTTAAAAGAGATAAGAACTACAGCATAAAATCCATGAGATGGGTTACAACATGAGACACTCTCGAAGAGAAAATCTCTGTGTTTCAGCACTTCATCATGGTAAGATTTCATGAAGTGCCAAAGAAGGCGGCAAAATATCATTGGGGACATTATTCCCTGGAATTCAGCCTGGCCATTAGTAGGAACTGCCTTTGAACACATCATGTAGATATACCACACACACTTTCCCTTCACTGAAAAATTACTGTTTACAACCAATAAGCAATTGACGGTCAAAATTGATTGAAAGCATCTTAAACATGTCAAGTATTTCATTGTAGATGATCTGTGATCCAAATGCTTCTTCCACCTTCGAGAGGGACAGAGGAATTCTTCCATATCATGATGGTTTACAATGGTATCAACCAATGTTTTCTGCTGAAAAGATATCATCTATTTTTTTCTATTTTTGGAAGAAAATATTCCTAGACATACAACAGGTGAGAACTAAGTAATTTTAAAGAAACAAATGAAATGAAAATATTCTGTAAATAGAATGAAAGGAAAAGCTGTGTTTTAAATAGGAGCTAAATATGAAACAGAATTTTTGTACCAGGCATTTGAATTACTGCACCAGCTCTTTTGCCCATCAAGAGAGGCATTTAGCATTTCAGTCTTTTCCAAGGTGTTCATGATCTGCTATGCTGATCTCTGTGTGTGCCTAGGTGTGTGTGGAAGGGGGGGCATGTGAAGGGGAGTGTGTATGTTTGCTTTACAATTGTTGTGGCAGATTCATGCCTCAGCTCCACATTTTGTTTCAGAAAGGTCACACCGAGTGGATATGAAGTTTACTATCGACAAGAGATCAATTCCCAAATCATCCATTTGACTCTACCTTATAAATCATGTGCTTTGTTGCATAGTTTATCAAATATACTTTCAAGCCAGATGGAGGAAGGAGGATGTGGGAATCCCTCCACCATCTTGCAACTTTTATGCAAGTAGGTTTTCAAGAAAATCATCATTTCTCTTTTAAATATGTCTGGAACAGGCATGATGGTAGTGTCAACCTGTTGGAGTTTTTGTTGCTGGAAGAAGTTGTACAAAAGGATTGGTTTTTACATTGACCAGTTACTGAATCAAGCGCAGGAATAGATTGGAAATTCAACGGGGGGTTCCTTTTCCCAGCAGACTACTTCTAGAACGAGCTTGTACACTGAAGCTGACTCTTTTGCTCTCTTTTTCTTTCTTTCCTATTTTCTTGGCTTCTTTGCCACTATCTAGACAAGTTTGGAACTTTGTTCCCAACTAAAACGGTTTCAATAGTCTGATTGTGATCATACATTTTTACAAGGAATTTTTAAAATCTTTCCTCGAGTCCAGAAAGTCAAGGACTTAGGTCTTTTTCTTCCCTTATCAATATTGCAATGAAATTGATCAATAAAGACCAACTCTTTATTTTTGTTTTTAACCCACGTAGATAATTCCCATCCATTCATCCATTTTGTGGACCAATAGTTGCCATTCTGATGGAAGTTGTCACTTCTTAACAATAGGCATTCTGCGACTATGTTGACAGCACTTTGGGTGAAGATCCTGACTGGTCTTAGATACACATAGGGAGAAATTTGCTCAGCCAGTGTCAGTCTTAAGCATGCGTATCAGAAGATCTTTCTAGAGCTGGGAATTTTCCCGTGAAAGGGATTCAGTTAGGGAAGAGACACTTGTCCCAGAGTTTTACATTCTTCTTGAAGACTGCTTAAGGAGCTTAGATGCCATGTCCATTTGGATCTCTGTCTGCACAGAACTTTGTCATGCCAGTGCTTGAAATGCCTCTTGAAGAGAATTCCCTAGCACAGAATGAATGAGAGTGGAAGGGGTTGGTGGGGCTAAGCAGGCCCAACCCCCCTGCCTAAAGCAGGATACCTAGAGCCTCTTGCCCAGGATTCTATCTGGGTGTACTTTTAATGTCTTCAAAGATCCAGGCTCCACAATCTTTCTGGGCAGTCTGTGCCGTGGTTCAGTCACCCTGACAGTAAAGAAACATTTACTGATGTTCAAAGGCACTCTCCTGTATTTCAGTGTGTGCCCACTGCCTCTTGTCTTTTCCCTCAGCATCACTGAAAAGACACTGATTCCCTCCCCTTTGCACTATTGCTTCCCTATGTATGTGCGCTGCCATGTAGAGATATGTCAAAAACCTCCCTGCAGCACAGGCAGATAATATTGCCTTCATCTACCAGTCAAGTTGATTCATCAGAGGAGTTTAAAGTGATGTTCAGCATGAAATTCCCCTGAAAAATCATGCGAACTACATTATTTGGTAGTCTTTCATGAGCCTGGCAAGGTTTTCCAGGAAGAGATGCTTCATCAACTTCCTGGGGATAAAAAAGAGCCTGGCTGGTTTGTACTATCGCGAGTCCTCTTAATTGCCTTTTTTGAAGATGGGTGTCATTTGCTTACATCCACTCTTTAGCCTCTCTTGTCGTCTACATCTTAGCAAAAAGCTTTTCCATTACATCTGGCAAGGAGAAAGTGTGCCAGCACAGAAAACATCACCCATCGCGTTCCAGACGTTGCACGGAGGTCTGCCAAGTGTTTGGCAGGAAGAAAAGAAAAGTTGTCCAAAACAGCTTCCAATCGAATCTTCATGTGATTGGAAAAGTCAGGAGACTGCAAAGGTACTGTTTTCTATCATTTGAACAGCTGCGCACACAATCCCAGTGTTGTGCAGCTTCCTTCTTCACCTTCCAGAAGATGCCGCTCTCCCCGGCTCCCGGAGAGGAAGAAGCGGCTTCTTCGTGCAAAGACGATTGCGCCGCTCACAGTGCTCTCCTTAACGGGGCTTGTGCCGAAAGACGCCCGGCAGCGGCTCTTAGCTCCGGAGAGCCTCGTACTTTCGTCTTTAGCGTCTTTTGTAGTGTACATCTTAGCAAAAAGCTTTTCCACTATGCCTGGATATGAAAACGTGTGCCATCACAGAAAACATCTCCCATCGTGTACTAGACGTTGCACGGAGGTCTGCCAAGTGTTTGGCAGGAAGAAAAGAAAAGTTGTCCAAAACAGCTTCCAATCGAATCTTCATGTGATTGGAAAAGTCAGGCGAGTGCAAAAGTACTGTTTTCTATCAGTTGGCAAGCTGCGCACACAATCCCAGTGTTGTACAGCTTGCTTGTTCAACTTCCCCAAGCTGCCGCTATCTCCGGCAGCCGGAGGCAAAGAAGCGGCTTCTTTGAGCAAAGACGATTGTGCCGCTCACAGTGCTCTCCTTAACGCAGCTTCTGGCGAAAGACGCCCGGCAGCGGCTTCTAGCTCCGGAGAGCATCCTACTTTCGTCTTTAGCGTCTCTTCTCATCTACATCTTAGCAAAAAGCTTTTCCACTATGTCTGGCAGGGAAAAACTGTGCCAGCACAGAAAACATCTCCCATCGTGTTGTAGGATGAAGAAAAGAAAAGTTGTCCAAACCAGCTTCCATTCGAATCTTCATGTGATTGGAAAAGTCAGGCGAGTGCAAAGCTACTGTTTTCTATCAGTTGGCAAGCTGCGCACATAATCCCATTGTTGTGCAGCTTGCTTCTTCACCTTCCCGAAGATGCCGCATCCCTCCGGCTCCCGGAGAGGAAGAAGCGGCTTCTTCGCGCAAAGACGATTTTGCCGCTCACAGTGCTCTCCTTAGCGCGGCTTCTGCCGAAAGACGCCCCGGAGCGGCTCTTAGCTCCGTACGTTCCAATTCAATGTTTAGGCTCGACAAACCAAATGGGATACTTGCAGCAGTAGGGCAGGACTTTGAACGGGACTTTCTCCTTTTAGACAGAAGCTCATGAAATAGTTTCACCGGAATCAGAGCAGGCTGTGAAACAAGAAACGTGTCCTGAAAATAAGCCAGCCTTATCCTCTTAGTCTTGCTTGTCTGATTGGCCAAGAATGAAATGTGTCAACTCTGTGTTTCTGGGTATCACATCAGTAACAGGTACTTCAGCTGCTGTACTTCTCTCCTAAAGTTAAGAACGGAATCCAAGGAATTGTGATTCCATGGTCTCAATTCACCCTATGAAAAAGGAGTGGAAGGTGCAGGGGTCAATCAACTTGAATGGCCTATGTCAATCAGCGGCCACTGATTTCCTGAAGGCTTCAACAGGTTAGTTGCCTATGTTTTTCTTGGAATTGTTTTAACCTTTGGTCATGTTTTTCTTGGGATTCTTTTACCCTTTCGCCATTAGTTCAGCCTTTGCTCTCAAGCCTTTGCTGACATTTCCAATATCTCGGTAGCCTGGAAAAGTGTTGTCTTGATTGTTGACATCATTATTCCCTTCCAAGGGTTGTTTGCCTCAAGTCTCAGTTTGGCTGGTTTTCTGCTAGTTGATTGTCAGAGGGCAGCAGGTGTTTTGTAAGAGCAAGAACACAATCCCATAGCTTGCTTTTCTTTTGATTTGGCCTGTCTAGGAAATGGAATGACTGAACATCTCTGAGAGGCTTTTCTCTCCCCATTAGGTTTCACTGGAAGGGCAGATGCAAATCATCTACCTAAAGTCTTGGCACAGAAGAGAGTAGTGGTTTGCTGCTGCATAGAGCTAGAAGCTTACAAAAGGAAGGCCTTGGGCTGAGGCCCATTACTTTGGCTAAGTAGAAAAGGACTGTGGGAGGTGAGGCAGCTGAATTAGAGGTAAATCAACAAGTTCTAGAACCGTCGTGTGTTCACAGCGTGGTGCATGGTGGTTGGTTGAATTGTGTTTGTTATGGCTTAAAGCTATGGGACTGATAAAGGCCTGATGTTGGAATCCATAAGGTTAGAGGATTTTAAAGAAATGGTTAAAAAGAAGTATGTAGGCCTTAGACTGGAGTTTTGTTAGCATTGCAGAAAAGCTTCCCATGCAAGCAGAAAAGTTTCCCATGCAAGCAGAAAAGTTTCCCAAGCAGTAGACGTGACAAATAACAATAGGCTTCTGTAGAATTGGCTTTAGGATGGCAACAAGGTTATTTAATGTATATCTTTAGAAGGTTAGCATGAATAGAACTCTGTTCTTTGTCTCTCTCTTATCAACTAGTCTTTGTCTTAGCTACGATGACCTATGTTTTATAAGATTGGATAGAATGCTTGTCAAGATGTGTTTTCTGTGTCTGATTGGCTGAATTCTAGTCTGAGATGATTTTATGTATTGCTGTATGAGCCCTGTTGAAGGAGACATTTTTTGGTGTGGATCAGTGAGCTGTCATGTCTCCATTTTGTATTTTGAGACTGATGTGCTGGAAATAAAAGCAAGAATCTCTTCACTGCTCTGGTTACCATGTTATCCATATTTGGATATTTTGCCGCGGCCTAGTGGGTTCCTTTCTTAAGGCGTGGGTTCCTGACACCATTGGACTTATACCTGTCCCGTCCCTCGCAGCCTGAGTGTTTCAAAAGCCTGGTTTTTGCAAGAAAGCAGCTCTCCTTTGCATCTGCCTGGCGACTCTGCATCACCACGAACCCTCACTCTCGGTTTGCCAAGGAGATGATCAGTAGGAATGTTGCAGAGCTGCTGTGTGCATCTGAATGGAATGGCAGAGAGCGAAGTGCTGGACATTTCTGGCTTTAGTACAATGCTGCTGCATTGGTGCCAGTTGAGTTGGTTTTCCATCAGTGGCCTTTCTGTCTAGAAGTACACTGCCCAGAGTATTTGATGCCATTTCCTTCCTGTTGTTTTCATACCTTCCTTCAGTTGAAAGGATGATACAACCTTTCCATTTTGAAGATCCCTGTTAGGAAACACTATGCCAGAGGAGTCATCGCTCGCTTTTCTTCTGCCTCCTTTGTCATTTTCAGAGACTCATTTCAAATTTCTGCTCATGTCAAGAAGAATACTGAGACTACTTAGCAGGGTTGACGCTCTCAGCTGCTTTCCTCTTTCATACCGCTTCATACTGGATGTGACTTCAAGGCCTCGTTTTGTCATCTGCATTTTGCCGTGATCCAAAGCTAAATATTCCAGGCCTGTGAACACAAAAAGAACTCTTAGTCTTTTGCAAGAACTACCCCGAGGAGGATTTGTGTTCACTTTGATCTCTACAGTGTTTCAGAAAGAAGGAGATTGTACTCTCTTCTTGTGTACTCTCTTCTTGTGCTCTCATTTCCCTCTCTCTGCCTTGCATGCCCTAGTTAATCCGCCGGCGTGACTCATTTGGCATCATCTCACGGTGCAAATTCTGCATAGTTTCATGTCCTTACAAATGCCAGTTGCCAAGGAGCCTATCTAACCATTCAAGGGGCAAAGAATTGCAGGGCTGGCAAGTTCAGGTGCTGAAACTGTAAGTCATGCCATATCAAAGTGACAGAGCAAATCAATTGATCTAGGACTTTCAGCTGGACACCTCTGAGAAGAGCAGCTTGTCAGCAATGACACAGCCATCTTCCTAGCTGTATTCCAGAAAGAGGAAAGCGACACCTTCAGTGGTTAATATGTTTGGCATGAGAAACAGCAAGAAATGTACCGCAAAATACTTGAGTCAGATCAAGCGCGTTTCTCTAGTGAGAAGTTTGCACTTGTTCTTTCTTGTCTGTGCCTTTACTTTTCACAGAAGACAGAGGAGCATTTCATTATTACTGTTCTTTTCTTTTCTTTTGTTGGCCTCCCTCTTTCCACCTGCAATTAACAAATTTGCCTTTCTTTACTGGCTTCTCTTTCTTTACTTCTACAAGTTGACAAGAGGTCATCCAACCTTATCATCAATGTTCTCAGACAGTGGAGAGAAGTAGAAGGTACAGCTAAATGGATAAAAGAAACCCACAAAAATAGACAGGTTTTTACAGTCTTCTGTGAGAACATTAGGACACAAGATGTCTTTGAACTGAGTAATGCTCTATTGATTTAACTTTTAGTCCACTCGTTACTATTATTACACGTGTTTGGCCTTTAGTACAGAGCCTTGGAACTAATCCAGGCCAATACTTTGGCTAATTTTGTTTGATTTCTAGTGAGGACTTTGTTTCTTAAGGAATAGTCCAGAGAAAGAGCGTCCATGGTACAGTTACGGGTCATAAATTCTGGTACAGTTTGTGCTGGTAGTACGTCTAGGAAAGAAAGGTTTGAAGGAAAGAAAGGTTTGACATCTTGTTTGACTTTCAAATGGAACCATGATTTGAAAAACCTAAGAGTTGCGGTTCCCCCCCCACCCCACAGCCCAAGTACTTCTCTTGGCACTATTACTCAGGGATTACACATAAAAGCCCACCCTGTAAAATACGTTGCAGATACTTTGCAAGAAGTGCAGCTTAGCAGCTAGAGATGATAACGTGGGTTAAATAACATTGCTTCTGCAGTGATGGAAACTCTGTCTACGCAGACATACTCAACAAAGGTTACGATGGCTTAGCTCCTGTGCTCAAGTTAACGTGCATTTTAGAACTTCCCAAGAAGGTGAACTCAACCTCCTTCATTGCTCTCTGCTGGAGTCCCAAGAGAATTTCAGTCTGCTTTTTGTCATTGACAGCTGTCACTGCTTAGCTCTTGAACATGAGACTCCCTCATGACTGATGAAAGTTGTCTAGTTAAGGTGGCTGAAAGACATGGTCTTGCTCTAGAAGGAGATGAGAAGGTTTCTGCAGTCTTTGTCATCTCTACTGCTTGTGATTTCTAGACAAAACCAGTGGGAAGTTTTCTGAAGGCAGTCCAGAAGCTGGCAATATGGACAGCTTACAGCCGAACACTTGCTGCAGTGCAACCATGGTGACACCAGAAAGGACTTCAAAAATTTAAAAGGGCAAACCAAGCAGTTGGAAGGAAAAGAACATGAACCATTATTCCATTTTTCTAATCTATCTTTCTTTCAATCATCATTTTCGTGCAGTTTCACGGCTTGCGTTGGTATCCCTCCGAAGGAATCTGAGACAGAGTAAGCTTTTGAATGGAGTAGAAGTGAGAAACGCAGGCCAAGTTGCCTTTTTTGCCATCAAATACCAGTTACGCTTGCACTACCCTTTGCTTAAGGTGCTTAGCTTACACTAAGAATTGATCAGCACATTTTGATGTGAGCAAATTTTACTGTCATGACTGAGTAAAGTTTGCTGTCACTCAGAATTTTACTGTCGTCTGAACAGCAATGTTTGTGTCAAAATAGTATTTTGTCTCCTGTATCTGCAGCAGGTAAGCCTTTTGCTGTCAGCAGTGTTGCTTAACCTTTCATGTCATATCCCTCTTCACATCCATCTTCTGCTGAAGGCTTATTAATCTACTTTAGAATTGGCACGTGGAATAAGACTACTTTTCCTTTTTGAAAGCTAATGTCATTTGACCTACTTACAGCAAATATTTCATTAATTGCAAGTCCCCAGCTAGCATCTTTTTGGCATATTCTAAACTTCTAAAGAAGTAACAAAAGCACTCTCCAATACTTGGCTTTCATATCACAGTGGGAGCGCTGGCCCTGTTTTCAATAAACAATCATGGGTATGGTAAAACAAAAGGAGGGGTTAGAGTTTTCGCTGTTAACCTCTAGTGAGCTTGGATTTTGCAATATGCATGAAGTTAATTAACACTGTTATATAAAGTGGCTGATTTAATCAATAAATTGGAGTCAATGCTGATCAACGACAAGGTGGATTGGCTTCCCTTTGTTTTCAACACAGTGCCAAGTGGGGCTGGTTTGATAGTACCAAGTGGCTCCTGCAATCTGCCATCCAGAAGCGGGGCAGGCGAGTTTTGTTTGCCAGGGAAATGGGCCGTGGTTGGTGTTTGGTGGCCTGTGGCTGGGAGTGGCCGGCTGGCTCCTGACAATCCACGATACGCAGGATGGTTCCCAGAGCCAAGGTGGCACCAGTGCCAAGTCAGGCTGGTTTGATAGTGCCAAGTGGCTCCTGCCATCTGCCATCAAAAAGTTGGCAGGCGAGTTTTGTTTGCCAGGGAAAAGCGCCGTTGTTGTGTTCGTGGGCCTGTGGCTGGGAGTGGCCGGCTGGCTCCTGAAAATCCACGTTACACAGCATGGTTCCCAGAGCCAAGGTGGCACCAGTGCAGAGTCGGGCTGGTTTGACAGTGTCAAGTGCCTCCTGCAATCTGCCATCCAGAAGCGGGGCAGCTGAGTTTTGTTTGCCAGGGTAACGGGCCATTGTTTTTGATTGCGGTCTGTGGCCGAGAGTGGTCGGCTGGCTCCTGACAATCCACGATACGCAGGATGGTTCCCAGACCCAAGGTGGCACCAGTGCCAAGTCGGGCTGGTTTGATAGTACCAAGTGTCTCCTGCAATCTGCCATCCAGAAGCGGGGCAGGCGAGTTTTGTTTGCCAGAGGAAAGGGCTGTGGTTTGTGTTTGGGGGCCTGTGGCTGGGAGTGGCCGGCTGGCTCCTGACAATCCACGATACGCAGGATGGTTCCCAGAGCCAAGGTGGCCCCAGTGCCAAGTCGGGCTGGTTTGATAGTACCAAGTGGCTCCTGCCATCTGCCATCAAAAAGTTGGCAGGCGAGTTTTGTTTGCCAGGGAAAAGAGCCGTTGTTTGTGTTCGTGGGCCTGTGGCTGGGAGTGGCCGGCTGGCTCCTGAAAATCCACGTTACACAGCATGGTTCCCAGAGCCAAGGTGGCACCAGTGCAGAGTCGGGCTGGTTTGACAGTGTCAAGTGCCTCCTGCAATCTGCCATCCAGAAGCGGGGCAGCTGAGTTTTGTTTGCCAGGGTAACGGGCCATTGTTTTTGATTGCGGTCTGTGGCCGAGAGTGGTCGGCTGGCTCCTGACAATCCACGATACGCAGGATGGTTCCCAGACCCAAGGTGGCACCAGTGCCAAGTCAGGCTGGTTTGATAGTACCAAGTGTCTCCTGCAATCTGCCATCCAGAAGCGGGGCAGGCGAGTTTTGTTTGCCAGAGGAAAGGGCTGTGGTTTGTGTTTGGGGGCCTGTGGCTGGGAGTGGCCGGCTGGCTCCTGACAATCCACGATACGCAGGATGGTTCCCAGAGCCAAGGTGGCCCCAGTGCCAAGTCGGGCTGGTTTGATAGTACCAAGTGGCTCCTGCCATCTGCCATCAAAAAGTTGGCAGGCGAGTTTTGTTTTCCAGGGAAAAGAGCCGTTGTTTGTGTTCGTGGGCCTGTGGCTGGGAGTGGCCGGCTGGCTCCTGAAAATCCACGTTACACAGCATGGCTCCCAGAGCCAAGGTGGCACCAGTGCCAAGTCGGGCTGGTTTGACAGTGTCAAGTGCCTCCTGCAATCTGCCATCCAGAAGCGGGGCAGGTGAGTTTTGTTTGCCAGGGTAACGGGCCATTGTTTTTGATTGCGGTCTGTGGCCGAGAGTGGTCGGCTGGCTCCTGACAATCCACGATACGCAGGATGGTTCCCAGACCCAAGGTGGCACCAGTGCCAAGTCAGGCTGGTTTGATAGTACCAAGTGTCTCCTGCAATCTGCCATCCAGAAGCGCGGCAGCTGAGTTTTGTTTGCCAGAGGAAAGGGCCGTTGTTTGTGTTTGGGGGTGTGTGGCTAGGAGTGGCCGGCTGTCTCCTTAAAATCTTTGATATGCAGCATGGCTCCCAGACCCAAGGTGGCACCAGTGCCAAGTCGGGCTGGTTTGATAGCACCAAGCGGCTCCTGCAATCTGCCATGATCACGTGAAGAAATACTTTCTGGTTTCAGTACTGGGCCATATGCTCTTTCTTCTCTCCCTCAACTTCTCCATCACCTCTCATCTGTTTCACATGCGCTATCTTCAAGGTCCACAGGCTACTTTTCACAGAATCTTCAGGCCTGATGCAGTAAGAATGATGAATAGAACAGAGCTGGGATCTATTTTCCAGTTTGGATAAAATGCATTCTGCACACAAATCCAAGGAGAAGGTGCTGCCCCGATGCCCAGAAAAACTTTCACTCCTGCTAGTGTTCTACGTCAACCGCAACTTAGTCTGAAAGAAAAGCTTTTTCTCTGCGAGCATCTGAGAGGTTTGCATGAAGCACTGATATCTGACATATGCAATTTTGAATAGGAGAGGAAAAAGAAAATGGCAAGAAGTTTTTAATTTTAGTGGTTTCAATTTTAATTTCCGTGCACTTTTTCAAAACTTGTCAGCTCAAATGCCCATCAACATCTTTTAGTCATCTGGAAGTCAGTATTCATATAAAATGTGCTTCAAATCCAAAGAATTTCAAATTTGCACTCCAAGTTTCTATGCCTAGATTTATGATTTCCTACACATATTAGATGAAAGGAAGGCCTTTTTTACTGTGGGAGTGCTGGAACACTGGAACAGGTTGCCCAGAGAAGTGGTGGGTGTCCCATGCCTGAAAGTATTCAAGGTCACCTTGGACGGGGCTTGGAGCAGCAACAAAGGAGAAGCTTGATGGTAGAGAAACAAAGTTGGACTATAGAAGAAACTCGGATTGAAGTATAGGAGCAAGTTTTCTCTCAGCTCTTGGCGTAAATTCAAAGTTGTACAAAGTGACATTTATCTGTGCTATTCACTACTGTAACAGAAAGGTTCATGAAAACTGTACAGAAGATAGTAAATTTTAAAAGAGATAAGAACTACAGCATAAAATCCATGAGATGGGTTACAACATGAGACACTCTCGAAGAGAAAATCTCTGTGTTTCAGCACTTCATCATGGTAAGATTTCATGAAGTGCCAAAGAAGGCGGCAAAATATCATTGGGGACATTATTCCCTGGAATTCAGCCTGGCCATTAGTAGGAACTGCCTTTGAACACATCATGTAGATATACCACACACACTTTCCCTTCACTGAAAAATTACTGTTTACAACCAATAAGCAATTGACGGTCAAAATTGATTGAAAGCATCTTAAACATGTCAAGTATTTCATTGTAGATGATCTGTGATCCAAATGCTTCTTCCACCTTCGAGAGGGACAGAGGAATTCTTCCATATCATGATGGTTTACAATGGTATCAACCAATGTTTTCTGCTGAAAAGATATCATCTATTTTTTTCTATTTTTGGAAGAAAATATTCCTAGACATACAACAGGTGAGAACTAAGTAATTTTAAAGAAACAAATGAAATGAAAATATTCTGTAAATAGAATGAAAGGAAAAGCTGTGTTTTAAATAGGAGCTAAATATGAAACAGAATTTTTGTACCAGGCATTTGAATTACTGCACCAGCTCTTTTGCCCATCAAGAGAGGCATTTAGCATTTCAGTCTTTTCCAAGGTGTTCATGATCTGCTATGCTGATCTCTGTGTGTGCCTAGGTGTGTGTGGAAGGGGGGGCATGTGAAGGGGAGTGTGTATGTTTGCTTTACAATTGTTGTGGCAGATTCATGCCTCAGCTCCACATTTTGTTTCAGAAAGGTCACACCGAGTGGATATGAAGTTTACTATCGACAAGAGATCAATTCCCAAATCATCCATTTGACTCTACCTTATAAATCATGTGCTTTGTTGCATAGTTTATCAAATATACTTTCAAGCCAGATGGAGGAAGGAGGATGTGGGAATCCCTCCACCATCTTGCAACTTTTATGCAAGTAGGTTTTCAAGAAAATCATCATTTCTCTTTTAAATATGTCTGGAACAGGCATGATGGTAGTGTCAACCTGTTGGAGTTTTTGTTGCTGGAAGAAGTTGTACAAAAGGATTGGTTTTTACATTGACCAGTTACTGAATCAAGCGCAGGAATAGATTGGAAATTCAACGGGGGGTTCCTTTTCCCAGCAGACTACTTCTAGAACGAGCTTGTACACTGAAGCTGACTCTTTTGCTCTCTTTTTCTTTCTTTCCTATTTTCTTGGCTTCTTTGCCACTATCTAGACAAGTTTGGAACTTTGTTCCCAACTAAAACGGTTTCAATAGTCTGATTGTGATCATACATTTTTACAAGGAATTTTTAAAATCTTTCCTCGAGTCCAGAAAGTCAAGGACTTAGGTCTTTTTCTTCCCTTATCAATATTGCAATGAAATTGATCAATAAAGACCAACTCTTTATTTTTGTTTTTAACCCACGTAGATAATTCCCATCCATTCATCCATTTTGTGGACCAATAGTTGCCATTCTGATGGAAGTTGTCACTTCTTAACAATAGGCATTCTGCGACTATGTTGACAGCACTTTGGGTGAAGATCCTGACTGGTCTTAGATACACATAGGGAGAAATTTGCTCAGCCAGTGTCAGTCTTAAGCATGCGTATCAGAAGATCTTTCTAGAGCTGGGAATTTTCCCGTGAAAGGGATTCAGTTAGGGAAGAGACACTTGTCCCAGAGTTTTACATTCTTCTTGAAGACTGCTTAAGGAGCTTAGATGCCATGTCCATTTGGATCTCTGTCTGCACAGAACTTTGTCATGCCAGTGCTTGAAATGCCTCTTGAAGAGAATTCCCTAGCACAGAATGAATGAGAGTGGAAGGGGTTGGTGGGGCTAAGCAGGCCCAACCCCCCTGCCTAAAGCAGGATACCTAGAGCCTCTTGCCCAGGATTCTATCTGGGTGTACTTTTAATGTCTTCAAAGATCCAGGCTCCACAATCTTTCTGGGCAGTCTGTGCCGTGGTTCAGTCACCCTGACAGTAAAGAAACATTTACTGATGTTCAAAGGCACTCTCCTGTATTTCAGTGTGTGCCCACTGCCTCTTGTCTTTTCCCTCAGCATCACTGAAAAGACACTGATTCCCTCCCCTTTGCACTATTGCTTCCCTATGTATGTGCGCTGCCATGTAGAGATATGTCAAAAACCTCCCTGCAGCACAGGCAGATAATATTGCCTTCATCTACCAGTCAAGTTGATTCATCAGAGGAGTTTAAAGTGATGTTCAGCATGAAATTCCCCTGAAAAATCATGCGAACTACATTATTTGGTAGTCTTTCATGAGCCTGGCAAGGTTTTCCAGGAAGAGATGCTTCATCAACTTCCTGGGGATAAAAAAGAGCCTGGCTGGTTTGTACTATCGCGAGTCCTCTTAATTGCCTTTTTTGAAGATGGGTGTCATTAGCTTACATCCACTCTTTAGCCTCTCTTGTCGTCTACATCTTAGCAAAAAGCTTTTCCATTACATCTGGCAAGGAGAAAGTGTGCCAGCACAGAAAACATCACCCATCGCGTTCCAGACGTTGCACGGAGGTCTGCCAAGTGTTTGGCAGGAAGAAAAGAAAAGTTGTCCAAAACAGCTTCCAATCGAATCTTCATGTGATTGGAAAAGTCAGGAGACTGCAAAGGTACTGTTTTCTATCATTTGAACAGCTGCGCACACAATCCCAGTGTTGTGCAGCTTCCTTCTTCACCTTCCAGAAGATGCCGCTCTCCCCGGCTCCCGGAGAGGAAGAAGCGGCTTCTTCGTGCAAAGACGATTGCGCCGCTCACAGTGCTCTCCTTAACGGGGCTTGTGCCGAAAGACGCCCGGCAGCGGCTCTTAGCTCCGGAGAGCCTCGTACTTTCGTCTTTAGCGTCTTTTGTAGTGTACATCTTAGCAAAAAGCTTTTCCACTATGCCTGGATATGAAAACGTGTGCCATCACAGAAAACATCTCCCATCGTGTACTAGACGTTGCACGGAGGTCTGCCAAGTGTTTGGCAGGAAGAAAAGAAAAGTTGTCCAAAACAGCTTCCAATCGAATCTTCATGTGATTGGAAAAGTCAGGCGAGTGCAAAAGTACTGTTTTCTATCAGTTGGCAAGCTGCGCACACAATCCCAGTGTTGTACAGCTTGCTTGTTCAACTTCCCCAAGCTGCCGCTATCTCCGGCAGCCGGAGGCAAAGAAGCGGCTTCTTTGAGCAAAGACGATTGTGCCGCTCACAGTGCTCTCCTTAACGCAGCTTCTGGCGAAAGACGCCCGGCAGCGGCTTCTAGCTCCGGAGAGCATCCTACTTTCGTCTTTAGCGTCTCTTCTCATCTACATCTTAGCAAAAAGCTTTTCCACTATGTCTGGCAGGGAAAAACTGTGCCAGCACAGAAAACATCTCCCATCGTGTTGTAGGATGAAGAAAAGAAAAGTTGTCCAAACCAGCTTCCATTCGAATCTTCATGTGATTGGAAAAGTCAGGCGAGTGCAAAGCTACTGTTTTCTATCAGTTGGCAAGCTGCGCACATAATCCCATTGTTGTGCAGCTTGCTTCTTCACCTTCCCGAAGATGCCGCATCCCTCCGGCTCCCGGAGAGGAAGAAGCGGCTTCTTCGCGCAAAGACGATTTTGCCGCTCACAGTGCTCTCCTTAGCGCGGCTTCTGCCGAAAGACGCCCCGGAGCGGCTCTTAGCTCCGTACGTTCCAATTCAATGTTTAGGCTCGACAAACCAAATGGGATACTTGCAGCAGTAGGGCAGGACTTTGAACGGGACTTTCTCCTTTTAGACAGAAGCTCATGAAATAGTTTCACCGGAATCAGAGCAGGCTGTGAAACAAGAAACGTGTCCTGAAAATAAGCCAGCCTTATCCTCTTAGTCTTGCTTGTCTGATTGGCCAAGAATGAAATGTGTCAACTCTGTGTTTCTGGGTATCACATCAGTAACAGGTACTTCAGCTGCTGTACTTCTCTCCTAAAGTTAAGAACGGAATCCAAGGAATTGTGATTCCATGGTCTCAATTCACCCTATGAAAAAGGAGTGGAAGGTGCAGGGGTCAATCAACTTGAATGGCCTATGTCAATCAGCGGCCACTGATTTCCTGAAGGCTTCAACAGGTTAGTTGCCTATGTTTTTCTTGGAATTGTTTTAACCTTTGGTCATGTTTTTCTTGGGATTCTTTTACCCTTTCGCCATTAGTTCAGCCTTTGCTCTCAAGCCTTTGCTGACATTTCCAATATCTCGGTAGCCTGGAAAAGTGTTGTCTTGATTGTTGACATCATTATTCCCTTCCAAGGGTTGTTTGCCTCAAGTCTCAGTTTGGCTGGTTTTCTGCTAGTTGATTGTCAGAGGGCAGCAGGTGTTTTGTAAGAGCAAGAACACAATCCCATAGCTTGCTTTTCTTTTGATTTGGCCTGTCTAGGAAATGGAATGACTGAACATCTCTGAGAGGCTTTTCTCTCCCCATTAGGTTTCACTGGAAGGGCAGATGCAAATCATCTACCTAAAGTCTTGGCACAGAAGAGAGTAGTGGTTTGCTGCTGCATAGAGCTAGAAGCTTACAAAAGGAAGGCCTTGGGCTGAGGCCCATTACTTTGGCTAAGTAGAAAAGGACTGTGGGAGGTGAGGCAGCTGAATTAGAGGTAAATCAACAAGTTCTAGAACCGTCGTGTGTTCACAGCGTGGTGCATGGTGGTTGGTTGAATTGTGTTTGTTATGGCTTAAAGCTATGGGACTGATAAAGGCCTGATGTTGGAATCCATAAGGTTAGAGGATTTTAAAGAAATGGTTAAAAAGAAGTATGTAGGCCTTAGACTGGAGTTTTGTTAGCATTGCAGAAAAGCTTCCCATGCAAGCAGAAAAGTTTCCCATGCAAGCAGAAAAGTTTCCCAAGCAGTAGACGTGACAAATAACAATAGGCTTCTGTAGAATTGGCTTTAGGATGGCAACAAGGTTATTTAATGTATATCTTTAGAAGGTTAGCATGAATAGAACTCTGTTCTTTGTCTCTCTCTTATCAACTAGTCTTTGTCTTAGCTACGATGACCTATGTTTTATAAGATTGGATAGAATGCTTGTCAAGATGTGTTTTCTGTGTCTGATTGGCTGAATTCTAGTCTGAGATGATTTTATGTATTGCTGTATGAGCCCTGTTGAAGGAGACATTTTTTGGTGTGGATCAGTGAGCTGTCATGTCTCCATTTTGTATTTTGAGACTGATGTGCTGGAAATAAAAGCAAGAATCTCTTCACTGCTCTGGTTACCATGTTATCCATATTTGGATATTTTGCCGCGGCCTAGTGGGTTCCTTTCTTAAGGCGTGGGTTCCTGACACCATTGGACTTATACCTGTCCCGTCCCTCGCAGCCTGAGTGTTTCAAAAGCCTGGTTTTTGCAAGAAAGCAGCTCTCCTTTGCATCTGCCTGGCGACTCTGCATCACCACGAACCCTCACTCTCGGTTTGCCAAGGAGATGATCAGTAGGAATGTTGCAGAGCTGCTGTGTGCATCTGAATGGAATGGCAGAGAGCGAAGTGCTGGACATTTCTGGCTTTAGTACAATGCTGCTGCATTGGTGCCAGTTGAGTTGGTTTTCCATCAGTGGCCTTTCTGTCTAGAAGTACACTGCCCAGAGTATTTGATGCCATTTCCTTCCTGTTGTTTTCATACCTTCCTTCAGTTGAAAGGATGATACAACCTTTCCATTTTGAAGATCCCTGTTAGGAAACACTATGCCAGAGGAGTCATCGCTCGCTTTTCTTCTGCCTCCTTTGTCATTTTCAGAGACTCATTTCAAATTTCTGCTCATGTCAAGAAGAATACTGAGACTACTTAGCAGGGTTGACGCTCTCAGCTGCTTTCCTCTTTCATACCGCTTCATACTGGATGTGACTTCAAGGCCTCGTTTTGTCATCTGCATTTTGCCGTGATCCAAAGCTAAATATTCCAGGCCTGTGAACACAAAAAGAACTCTTAGTCTTTTGCAAGAACTACCCCGAGGAGGATTTGTGTTCACTTTGATCTCTACAGTGTTTCAGAAAGAAGGAGATTGTACTCTCTTCTTGTGTACTCTCTTCTTGTGCTCTCATTTCCCTCTCTCTGCCTTGCATGCCCTAGTTAATCCGCCGGCGTGACTCATTTGGCATCATCTCACGGTGCAAATTCTGCATAGTTTCATGTCCTTACAAATGCCAGTTGCCAAGGAGCCTATCTAACCATTCAAGGGGCAAAGAATTGCAGGGCTGGCAAGTTCAGGTGCTGAAACTGTAAGTCATGCCATATCAAAGTGACAGAGCAAATCAATTGATCTAGGACTTTCAGCTGGACACCTCTGAGAAGAGCAGCTTGTCAGCAATGACACAGCCATCTTCCTAGCTGTATTCCAGAAAGAGGAAAGCGACACCTTCAGTGGTTAATATGTTTGGCATGAGAAACAGCAAGAAATGTACCGCAAAATACTTGAGTCAGATCAAGCGCGTTTCTCTAGTGAGAAGTTTGCACTTGTTCTTTCTTGTCTGTGCCTTTACTTTTCACAGAAGACAGAGGAGCATTTCATTATTACTGTTCTTTTCTTTTCTTTTGTTGGCCTCCCTCTTTCCACCTGCAATTAACAAATTTGCCTTTCTTTACTGGCTTCTCTTTCTTTACTTCTACAAGTTGACAAGAGGTCATCCAACCTTATCATCAATGTTCTCAGACAGTGGAGAGAAGTAGAAGGTACAGCTAAATGGATAAAAGAAACCCACAAAAATAGACAGGTTTTTACAGTCTTCTGTGAGAACATTAGGACACAAGATGTCTTTGAACTGAGTAATGCTCTATTGATTTAACTTTTAGTCCACTCGTTACTATTATTACACGTGTTTGGCCTTTAGTACAGAGCCTTGGAACTAATCCAGGCCAATACTTTGGCTAATTTTGTTTGATTTCTAGTGAGGACTTTGTTTCTTAAGGAATAGTCCAGAGAAAGAGCGTCCATGGTACAGTTACGGGTCATAAATTCTGGTACAGTTTGTGCTGGTAGTACGTCTAGGAAAGAAAGGTTTGAAGGAAAGAAAGGTTTGACATCTTGTTTGACTTTCAAATGGAACCATGATTTGAAAAACCTAAGAGTTGCGGTTCCCCCCCCACCCCACAGCCCAAGTACTTCTCTTGGCACTATTACTCAGGGATTACACATAAAAGCCCACCCTGTAAAATACGTTGCAGATACTTTGCAAGAAGTGCAGCTTAGCAGCTAGAGATGATAACGTGGGTTAAATAACATTGCTTCTGCAGTGATGGAAACTCTGTCTACGCAGACATACTCAACAAAGGTTACGATGGCTTAGCTCCTGTGCTCAAGTTAACGTGCATTTTAGAACTTCCCAAGAAGGTGAACTCAACCTCCTTCATTGCTCTCTGCTGGAGTCCCAAGAGAATTTCAGTCTGCTTTTTGTCATTGACAGCTGTCACTGCTTAGCTCTTGAACATGAGACTCCCTCATGACTGATGAAAGTTGTCTAGTTAAGGTGGCTGAAAGACATGGTCTTGCTCTAGAAGGAGATGAGAAGGTTTCTGCAGTCTTTGTCATCTCTACTGCTTGTGATTTCTAGACAAAACCAGTGGGAAGTTTTCTGAAGGCAGTCCAGAAGCTGGCAATATGGACAGCTTACAGCCGAACACTTGCTGCAGTGCAACCATGGTGACACCAGAAAGGACTTCAAAAATTTAAAAGGGCAAACCAAGCAGTTGGAAGGAAAAGAACATGAACCATTATTCCATTTTTCTAATCTATCTTTCTTTCAATCATCATTTTCATGCAGTTTCACGGCTTGCGTTGGTATCCCTCCGAAGGAATCTGAGACAGAGTAAGCTTTTGAATGGAGTAGAAGTGAGAAACGCAGGCCAAGTTGCCTTTTTTGCCATCAAATACCAGTTACGCTTGCACTACCCTTTGCTTAAGGTGCTTAGCTTACACTAAGAATTGATCAGCACATTTTGATGTGAGCAAATTTTACTGTCATGACTGAGTAAAGTTTGCTGTCACTCAGAATTTTACTGTCGTCTGAACAGCAATGTTTGTGTCAAAATAGTATTTTGTCTCCTGTATCTGCAGCAGGTAAGCCTTTTGCTGTCAGCAGTGTTGCTTAACCTTTCATGTCATATCCCTCTTCACATCCATCTTCTGCTGAAGGCTTATTAATCTACTTTAGAATTGGCACGTGGAATAAGACTACTTTTCCTTTTTGAAAGCTAATGTCATTTGACCTACTTACAGCAAATATTTCATTAATTGCAAGTCCCCAGCTAGCATCTTTTTGGCATATTCTAAACTTCTAAAGAAGTAACAAAAGCACTCTCCAATACTTGGCTTTCATATCACAGTGGGAGCGCTGGCCCTGTTTTCAATAAACAATCATGGGTATGGTAAAACAAAAGGAGGGGTTAGAGTTTTCGCTGTTAACCTCTAGTGAGCTTGGATTTTGCAATATGCATGAAGTTAATTAACACTGTTATATAAAGTGGCTGATTTAATCAATAAATTGGAGTCAATGCTGATCAACGACAAGGTGGATTGGCTTCCCTTTGTTTTCAACACAGTGCCAAGTGGGGCTGGTTTGATAGTACCAAGTGGCTCCTGCAATCTGCCATCCAGAAGCGGGGCAGGCGAGTTTTGTTTGCCAGGGAAATGGGCCGTGGTTGGTGTTTGGTGGCCTGTGGCTGGGAGTGGCCGGCTGGCTCCTGACAATCCACGATACGCAGGATGGTTCCCAGACCCAAGGTGGCACCAGTGCCAAGTCAGGCTGGTTTGATAGTGCCAAGTGGCTCCTGCCATCTGCCATCAAAAAGTTGGCAGGCGAGTTTTGTTTGCCAGGGAAAAGCGCCGTTGTTGTGTTCGTGGGCCTGTGGCTGGGAGTGGCCGGCTGGCTCCTGAAAATCCACGTTACACAGCATGGTTCCCAGAGCCAAGGTGGCACCAGTGCAGAGTCGGGCTGGTTTGACAGTGTCAAGTGCCTCCTGCAATCTGCCATCCAGAAGCGGGGCAGCTGAGTTTTGTTTGCCAGGGTAACGGGCCATTGTTTTTGATTGCGGTCTGTGGCCGAGAGTGGTCGGCTGGCTCCTGACAATCCACGATACGCAGGATGGTTCCCAGACCCAAGGTGGCACCAGTGCCAAGTCGGGCTGGTTTGATAGTACCAAGTGTCTCCTGCAATCTGCCATCCAGAAGCGGGGCAGGCGAGTTTTGTTTGCCAGAGGAAAGGGCCGTTGTTTGTGTTTGGGGGCCTGTGGCTGGGAGTGGCCGGCTGGCTCCTGACAATCCACGATACGCAGGATGGTTCCCAGAGCCAAGGTGGCCCCAGTGCCAAGTCGGGCTGGTTTGATAGTACCAAGTGGCTCCTGCCATCTGCCATCAAAAAGTTGGCAGGCGAGTTTTGTTTTCCAGGGAAAAGAGCCGTTGTTTGTGTTCGTGGGCCTGTGGCTGGGAGTGGCCGGCTGGCTCCTGAAAATCCACGTTACACAGCATGGTTCCCAGAGCCAAGGTGGCACCAGTGCAGAGTCGGGCTGGTTTGACAGTGTCAAGTGCCTCCTGCAATCTGCCATCCAGAAGCGGGGCAGCTGAGTTTTGTTTGCCAGGGTAACGGGCCATTGTTTTTGATTGCGGTCTGTGGCCGAGAGTGGTCGGCTGGCTCCTGACAATCCACGATACGCAGGATGGTTCCCAGACCCAAGGTGGCACCAGTGCCAAGTCAGGCTGGTTTGATAGTACCAAGTGTCTCCTGCAATCTGCCATCCAGAAGCGGGGCAGGCGAGTTTTGTTTGCCAGAGGAAAGGGCTGTGGTTTGTGTTTGGGGGCCTGTGGCTGGGAGTGGCCGGCTGGCTCCTGACAATCCACGATACGCAGGATGGTTCCCAGACCCAAGGTGGCCCCAGTGCCAAGTCGGGCTGGTTTGATAGTACCAAGTGGCTCCTGCCATCTGCCATCAAAAAGTTGGCAGGCGAGTTTTGTTTTCCAGGGAAAAGAGCCGTTGTTTGTGTTCGTGGGCCTGTGGCTGGGAGTGGCCGGCTGGCTCCTGAAAATCCACGTTACACAGCATGGTTCCCAGAGCCAAGGTGGCACCAGTGCAGAGTCGGGCTGGTTTGACAGTGTCAAGTGCCTCCTGCAATCTGCCATCCAGAAGCGGGGCAGCTGAGTTTTGTTTGCCAGGGTAACGGGCCATTGTTTTTGATTGCGGTCTGTGGCCGAGAGTGGTCGGCTGGCTCCTGACAATCCACGATACGCAGGATGGTTCCCAGACCCAAGGTGGCACCAGTGCCAAGTCAGGCTGGTTTGATAGTACCAAGTGTCTCCTGCAATCTGCCATCCAGAAGCGCGGCAGCTGAGTTTTGTTTGCCAGAGGAAAGGGCCGTTGTTTGTGTTTGGGGGTGTGTGGCTAGGAGTGGCCGGCTGTCTCCTTAAAATCTTTGATATGCAGCATGGCTCCCAGACCCAAGGTGGCCCCAGTGCCAAGTCGGGCTGGTTTGATAGCACCAAGCGGCTCCTGCAATCTGCCATGATCACGTGAAGAAATACTTTCTGGTTTCAGTACTGGGCCATATGCTCTTTCTTCTCTCCCTCAACTTCTCCATCACCTCTCATCTGTTTCACATGCGCTATCTTCAAGGTCCACAGGCTACTTTTCACAGAATCTTCAGGCCTGATGCAGTAAGAATGATGAATAGAACAGAGCTGGGATCTATTTTCCAGTTTGGATAAAATGCATTCTGCACACAAATCCAAGGAGAAGGTGCTGCCCCGATGCCCAGAAAAACTTTCACTCCTGCTAGTGTTCTACGTCAACCGCAACTTAGTCTGAAAGAAAAGCTTTTTCTCTGCGAGCATCTGAGAGGTTTGCATGAAGCACTGATATCTGACATATGCAATTTTGAATAGGAGAGGAAAAAGAAAATGGCAAGAAGTTTTTAATTTTAGTGGTTTCAATTTTAATTTCCGTGCACTTTTTCAAAACTTGTCAGCTCAAATGCCCATCAACATCTTTTAGTCATCTGGAAGTCAGTATTCATATAAAATGTGCTTCAAATCCAAAGAATTTCAAATTTGCACTCCAAGTTTCTATGCCTAGATTTATGATTTCCTACACATATTAGATGAAAGGAAGGCCTTTTTTACTGTGGGAGTGCTGGAACACTGGAACAGGTTGCCCAGAGAAGTGGTGGGTGTCCCATGCCTGAAAGTATTCAAGGTCACCTTGGACGGGGCTTGGAGCAGCAACAAAGGAGAAGCTTGATGGTAGAGAAACAAAGTTGGACTATAGAAGAAACTCGGATTGAAGTATAGGAGCAAGTTTTCTCTCAGCTCTTGGCGTAAATTCAAAGTTGTACAAAGTGACATTTATCTGTGCTATTCACTACTGTAACAGAAAGGTTCATGAAAACTGTACAGAAGATAGTAAATTTTAAAAGAGATAAGAACTACAGCATAAAATCCATGAGATGGGTTACAACATGAGACACTCTCGAAGAGAAAATCTCTGTGTTTCAGCACTTCATCATGGTAAGATTTCATGAAGTGCCAAAGAAGGCGGCAAAATATCATTGGGGACATTATTCCCTGGAATTCAGCCTGGCCATTAGTAGGAACTGCCTTTGAACACATCATGTAGATATACCACACACACTTTCCCTTCACTGAAAAATTACTGTTTACAACCAATAAGCAATTGACGGTCAAAATTGATTGAAAGCATCTTAAACATGTCAAGTATTTCATTGTAGATGATCTGTGATCCAAATGCTTCTTCCACCTTCGAGAGGGACAGAGGAATTCTTCCATATCATGATGGTTTACAATGGTATCAACCAATGTTTTCTGCTGAAAAGATATCATCTATTTTTTTCTATTTTTGGAAGAAAATATTCCTAGACATACAACAGGTGAGAACTAAGTAATTTTAAAGAAACAAATGAAATGAAAATATTCTGTAAATAGAATGAAAGGAAAAGCTGTGTTTTAAATAGGAGCTAAATATGAAACAGAATTTTTGTACCAGGCATTTGAATTACTGCACCAGCTCTTTTGCCCATCAAGAGAGGCATTTAGCATTTCAGTCTTTTCCAAGGTGTTCATGATCTGCTATGCTGATCTCTGTGTGTGCCTAGGTGTGTGTGGAAGGGGGGGCATGTGAAGGGGAGTGTGTATGTTTGCTTTACAATTGTTGTGGCAGATTCATGCCTCAGCTCCACATTTTGTTTCAGAAAGGTCACACCGAGTGGATATGAAGTTTACTATCGACAAGAGATCAATTCCCAAATCATCCATTTGACTCTACCTTATAAATCATGTGCTTTGTTGCATAGTTTATCAAATATACTTTCAAGCCAGATGGAGGAAGGAGGATGTGGGAATCCCTCCACCATCTTGCAACTTTTATGCAAGTAGGTTTTCAAGAAAATCATCATTTCTCTTTTAAATATGTCTGGAACAGGCATGATGGTAGTGTCAACCTGTTGGAGTTTTTGTTGCTGGAAGAAGTTGTACAAAAGGATTGGTTTTTACATTGACCAGTTACTGAATCAAGCGCAGGAATAGATTGGAAATTCAACGGGGGGTTCCTTTTCCCAGCAGACTACTTCTAGAACGAGCTTGTACACTGAAGTTGACTCTTTTGCTCTCTTTTTCTTTCTTTCCTATTTTCTTGGCTTCTTTGCCACTATCTAGACAAGTTTGGAACTTTGTTCCCAACTAAAACGGTTTCAATAGTCTGATTGTGATCATACATTTTTACAAGGAATTTTTAAAATCTTTCCTCGAGTTCAGAAAGTCAAGGACTTAGGTCTTTTTCTTCCCTTATCAATATTGCAATGAAATTGATCAATAAAGACCAACTCTTTATTTTTGTTTTTAACCCACGTAGATAATTCCCATCCATTCATCCATTTTGTGGACCAATAGTTGCCATTCTGATGGAAGTTGTCACTTCTTAACAATAGGCATTCTGCGACTATGTTGACAGCACTTTGGGTGAAGATCCTGACTGGTCTTAGATACACATAGGGAGAAATTTGCTCAGCCAGTGTCAGTCTTAAGCATGCGTATCAGAAGATCTTTCTAGAGCTGGGAATTTTCCCGTGAAAGGGATTCAGTTAGGGAAGAGACACTTGTCCCAGAGTTTTACATTCTTCTTGAAGACTGCTTAAGGAGCTTAGATGCCATGTCCATTTGGATCTCTGTCTGCACAGAGCTTTGTCATGCCAGTGCTTGAAATGCATCTTGAAGAGAATTCCCTAGCACAGAATGAATGAGAGTGGAAGGGGTTGGTGGGGCTAAGCAGGCCCAACCCCCCTGCCTAAAGCAGGATACCTAGAGCCTCTTGCCCAGGATTCTATCTGGGTGTACTTTTAATGTCTTCAAAGATCCAGGCTCCACAATCTTTCTGGGCAGTCTGTGCCGTGGTTCAGTCACCCTGACAGTAAAGAAACATTTACTGATGTTCAAAGGCACTCTCCTGTATTTCAGTGTGTGCCCACTGCCTCTTGTCTTTTCCCTCAGCATCACTGAAAAGACACTGATTCCCTCCCCTTTGCACTATTGCTTCCCTATGTATGTGCGCTGCCATGTAGAGATATGTCAAAAACCTCCCTGCAGCACAGGCAGATAATATTGCCTTCATCTACCAGTCAAGTTGATTCATCAGAGGAGTTTAAAGTGATGTTCAGCATGAAATTCCCCTGAAAAATCATGCGAACTACATTATTTGGTAGTCTTTCATGAGCCTGGCAAGGTTTTCCAGGAAGAGATGCTTCATCAACTTCCTGGGGATAAAAAAGAGCCTGGCTGGTTTGTACTATCGCGAGTCCTCTTAATTGCCTTTTTTGAAGATGGGTGTCATTTGCTTACATCCACTCTTTAGCCTCTCTTGTCGTCTACATCTTAGCAAAAAGCTTTTCCATTACATCTGGCAAGGAGAAAGTGTGCCAGCACAGAAAACATCACCCATCGCGTTCCAGACGTTGCACGGAGGTCTGCCAAGTGTTTGGCAGGAAGAAAAGAAAAGTTGTCCAAAACAGCTTCCAATCGAATCTTCATGTGATTGGAAAAGTCAGGCGAGTGCAAAAGTACTGTTTTCTATCAGTTGGCAAGCTGCGCACACAATCCCAGTGTTGTACAGCTTGCTTGTTCAACTTCCCCAAGCTGCCGCTATCTCCGGCAGCCGGAGGCGAAGAAGCGGCTTCTTCGCGCAAAGACGATTGTGCCGCTCACAGTGCTCTCCTTAACGCAGCTTCTGGCGAAAGACGCCCGGCAGCGGCTTCTAGCTCCGGAGAGCATCCTACTTTCGTCTTTAGCGTCTCTTCTCATCTACATCTTAGCAAAAAGCTTTTCCACTATGTCTGGCAGGGAAAAACTGTGCCAGCACAGAAAACATCTCCCATCGTGTTGTAGGATGAAGAAAAGAAAAGTTGTCCAAACCAGCTTCCAATCGAATCTTCATGTGATTGGAAAAGTCAGGCGAGTGCAAAGCTACTGTTTTCTATCAGTTGGCAAGCTGCGCACATAATCCCATTGTTGTGCAGCTTGCTTCTTCACCTTCCCGAAGATGCCGCATCCCTCCGGCTCCCGGAGAGGAAGAAGCGGCTTCTTCGCGCAAAGACGATTTTGCCGCTCACAGTGCTCTCCTTAGCGCGGCTTCTGCCGAAAGACGCCCCGGAGCGGCTCTTAGCTCCGTACGTTCCAATTCAATGTTTAGGCTCGACAAACCAAATGGGATACTTGCAGCAGTAGGGCAGGACTTTGAACGGGACTTTCTCCTTTTAGACAGAAGCTCATGAAATAGTTTCACCGGAATCAGAGCAGGCTGTGAAACAAGAAACGTGTCCTGAAAATAAGCCAGCCTTATCCTCTTAGTCTTGCTTGTCTGATTGGCCAAGAATGAAATGTGTCAACTCTGTGTTTCTGGGTATCACATCAGTAACAGGTACTTCAGCTGCTGTACTTCTCTCCTAAAGTTAAGAACGGAATCCAAGGAATTGTGATTCCATGGTCTCAATTCACCCTATGAAAAAGGAGTGGAAGGTGCAGGGGTCAATCAACTTGAATGGCCTATGTCAATCAGCGGCCACTGATTTCCTGAAGGCTTCAACAGGTTAGTTGCCTATGTTTTTCTTGGAATTGTTTTAACCTTTGGTCATGTTTTTCTTGGGATTCTTTTACCCTTTCGCCATTAGTTCAGCCTTTGCTCTCAAGCCTTTGCTGACATTTCCAATATCTCGGTAGCCTGGAAAAGTGTTGTCTTGATTGTTGACATCATTATTCCCTTCCAAGGGTTGTTTGCCTCAAGTCTCAGTTTGGCTGGTTTTCTGCTAGTTGATTGTCAGAGGGCAGCAGGTGTTTTGTAAGAGCAAGAACACAATCCCATAGCTTGCTTTTCTTTTGATTTGGCCTGTCTAGGAAATGGAATGACTGAACATCTCTGAGAGGCTTTTCTCTCCCCATTAGGTTTCACTGGAAGGGCAGATGCAAATCATCTACCTAAAGTCTTGGCACAGAAGAGAGTAGTGGTTTGCTGCTGCATAGAGCTAGAAGCTTACAAAAGGAAGGCCTTGGGCTGAGGCCCATTACTTTGGCTAAGTAGAAAAGGACTGTGGGAGGTGAGGCAGCTGAATTAGAGGTAAATCAACAAGTTCTAGAACCGTCGTGTGTTCACAGCGTGGTGCATGGTGGTTGGTTGAATTGTGTTTGTTATGGCTTAAAGCTATGGGACTGATAAAGGCCTGATGTTGGAATCCATAAGGTTAGAGGATTTTAAAGAAATGGTTAAAAAGAAGTATGTAGGCCTTAGACTGGAGTTTTGTTAGCATTGCAGAAAAGCTTCCCATGCAAGCAGAAAAGTTTCCCATGCAAGCAGAAAAGTTTCCCAAGCAGTAGACGTGACAAATAACAATAGGCTTCTGTAGAATTGGCTTTAGGATGGCAACAAGGTTATTTAATGTATATCTTTAGAAGGTTAGCATGAATAGAACTCTGTTCTTTGTCTCTTATCAACTAGTCTTTGTCTTAGCTACGATGACCTATGTTTTATAAGATTGGATAGAATGCTTGTCAAGATGTGTTTTCTGTGTCTGATTGGCTGAATTCTAGTCTGAGATGATTTTATGTATTGCTGTATGAGCCCTGTTGAAGGAGACATTTTTTGGTGTGGATCAGTGAGCTGTCATGTCTCCATTTTGTATTTTGAGACTGATGTGCTGGAAATAAAAGCAAGAATCTCTTCACTGCTCTGGTTACCATGTTATCCATATTTGGATATTTTGCCGCGGCCTAGTGGGTTCCTTTCTTAAGGCGTGGGTTCCTGACACCATTGGACTTATACCTGTCCCGTCCCTCGCAGCCTGAGTGTTTCAAAAGCCTGGTTTTTGCAAGAAAGCAGCTCTCCTTTGCATCTGCCTGGCGACTCTGCATCACCACGAACCCTCACTCTCGGTTTGCCAAGGAGATGATCAGTAGGAATGTTGCAGAGCTGCTGTGTGCATCTGAATGGAATGGCAGAGAGCAAAGTGCTGGACATTTCTGGCTTTAGTACAATGCTGCTGCATTGGTGCCAGTTGAGTTGGTTTTCCATCAGTGGCCTTTCTGTCTAGAAGTACACTGCCCAGAGTATTTGATGCCATTTCCTTCCTGTTGTTTTCATACCTTCCTTCAGTTGAAAGGATGATACAACCTTTCCATTTTGAAGATCCCTGTTAGGAAACACTATGCCAGAGGAGTCATCGCTCGCTTTTCTTCTGCCTCCTTTGTCATTTTCAGAGACTCATTTCAAATTTCTGCTCATGTCAAGAAGAATACTGAGACTACTTAGCAGGGTTGACGCTCTCAGCTGCTTTCCTCTTTCATACCGCTTCATACTGGATGTGACTTCAAGGCCTCGTTTTGTCATCTGCATTTTGCCGTGATCCAAAGCTAAATATTCCAGGCCTGTGAACACAAAAAGAACTCTTAGTCTTTTGCAAGAACTACCCCGAGGAGGATTTGTGTTCACTTTGATCTCTACAGTGTTTCAGAAAGAAGGAGATTGTACTCTCTTCTTGTGTACTCTCTTCTTGTGCTCTCATTTCCCTCTCTCTGCCTTGCATGCCCTAGTTAATCCGCCGGCGTGACTCATTTGGCATCATCTCACGGTGCAAATTCTGCATAGTTTCATGTCCTTACAAATGCCAGTTGCCAAGGAGCCTATCTAACCATTCAAGGGGCAAAGAATTGCAGGGCTGGCAAGTTCAGGTGCTGAAACTGTAAGTCATGCCATATCAAAGTGACAGAGCAAATCAATTGATCTAGGACTTTCAGCTGGACACCTCTGAGAAGAGCAGCTTGTCAGCAATGACACAGCCATCTTCCTAGCTGTATTCCAGAAAGAGGAAAGCGACACCTTCAGTGGTTAATATGTTTGGCATGAGAAACAGCAAGAAATGTACCGCAAAATACTTGAGTCAGATCAAGCGCGTTTCTCTAGTGAGAAGTTTGCACTTGTTCTTTCTTGTCTGTGCCTTTACTTTTCACAGAAGACAGAGGAGCATTTCATTATTACTGTTCTTTTCTTTTCTTTTGTTGGCCTCCCTCTTTCCACCTGCAATTAACAAATTTGCCTTTCTTTACTGGCTTCTCTTTCTTTACTTCTACAAGTTGACAAGAGGTCATCCAACCTTATCATCAATGTTCTCAGACAGTGGAGAGAAGTAGAAGGTACAGCTAAATGGATAAAAGAAACCCACAAAAATAGACAGGTTTTTACAGTCTTCTGTGAGAACATTAGGACACAAGATGTCTTTGAACTGAGTAATGCTCTATTGATTTAACTTTTAGTCCACTCGTTACTATTATTACACGTGTTTGGCCTTTAGTACAGAGCCTTGGAACTAATCCAGGCCAATACTTTGGCTAATTTTGTTTGATTTCTAGTGAGGACTTTGTTTCTTAAGGAATAGTCCAGAGAAAGAGCGTCCATGGTACAGTTACGGGTCATAAATTCTGGTACAGTTTGTGCTGGTAGTACGTCTAGGAAAGAAAGGTTTGAAGGAAAGAAAGGTTTGACATCTTGTTTGACTTTCAAATGGAACCATGATTTGAAAAACCTAAGAGTTGCGGTTCCCCCCCCACCCCACAGCCCAAGTACTTCTCTTGGCACTATTACTCAGGGATTACACATAAAAGCCCACCCTGTAAAATACGTTGCAGATACTTTGCAAGAAGTGCAGCTTAGCAGCTAGAGATGATAACGTGGGTTAAATAACATTGCTTCTGCAGTGATGGAAACTCTGTCTACGCAGACATACTCAACAAAGGTTACGATGGCTTAGCTCCTGTGCTCAAGTTAACGTGCATTTTAGAACTTCCCAAGAAGGTGAACTCAACCTCCTTCATTGCTCTCTGCTGGAGTCCCAAGAGAATTTCAGTCTGCTTTTTGTCATTGACAGCTGTCACTGCTTAGCTCTTGAACATGAGACTCCCTCATGACTGATGAAAGTTGTCTAGTTAAGGTGGCTGAAAGACATGGTCTTGCTCTAGAAGGAGATGAGAAGGTTTCTGCAGTCTTTGTCATCTCTACTGCTTGTGATTTCTAGACAAAACCAGTGGGAAGTTTTCTGAAGGCAGTCCAGAAGCTGGCAATATGGACAGCTTACAGCCGAACACTTGCTGCAGTGCAACCATGGTGACACCAGAAAGGACTTCAAAAATTTAAAAGGGCAAACCAAGCAGTTGGAAGGAAAAGAACATGAACCATTATTCCATTTTTCTAATCTATCTTTCTTTCAATCATCATTTTCGTGCAGTTTCACGGCTTGCGTTGGTATCCCTCCGAAGGAATCTGAGACAGAGTAAGCTTTTGAATGGAGTAGAAGTGAGAAACGCAGGCCAAGTTGCCTTTTTTGCCATCAAATACCAGTTACGCTTGCACTACCCTTTGCTTAAGGTGCTTAGCTTACACTAAGAATTGATCAGCACATTTTGATGTGAGCAAATTTTACTGTCATGACTGAGTAAAGTTTGCTGTCACTCAGAATTTTACTGTCGTCTGAACAGCAATGTTTGTGTCAAAATAGTATTTTGTCTCCTGTATCTGCAGCAGGTAAGCCTTTTGCTGTCAGCAGTGTTGCTTAACCTTTCATGTCATATCCCTCTTCACATCCATCTTCTGCTGAAGGCTTATTAATCTACTTTAGAATTGGCACGTGGAATAAGACTACTTTTCCTTTTTGAAAGCTAATGTCATTTGACCTACTTACAGCAAATATTTCATTAATTGCAAGTCCCCAGCTAGCATCTTTTTGGCATATTCTAAACTTCTAAAGAAGTAACAAAAGCACTCTCCAATACTTGGCTTTCATATCACAGTGGGAGCGCTGGCCCTGTTTTCAATAAACAATCATGGGTATGGTAAAACAAAAGGAGGGGTTAGAGTTTTCGCTGTTAACCTCTAGTGAGCTTGGATTTTGCAATATGCATGAAGTTAATTAACACTGTTATATAAAGTGGCTGATTTAATCAATAAATTGGAGTCAATGCTGATCAACGACAAGGTGGATTGGCTTCCCTTTGTTTTCAACACAGTGCCAAGTGGGGCTGGTTTGATAGTACCAAGTGTCTCCTGCAATCTGCCATCCAGAAGCGGGGCAGGCGAGTTTTGTTTGCCAGGGAAATGGGCCGTGGTTGGTGTTTGGTGGCCTGTGGCTGGGAGTGGCCGGCTGGCTCCTGACAATCCACGATACGCAGGATGGTTCCCAGAGCCAAGGTGGCCCCAGTGCCAAGTCGGGCTGGTTTGATAGTACCAAGTGGCTCCTGCCATCTGCCATCAAAAAGTTGGCAGGCGAGTTTTGTTTTCCAGGGAAAAGAGCCGTTGTTTGTGTTCGTGGGCCTGTGGCTGGGAGTGGCCGGCTGGCTCCTGAAAATCCACGTTACACAGCATGGCTCCCAGAGCCAAGGTGGCACCAGTGCCAAGTCGGGCTGGTTTGACAGTGTCAAGTGCCTCCTGCAATCTGCCATCCAGAAGCGGGGCAGCTGAGTTTTGTTTGCCAGGGTAACGGGCCATTGTTTTTGATTGCGGTCTGTGGCCGAGAGTGGTCGGCTGGCTCCTGACAATCCACGATACGCAGGATGGTTCCCAGACCCAAGGTGGCACCAGTGCCAAGTCGGGCTGGTTTGATAGTACCAAGTGTCTCCTGCAATCTGCCATCCAGAAGCGGGGCAGGCGAGTTTTGTTTGCCAGAGGAAAGGGCTGTGGTTTGTGTTTGGGGGCCTGTGGCTGGGAGTGGCCGGCTGGCTCCTGACAATCCACGATACGCAGGATGGTTCCCAGAGCCAAGGTGGCCCCAGTGCCAAGTCGGGCTGGTTTGATAGTACCAAGTGACTCCTGCCATCTGCCATCAAAAAGTTGGCAGGCGAGTTTTGTTTTCCAGGGAAAAGAGCCGTTGTTTGTGTTCGTGGGCCTGTGGCTGGGAGTGGCCGGCTGGCTCCTGAAAATCCACGTTACACAGCATGGTTCCCAGAGCCAAGGTGGCACCAGTGCAGAGTCGGGCTGGTTTGACAGTGTCAAGTGCCTCCTGCAATCTGCCATCCAGAAGCGGGGCAGGTGAGTTTTGTTTGCCAGGGTAACGGGCCATTGTTTTTGATTGCGGTCTGTGGCCGAGAGTGGTCGGCTGGCTCCTGACAATCCACGATACGCAGGATGGTTCCCAGACCCAAGGTGGCACCAGTGCCAAGTCAGGCTGGTTTGATAGTACCAAGTGTCTCCTGCAATCTGCCATCCAGAAGCGCGGCAGCTGAGTTTTGTTTGCCAGAGGAAAGGGCCGTTGTTTGTGTTTGGGGGTGTGTGGCTAGGAGTGGCCGGCTGTCTCCTTAAAATCTTTGATATGCAGCATGGCTCCCAGACCCAAGGTGGCACCAGTGCCAAGTCGGGCTGGTTTGATAGCACCAAGCGGCTCCTGCAATCTGCCATGATCACGTGAAGAAATACTTTCTGGTTTCAGTACTGGGCCATATGCTCTTTCTTCTCTCCCTCAACTTCTCCATCACCTCTCATCTGTTTCACATGCGCTATCTTCAAGGTCCACAGGCTACTTTTCACAGAATCTTCAGGCCTGATGCAGTAAGAATGATGAATAGAACAGAGCTGGGATCTATTTTCCAGTTTGGATAAAATGCATTCTGCACACAAATCCAAGGAGAAGGTGCTGCCCCGATGCCCAGAAAAACTTTCACTCCTGCTAGTGTTCTACGTCAACCGCAACTTAGTCTGAAAGAAAAGCTTTTTCTCTGAGAGCATCTGAGAGGTTTGCATGAAGCACTGATATCTGACATATGCAATTTTGAATAGGAGAGGAAAAAGAAAATGGCAAGAAGTTTTTAATTTTAGTGGTTTCAATTTTAATTTCCGTGCACTTTTTCAAAACTTGTCAGCTCAAATGCCCATCAACATCTTTTAGTCATCTGGAAGTCAGTATTCATATAAAATGTGCTTCAAATCCAAAGAATTTCAAATTTGCACTCCAAGTTTCTATGCCTAGATTTATGATTTCCTACACATATTAGATGAAAGGAAGGCCTTTTTTACTGTGGGAGTGCTGGAACACTGGAACAGGTTGCCCAGAGAAGTGGTGGGTGTCCCATGCCTGAAAGTATTCAAGGTCACCTTGGACGGGGCTTGGAGCAGCAACAAAGGAGAAGCTTGATGGTAGAGAAACAAAGTTGGACTATAGAAGAAACTCGGATTGAAGTATAGGAGCAAGTTTTCTCTCAGCTCTTGGCGTAAATTCAAAGTTGTACAAAGTGACATTTATCTGTGCTATTCACTACTGTAACAGAAAGGTTCATGAAAACTGTACAGAAGATAGTAAATTTTAAAAGAGATAAGAACTACAGCATAAAATCCATGAGATGGGTTACAACATGAGACACTCTCGAAGAGAAAATCTCTGTGTTTCAGCACTTCATCATGGTAAGATTTCATGAAGTGCCAAAGAAGGCGGCAAAATATCATTGGGGACATTATTCCCTGGAATTCAGCCTGGCCATTAGTAGGAACTGCCTTTGAACACATCATGTAGATATACCACACACACTTTCCCTTCACTGAAAAATTACTGTTTACAACCAATAAGCAATTGACGGTCAAAATTGATTGAAAGCATCTTAAACATGTCAAGTATTTCATTGTAGATGATCTGTGATCCAAATGCTTCTTCCACCTTCGAGAGGGACAGAGGAATTCTTCCATATCATGATGGTTTACAATGGTATCAACCAATGTTTTCTGCTGAAAAGATATCATCTATTTTTTTCTATTTTTGGAAGAAAATATTCCTAGACATACAACAGGTGAGAACTAAGTAATTTTAAAGAAACAAATGAAATGAAAATATTCTGTAAATAGAATGAAAGGAAAAGCTGTGTTTTAAATAGGAGCTAAATATGAAACAGAATTTTTGTACCAGGCATTTGAATTACTGCACCAGCTCTTTTGCCCATCAAGAGAGGCATTTAGCATTTCAGTCTTTTCCAAGGTGTTCATGATCTGCTATGCTGATCTCTGTGTGTGTCTAGGTGTGTGTGGAAGGGGGGGCATGTGAAGGGGAGTGTGTATGTTTGCTTTACAATTGTTGTGGCAGATTCATGCCTCAGCTCCACATTTTGTTTCAGAAAGGTCACACCGAGTGGATATGAAGTTTACTATCGACAAGAGATCAATTCCCAAATCATCCATTTGACTCTACCTTATAAATCATGTGCTTTGTTGCATAGTTTATCAAATATACTTTCAAGCCAGATGGAGGAAGGAGGATGTGGGAATCCCTCCACCATCTTGCAACTTTTATGCAAGTAGGTTTTCAAGAAAATCATCATTTCTCTTTTAAATATGTCTGGAACAGGCATGATGGTAGTGTCAACCTGTTGGAGTTTTTGTTGCTGGAAGAAGTTGTACAAAAGGATTGGTTTTTACATTGACCAGTTACTGAATCAAGCGCAGGAATAGATTGGAAATTCAACGGGGGGTTCCTTTTCCCAGCAGACTACTTCTAGAACGAGCTTGTACACTGAAGCTGACTCTTTTGCTCTCTTTTTCTTTCTTTCCTATTTTCTTGGCTTCTTTGCCACTATCTAGACAAGTTTGGAACTTTGTTCCCAACTAAAACGGTTTCAATAGTCTGATTGTGATCATACATTTTTACAAGGAATTTTTAAAATCTTTCCTCGAGTCCAGAAAGTCAAGGACTTAGGTCTTTTTCTTCCCTTATCAATATTGCAATGAAATTGATCAATAAAGACCAACTCTTTATTTTTGTTTTTAACCCACGTAGATAATTCCCATCCATTCATCCATTTTGTGGACCAATAGTTGCCATTCTGATGGAAGTTGTCACTTCTTAACAATAGGCATTCTGCGACTATGTTGACAGCACTTTGGGTGAAGATCCTGACTGGTCTTAGATACACATAGGGAGAAATTTGCTCAGCCAGTGTCAGTCTTAAGCATGCGTATCAGAAGATCTTTCTAGAGCTGGGAATTTTCCCGTGAAAGGGATTCAGTTAGGGAAGAGACACTTGTCCCAGAGTTTTACATTCTTCTTGAAGACTGCTTAAGGAGCTTAGATGCCATGTCCATTTGGATCTCTGTCTGCACAGAACTTTGTCATGCCAGTGCTTGAAATGCATCTTGAAGAGAATTCCCTAGCACAGAATGAATGAGAGTGGAAGGGGTTGGTGGGGCTAAGCAGGCCCAACCCCCCTGCCTAAAGCAGGATACCTAGAGCCTCTTGCCCAGGATTCTATCTGGGTGTACTTTTAATGTCTTCAAAGATCCAGGCTCCACAATCTTTCTGGGCAGTCTGTGCCGTGGTTCAGTCACCCTGACAGTAAAGAAACATTTACTGATGTTCAAAGGCACTCTCCTGTATTTCAGTGTGTGCCCACTGCCTCTTGTCTTTTCCCTCAGCATCACTGAAAAGACACTGATTCCCTCCCCTTTGCACTATTGCTTCCCTATGTATGTGCGCTGCCATGTAGAGATATGTCAAAAACCTCCCTGCAGCACAGGCAGATAATATTGCCTTCATCTACCAGTCAAGTTGATTCATCAGAGGAGTTTAAAGTGATGTTCAGCATGAAATTCCCCTGAAAAATCATGCGAACTACATTATTTGGTAGTCTTTCATGAGCCTGGCAAGGTTTTCCAGGAAGAGATGCTTCATCAACTTCCTGGGGATAAAAAAGAGCCTGGCTGGTTTGTACTATCGCGAGTCCTCTTAATTGCCTTTTTTGAAGATGGGTGTCATTTGCTTACATCCACTCTTTAGCCTCTCTTGTCGTCTACATCTTAGCAAAAAGCTTTTCCATTACATCTGGCAAGGAGAAAGTGTGCCAGCACAGAAAACATCACCCATCGCGTTCCAGACGTTGCACGGAGGTCTGCCAAGTGTTTGGCAGGAAGAAAAGAAAAGTTGTCCAAAACAGCTTCCAATCGAATCTTCATGTGATTGGAAAAGTCAGGAGACTGTAAAGGTACTGTTTTCTATCATTTGAACAGCTGCGCACACAATCCCAGTGTTGTGCAGCTTCCTTCTTCACCTTCCAGAAGATGCCGCTCTCCCCGGCTCCCGGAGAGGAAGAAGCGGCTTCTTCGTGCAAAGACGATTGCGCCGCTCACAGTGCTCTCCTTAACGGGGCTTGTGCCGAAAGACGCCCGGCAGCGGCTCTTAGCTCCGGAGAGCCTCGTACTTTCGTCTTTAGCGTCTTTTGTAGTGTACAGCTTAGCAAAAAGCTTTTCCACTATGCCTGGATATGAAAACGTGTGCCATCACAGAAAACATCTCCCATCGTGTACTAGACGTTGCACGGAGGTCTGCCAAGTGTTTGGCAGGAAGAAAAGAAAAGTTGTCCAAAACAGCTTCCAATCGAATGTTCCTGTGATTGGAAAAGTCAGGAGAGTGCAAAGGTACTGTTTTCTATCAGTTGGCAAGGTGCGCACACAATCCCAGTGTTGTACAGCTTGCTTCTTCACCTTCCCGAAGCTGCCGCTCTCGCCGGCTGCCGGAGCCCAAGAAGCGGCTTCTTCGCGCAAAGACGATTGTGCCGCTCACAGTGCTCTCCTTAGCGCGGCTTCTGCCGAAAGACGCCCGGCAGCGGCTCTTACCTCCGGAGAGCATCCTACCTTCCTCTTTAGCTCCTCTTCTCATCTACACCTCGGCAACAAGCTTTTCCACTATGTCTGGCTAGGAAAAACTGTGCCAGCACAGAAAACATCTCCCCTCGTGTTGTAGGATGAAGAAAAGAAAAGTTGTCCAAACCAGCTTCCAATCGAATCTTCATGTGATTGGAAAAGTCAGGCGAGTGCAAAGCTACTGTTTTCTATCAGTTGGCAAGCTGCGCACATAATCCCATTGTTGTGCAGCTTGCTTCTTCACCTTCCCGAAGATGCCGCATCCCTCCGGCTCCCGGAGAGGAAGAAGCGGCTTCTTCGCGCAAAGACGATTTTGCCGCTCACAGTGCTCTCCTTAGCGCGGCTTCTGCCGAAAGACGCCCCGGAGCGGCTCTTAGCTCCGTACGTTCCAATTCAATGTTTAGGCTCGACAAACCAAATGGGATACTTGCAGCAGTAGGGCAGGACTTTGAACGGGACTTTCTCCTTTTAGACAGAAGCTCATGAAATAGTTTCACCGGAATCAGAGCAGGCTGTGAAACAAGAAACGTGTCCTGAAAATAAGCCAGCCTTATCCTCTTAGTCTTGCTTGTCTGATTGGCCAAGAATGAAATGTGTCAACTCTGTGTTTCTGGGTATCACATCAGTAACAGGTACTTCAGCTGCTGTACTTCTCTCCTAAAGTTAAGAACGGAATCCAAGGAATTGTGATTCCATGGTCTCAATTCACCCTATGAAAAAGGAGTGGAAGGTGCAGGGGTCAATCAACTTGAATGGCCTATGTCAATCAGCGGCCACTGATTTCCTGAAGGCTTCAACAGGTTAGTTGCCTATGTTTTTCTTGGAATTGTTTTAACCTTTGGTCATGTTTTTCTTGGGATTCTTTTACCCTTTCGCCATTAGTTCAGCCTTTGCTCTCAAGCCTTTGCTGACATTTCCAATATCTCGGTAGCCTGGAAAAGTGTTGTCTTGATTGTTGACATCATTATTCCCTTCCAAGGGTTGTTTGCCTCAAGTCTCAGTTTGGCTGGTTTTCTGCTAGTTGATTGTCAGAGGGCAGCAGGTGTTTTGTAAGAGCAAGAACACAATCCCATAGCTTGCTTTTCTTTTGATTTGGCCTGTCTAGGAAATGGAATGACTGAACATCTCTGAGAGGCTTTTCTCTCCCCATTAGGTTTCACTGGAAGGGCAGATGCAAATCATCTACCTAAAGTCTTGGCACAGAAGAGAGTAGTGGTTTGCTGCTGCATAGAGCTAGAAGCTTACAAAAGGAAGGCCTTGGGCTGAGGCCCATTACTTTGGCTAAGTAGAAAAGGACTGTGGGAGGTGAGGCAGCTGAATTAGAGGTAAATCAACAAGTTCTAGAACCGTCGTGTGTTCACAGCGTGGTGCATGGTGGTTGGTTGAATTGTGTTTGTTATGGCTTAAAGCTATGGGACTGATAAAGGCCTGATGTTGGAATCCATAAGGTTAGAGGATTTTAAAGAAATGGTTAAAAAGAAGTATGTAGGCCTTAGACTGGAGTTTTGTTAGCATTGCAGAAAAGCTTCCCATGCAAGCAGAAAAGTTTCCCATGCAAGCAGAAAAGTTTCCCAAGCAGTAGACGTGACAAATAACAATAGGCTTCTGTAGAATTGGCTTTAGGATGGCAACAAGGTTATTTAATGTATATCTTTAGAAGGTTAGCATGAATAGAACTCTGTTCTTTGCCTCTTATCAACTAGTCTTTGTCTTAGCTACGATGACCTATGTTTTATAAGATTGGATAGAATGCTTGTCAAGATGTGTTTTCTGTGTCTGATTGGCTGAATTCTAGTCTGAGATGATTTTATGTATTGCTGTATGAGCCCTGTTGAAGGAGACATTTTTTGGTGTGGATCAGTGAGCTGTCATGTCTCCATTTTGTATTTTGAGACTGATGTGCTGGAAATAAAAGCAAGAATCTCTTCACTGCTCTGGTTACCATGTTATCCACATTTGGATATTTTGCCGCGGCCTAGTGGGTTCCTTTCTTAAGGCGTGGGTTCCTGACACCATTGGACTTATACCTGTCCCGTCCCCCGCAGCCTGAGTGTTTCAAAAGCCTGGTTTTTGCAAGAAAGCAGCTCTCCTTTGCATCTGCCTGGCGACTCTGCATCACCACGAACCCTCACTCTCGGTTTGCCAAGGAGATGATCAGTAGGAATGTTGCAGAGCTGCTGTGTGCATCTGAATGGAATGGCAGAGAGCGAAGTGCTGGACATTTCTGGCTTTAGTACAATGCTGCTGCATTGGTGCCAGTTGAGTTGGTTTTCCATCAGTGGCCTTTCTGTCTAGAAGTACACTGCCCAGAGTATTTGATGCCATTTCCTTCCTGTTGTTTTCATACCTTCCTTCAGTTGAAAGGATGATACAACCTTTCCATTTTGAAGATCCCTGTTAGGAAACACTATGCCAGAGGAGTCATCGCTCGCTTTTCTTCTGCCTCCTTTGTCATTTTCAGAGACTCATTTCAAATTTCTGCTCATGTCAAGAAGAATACTGAGACTACTTAGCAGGGTTGACGCTCTCAGCTGCTTTCCTCTTTCATACCGCTTCATACTGGATGTGACTTCAAGGCCTCGTTTTGTCATCTGCATTTTGCCGTGATCCAAAGCTAAATATTCCAGGCCTGTGAACACAAAAAGAACTCTTAGTCTTTTGCAAGAACTACCCCGAGGAGGATTTGTGTTCACTTTGATCTCTACAGTGTTTCAGAAAGAAGGAGATTGTACTCTCTTCTTGTGTACTCTCTTCTTGTGCTCTCATTTCCCTCTCTCTGCCTTGCATGCCCTAGTTAATCCGCCGGCGTGACTCATTTGGCATCATCTCACGGTGCAAATTCTGCATAGTTTCATGTCCTTACAAATGCCAGTTGCCAAGGAGCCTATCTAACCATTCAAGGGGCAAAGAATTGCAGGGCTGGCAAGTTCAGGTGCTGAAACTGTAAGTCATGCCATATCAAAGTGACAGAGCAAATCAATTGATCTAGGACTTTCAGCTGGACACCTCTGAGAAGAGCAGCTTGTCAGCAATGACACAGCCATCTTCCTAGCTGTATTCCAGAAAGAGGAAAGCGACACCTTCAGTGGTTAATATGTTTGGCATGAGAAACAGCAAGAAATGTACCGCAAAATACTTGAGTCAGATCAAGCGCGTTTCTCTAGTGAGAAGTTTGCACTTGTTCTTTCTTGTCTGTGCCTTTACTTTTCACAGAAGACAGAGGAGCATTTCATTATTACTGTTCTTTTCTTTTCTTTTGTTGGCCTCCCTCTTTCCACCTGCAATTAACAAATTTGCCTTTCTTTACTGGCTTCTCTTTCTTTACTTCTACAAGTTGACAAGAGGTCATCCAACCTTATCATCAATGTTCTCAGACAGTGGAGAGAAGTAGAAGGTACAGCTAAATGGATAAAAGAAACCCACAAAAATAGACAGGTTTTTACAGTCTTCTGTGAGAACATTAGGACACAAGATGTCTTTGAACTGAGTAATGCTCTATTGATTTAACTTTTAGTCCACTCGTTACTATTATTACACGTGTTTGGCCTTTAGTACAGAGCCTTGGAACTAATCCAGGCCAATACTTTGGCTAATTTTGTTTGATTTCTAGTGAGGACTTTGTTTCTTAAGGAATAGTCCAGAGAAAGAGCGTCCATGGTACAGTTACGGGTCATAAATTCTGGTACAGTTTGTGCTGGTAGTACGTCTAGGAAAGAAAGGTTTGAAGGAAAGAAAGGTTTGACATCTTGTTTGACTTTCAAATGGAACCATGATTTGAAAAACCTAAGAGTTGCGGTTCCCCCCCCACCCCACAGCCCAAGTACTTCTCTTGGCACTATTACTCAGGGATTACACATAAAAGCCCACCCTGTAAAATACGTTGCAGATACTTTGCAAGAAGTGCAGCTTAGCAGCTAGAGATGATAACGTGGGTTAAATAACATTGCTTCTGCAGTGATGGAAACTCTGTCTACGCAGACATACTCAACAAAGGTTACGATGGCTTAGCTCCTGTGCTCAAGTTAACGTGCATTTTAGAATTTCCCAAGAAGGTGAACTCAACCTCCTTCATTGCTCTCTGCTGGAGTCCCAAGAGAATTTCAGTCTGCTTTTTGTCATTGACAGCTGTCACTGCTTAGCTCTTGAACATGAGACTCCCTCATGACTGATGAAAGTTGTCTAGTTAAGGTGGCTGAAAGACATGGTCTTGCTCTAGAAGGAGATGAGAAGGTTTCTGCAGTCTTTGTCATCTCTACTGCTTGTGATTTCTAGACAAAACCAGTGGGAAGTTTTCTGAAGGCAGTCCAGAAGCTGGCAATATGGACAGCTTACAGCCGAACACTTGCTGCAGTGCAACCATGGTGACACCAGAAAGGACTTCAAAAATTTAAAAGGGCAAACCAAGCAGTTGGAAGGAAAAGAACATGAACCATTATTCCATTTTTCTAATCTATCTTTCTTTCAATCATCATTTTCGTGCAGTTTCACGGCTTGCGTTGGTATCCCTCCGAAGGAATCTGAGACAGAGTAAGCTTTTGAATGGAGTAGAAGTGAGAAACGCAGGCCAAGTTGCCTTTTTTGCCATCAAATACCAGTTACGCTTGCACTACCCTTTGCTTAAGGTGCTTAGCTTACACTAAGAATTGATCAGCACATTTTGATGTGAGCAAATTTTACTGTCATGACTGAGTAAAGTTTGCTGTCACTCAGAATTTTACTGTCGTCTGAACAGCAATGTTTGTGTCAAAATAGTATTTTGTCTCCTGTATCTGCAGCAGGTAAGCCTTTTGCTGTCAGCAGTGTTGCTTAACCTTTCATGTCATATCCCTCTTCACATCCATCTTCTGCTGAAGGCTTATTAATCTACTTTAGAATTGGCACGTGGAATAAGACTACTTTTCCTTTTTGAAAGCTAATGTCATTTGACCTACTTACAGCAAATATTTCATTAATTGCAAGTCCCCAGCTAGCATCTTTTTGGCATATTCTAAACTTCTAAAGAAGTAACAAAAGCACTCTCCAATACTTGGCTTTCATATCACAGTGGGAGCGCTGGCCCTGTTTTCAATAAACAATCATGGGTATGGTAAAACAAAAGGAGGGGTTAGAGTTTTCGCTGTTAACCTCTAGTGAGCTTGGATTTTGCAATATGCATGAAGTTAATTAACACTGTTATATAAAGTGGCTGATTTAATCAATAAATTGGAGTCAATGCTGATCAACGACAAGGTGGATTGGCTTCCCTTTGTTTTCAACACAGTGCCAAGTGGGGCTGGTTTGATAGTACCAAGTGGCTCCTGCAATCTGCCATCCAGAAGCGGGGCAGGCGAGTTTTGTTTGCCAGGGAAATGGGCCGTGGTTGGTGTTTGGTGGCCTGTGGCTGGGAGTGGCCGGCTGGCTCCTGACAATCCACGATACGCAGGATGGTTCCCAGAGCCAAGGTGGCACCAGTGCCAAGTCAGGCTGGTTTGATAGTGCCAAGTGGCTCCTGCCATCTGCCATCAAAAAGTTGGCAGGCGAGTTTTGTTTGCCAGGGAAAAGCGCCGTTGTTGTGTTCGTGGGCCTGTGGCTGGGAGTGGCCGGCTGGCTCCTGAAAATCCACGTTACACAGCATGGTTCCCAGAGCCAAGGTGGCACCAGTGCCAAGTCGGGCTGGTTTGACAGTGTCAAGTGCCTCCTGCAATCTGCCATCCAGAAGCGGGGCAGCTGAGTTTTGTTTGCCAGGGTAACGGGCCATTGTTTTTGATTGCGGTCTGTGGCCGAGAGTGGTCGGCTGGCTCCTGACAATCCACGATACGCAGGATGGTTCCCAGACCCAAGGTGGCACCAGTGCCAAGTCAGGCTGGTTTGATAGTACCAAGTGTCTCCTGCAATCTGCCATCCAGAAGCGGGGCAGGCGAGTTTTGTTTGCCAGAGGAAAGGGCTGTGGTTTGTGTTTGGGGGCCTGTGGCTGGGAGTGGCCGGCTGGCTCCTGACAATCCACGATACGCAGGATGGTTCCCAGAGCCAAGGTGGCCCCAGTGCCAAGTCGGGCTGGTTTGATAGTACCAAGTGGCTCCTGCCATCTGCCATCAAAAAGTTGGCAGGCGAGTTTTGTTTTCCAGGGAAAAGAGCCGTTGTTTTTGTTCGTGGGCCTGTGGCTGGGAGTGGCCGGCTGGCTCCTGAAAATCCACGTTACACAGCATGGTTCCCAGAGCCAAGGTGGCACCAGTGCAGAGTCGGGCTGGTTTGACAGTGTCAAGTGCCTCCTGCAATCTGCCATCCAGAAGCGGGGCAGCTGAGTTTTGTTTGCCAGGGTAACGGGCCATTGTTTTTGATTGCGGTCTGTGGCCGAGAGTGGTCGGCTGGCTCCTGACAATCCACGATACGCAGGATGGTTCCCAGACCCAAGGTGGCACCAGTGCCAAGTCAGGCTGGTTTGATAGTACCAAGTGTCTCCTGCAATCTGCCATCCAGAAGCGGGGCAGGCGAGTTTTGTTTGCCAGAGGAAAGGGCCGTTGTTTGTGTTTGGGGGCCTGTGGCTGGGAGTGGCCGGCTGGCTCCTGACAATCCACGATACGCAGGATGGTTCCCAGAGCCAAGGTGGCTCCAGTGCCAAGTCGGGCTGGTTTGATAGTACCAAGTGGCTCCTGCCATCTGCCATCAAAAAGTTGGCAGGCGAGTTTTGTTTTCCAGGGAAAAGAGCCGTTGTTTGTGTTCGTGGGCCTGTGGCTGGGAGTGGCCGGCTGGCTCCTGAAAATCCACGTTACACAGCATGGTTCCCAGAGCCAAGGTGGCACCAGTGCCAAGTCGGGCTGGTTTGACAGTGTCAAGTGCCTCCTGCAATCTGCCATCCAGAAGCGGGGCAGCTGAGTTTTGCTTGCCAGGGTAACGGGCCATTGTTTTTGATTGCGGTCTGTGGCCGAGAGTGGTCGGCTGGCTCCTGACAATCCACGATACGCAGGATGGTTCCCAGACCCAAGGTGGCACCAGTGCCAAGTCAGGCTGGTTTGATAGTACCAAGTGTCTCCTGCAATCTGCCATCCAGAAGCGCGGCAGCTGAGTTTTGTTTGCCAGAGGAAAGGGCCGTTGTTTGTGTTTGGGGGTGTGTGGCTAGGAGTGGCCGGCTGTCTCCTTAAAATCTTTGATATGCAGCATGGCTCCCAGACCCAAGGTGGCACCAGTACCAAGTCGGGCTGGTTTGATAGCACCAAGCGGCTCCTGCAATCTGCCATGATCACGTGAAGAAATACTTTCTGGTTTCAGTACTGGGCCATATGCTCTTTCTTCTCTCCCTCAACTTCTCCATCACCTCTCATCTGTTTCACATGCGCTATCTTCAAGGTCCACAGGCTACTTTTCACAGAATCTTCAGGCCTGATGCAGTAAGAATGATGAATAGAACAGAGCTGGGATCTATTTTCCAGTTTGGATAAAATGCATTCTGCACACAAATCCAAGGAGAAGGTGCTGCCCCGATGCCCAGAAAAACTTTCACTCCTGCTAGTGTTCTACGTCAACCGCAACTTAGTCTGAAAGAAAAGCTTTTTCTCTGAGAGCATCTGAGAGGTTTGCATGAAGCACTGATATCTGACATATGCAATTTTGAATAGGAGAGGAAAAAGAAAATGGCAAGAAGTTTTTAATTTTAGTGGTTTCAATTTTAATTTCCGTGCACTTTTTCAAAACTTGTCAGCTCAAATGCCCATCAACATCTTTTAGTCATCTGGAAGTCAGTATTCATATAAAATGTGCTTCAAATCCAAAGAATTTCAAATTTGCACTCCAAGTTTCTATGCCTAGATTTATGATTTCCTACACATATTAGATGAAAGGAAGGCCTTTTTTACTGTGGGAGTGCTGGAACACTGGAACAGGTTGCCCAGAGAAGTGGTGGGTGTCCCATGCCTGAAAGTATTCAAGGTCACCTTGGACGGGGCTTGGAGCAGCAACAAAGGAGAAGCTTGATGGTAGAGAAACAAAGTTGGACTATAGAAGAAACTCGGATTGAAGTATAGGAGCAAGTTTTCTCTCAGCTCTTGGCGTAAATTCAAAGTTGTACAAAGTGACATTTATCTGTGCTATTCACTACTGTAACAGAAAGGTTCATGAAAACTGTACAGAAGATAGTAAATTTTAAAAGAGATAAGAACTACAGCATAAAATCCATGAGATGGGTTACAACATGAGACACTCTCGAAGAGAAAATCTCTGTGTTTCAGCACTTCATCATGGTAAGATTTCATGAAGTGCCAAAGAAGGCGGCAAAATATCATTGGGGACATTATTCCCTGGAATTCAGCCTGGCCATTAGTAGGAACTGCCTTTGAACACATCATGTAGATATACCACACACACTTTCCCTTCACTGAAAAATTACTGTTTACAACCAATAAGCAATTGACGGTCAAAATTGATTGAAAGCATCTTAAACATGTCAAGTATTTCATTGTAGATGATCTGTGATCCAAATGCTTCTTCCACCTTCGAGAGGGACAGAGGAATTCTTCCATATCATGATGGTTTACAATGGTATCAACCAATGTTTTCTGCTGAAAAGATATCATCTATTTTTTTCTATTTTTGGAAGAAAATATTCCTAGACATACAACAGGTGAGAACTAAGTAATTTTAAAGAAACAAATGAAATGAAAATATTCTGTAAATAGAATGAAAGGAAAAGCTGTGTTTTAAATAGGAGCTAAATATGAAACAGAATTTTTGTACCAGGCATTTGAATTACTGCACCAGCTCTTTTGCCCATCAAGAGAGGCATTTAGCATTTCAGTCTTTTCCAAGGTGTTCATGATCTGCTATGCTGATCTCTGTGTGTGTCTAGGTGTGTGTGGAAGGGGGGGCATGTGAAGGGGAGTGTGTATGTTTGCTTTACAATTGTTGTGGCAGATTCATGCCTCAGCTCCACATTTTGTTTCAGAAAGGTCACACCGAGTGGATATGAAGTTTACTATCGACAAGAGATCAATTCCCAAATCATCCATTTGACTCTACCTTATAAATCATGTGCTTTGTTGCATAGTTTATCAAATATACTTTCAAGCCAGATGGAGGAAGGAGGATGTGGGAATCCCTCCACCATCTTGCAACTTTTATGCAAGTAGGTTTTCAAGAAAATCATCATTTCTCTTTTAAATATGTCTGGAACAGGCATGATGGTAGTGTCAACCTGTTGGAGTTTTTGTTGCTGGAAGAAGTTGTACAAAAGGATTGGTTTTTACATTGACCAGTTACTGAATCAAGCGCAGGAATAGATTGGAAATTCAACGGGGGGTTCCTTTTCCCAGCAGACTACTTCTAGAACGAGCTTGTACACTGAAGCTGACTCTTTTGCTCTCTTTTTCTTTCTTTCCTATTTTCTTGGCTTCTTTGCCACTATCTAGACAAGTTTGGAACTTTGTTCCCAACTAAAACGGTTTCAATAGTCTGATTGTGATCATACATTTTTACAAGGAATTTTTAAAATCTTTCCTCGAGTTCAGAAAGTCAAGGACTTAGGTCTTTTTCTTCCCTTATCAATATTGCAATGAAATTGATCAATAAAGACCAACTCTTTATTTTTGTTTTTAACCCACGTAGATAATTCCCATCCATTCATCCATTTTGTGGACCAATAGTTGCCATTCTGATGGAAGTTGTCACTTCTTAACAATAGGCATTCTGCGACTATGTTGACAGCACTTTGGGTGAAGATCCTGACTGGTCTTAGATACACATAGGGAGAAATTTGCTCAGCCAGTGTCAGTCTTAAGCATGCGTATCAGAAGATCTTTCTAGAGCTGGGAATTTTCCCGTGAAAGGGATTCAGTTAGGGAAGAGACACTTGTCCCAGAGTTTTACATTCTTCTTGAAGACTGCTTAAGGAGCTTAGATGCCATGTCCATTTGGATCTCTGTCTGCACAGAGCTTTGTCATGCCAGTGCTTGAAATGCATCTTGAAGAGAATTCCCTAGCACAGAATGAATGAGAGTGGAAGGGGTTGGTGGGGCTAAGCAGGCCCAACCCCCCTGCCTAAAGCAGGATACCTAGAGCCTCTTGCCCAGGATTCTATCTGGGTGTACTTTTAATGTCTTCAAAGATCCAGGCTCCACAATCTTTCTGGGCAGTCTGTGCCGTGGTTCAGTCACCCTGACAGTAAAGAAACATTTACTGATGTTCAAAGGCACTCTCCTGTATTTCAGTGTGTGCCCACTGCCTCTTGTCTTTTCCCTCAGCATCACTGAAAAGACACTGATTCCCTCCCCTTTGCACTATTGCTTCCCTATGTATGTGCGCTGCCATGTAGAGATATGTCAAAAACCTCCCTGCAGCACAGGCAGATAATATTGCCTTCATCTACCAGTCAAGTTGATTCATCAGAGGAGTTTAAAGTGATGTTCAGCATGAAATTCCCCTGAAAAATCATGCGAACTACATTATTTGGTAGTCTTTCATGAGCCTGGCAAGGTTTTCCAGGAAGAGATGCTTCATCAACTTCCTGGGGATAAAAAAGAGCCTGGCTGGTTTGTACTATCGCGAGTCCTCTTAATTGCCTTTTTTGAAGATGGGTGTCATTTGCTTACATCCACTCTTTAGCCTCTCTTGTCGTCTACATCTTAGCAAAAAGCTTTTCCATTACATCTGGCAAGGAGAAAGTGTGCCAGCACAGAAAACATCACCCATCGCGTTCCAGACGTTGCACGGAGGTCTGCCAAGTGTTTGGCAGGAAGAAAAGAAAAGTTGTCCAAAACAGCTTCCAATCGAATCTTCATGTGATTGGAAAAGTCAGGAGACTGCAAAGGTACTGTTTTCTATCATTTGAACAGCTGCGCACACAATCCCAGTGTTGTGCAGCTTCCTTCTTCACCTTCCAGAAGATGCCGCTCTCCCCGGCTCCCGGAGAGGAAGAAGCGGCTTCTTCGTGCAAAGACGATTGCGCCGCTCACAGTGCTCTCCTTAACGGGGCTTGTGCCGAAAGACGCCCGGCAGCGGCTCTTAGCTCCGGAGAGCCTCGTACTTTCGTCTTTAGCGTCTTTTGTAGTGTACATCTTAGCAAAAAGCTTTTCCACTATGCCTGGATATGAAAACGTGTGCCATCACAGAAAACATCTCCCATCGTGTACTAGACGTTGCACGGAGGTCTGCCAAGTGTTTGGCAGGAAGAAAAGAAAAGTTGTCCAAAACAGCTTCCAATCGAATCTTCATGTGATTGGAAAAGTCAGGCGAGTGCAAAAGTACTGTTTTCTATCAGTTGGCAAGGTGCGCACACAATCCCAGTGTTGTACAGCTTGCTTGTTCAACTTCCCCAAGCTGCCGCTATCTCCGGCAGCCGGAGGCAAAGAAGCGGCTTCTTTGAGCAAAGACGATTGTGCCGCTCACAGTGCTCTCCTTAACGCAGCTTCTGGCGAAAGACGCCCGGCAGCGGCTTCTAGCTCCGGAGAGCATCCTACTTTCGTCTTTAGCGTCTCTTCTCATCTACATCTTAGCAAAAAGCTTTTCCACTATGTCTGGCAGGGAAAAACTGTGCCAGCACAGAAAACATCTCCCATCGTGTTGTAGGATGAAGAAAAGAAAAGTTGTCCAAACCAGCTTCCAATCGAATCTTCATGTGATTGGAAAAGTCAGGCGAGTGCAAAGCTACTGTTTTCTATCAGTTGGCAAGCTGCGCACATAATCCCAGTGTTGTTCAGCTTGCTTCTTCACCTTCCCGAAGATGCCTCATCCCTCCGGCTCCCGGAGAGGAAGAAGCGGCTTCTTCGCGCAAAGACGATTTTGCCGCTCACAGTGCTCTCCTTAGCGCGGCTTCTGCCGAAAGACGCCCGGCAGCGGCTCTTAGCTCCGTACGTTCCAATTCAATGTTTAGGCTCGACAAACCAAATGGGATACTTGCAGCAGTAGGGCAGGACTTTGAACGGGACTTTCTCCTTTTAGACAGAAGCTCATGAAATAGTTTCACCGGAATCAGAGCAGGCTGTGAAACAAGAAACGTGTCCTGAAAATAAGCCAGCCTTATCCTCTTAGTCTTGCTTGTCTGATTGGCCAAGAATGAAATGTGTCAACTCTGTGTTTCTGGGTATCACATCAGTAACAGGTACTTCAGCTGCTGTACTTCTCTCCTAAAGTTAAGAACGGAATCCAAGGAATTGTGATTCCATGGTCTCAATTCACCCTATGAAAAAGGAGTGGAAGGTGCAGGGGTCAATCAACTTGAATGGCCTATGTCAATCAGCGGCCACTGATTTCCTGAAGGCTTCAACAGGTTAGTTGCCTATGTTTTTCTTGGAATTGTTTTAACCTTTGGTCATGTTTTTCCTGGGATTCTTTTACCCTTTCGCCATTAGTTCAGCCTTTGCTCTCAAGCCTTTGCTGACATTTCCAATATCTCGGTAGCCTGGAAAAGTGTTGTCTTGATTGTTGACATCATTATTCCCTTCCAAGGGTTGTTTGCCTCAAGTCTCAGTTTGGCTGGTTTTCTGCTAGTTGATTGTCAGAGGGTAGCAGGTGTTTTGTAAGAGCAAGAACACAATCCCATAGCTTGCTTTTCTTTTGATTTGGCCTGTCTAGGAAATGGAATGACTGAACATCTCTGAGAGGCTTTTCTCTCCCCATTAGGTTTCACTGGAAGGGCAGATGCAAATCATCTACCTAAAGTCTTGGCACAGAAGAGAGTAGTGGTTTGCTGCTGCATAGAGCCAGAAGCTTACAAAAGGAAGGCCTTGGGCTGAGGCCCATTACTTTGGCTAAGTAGAAAAGGACTGTGGGAGGTGAGGCAGCTGAATTAGAGGTAAATCAACAAGTTCTAGAACCGTCGTGTGTTCACAGCGTGGTGCATGGTGGTTGGTTGAATTGTGTTTGTTATGGCTTAAAGCTATGGGACTGATAAAGGCCTGATGTTGGAATCCATAAGGTTAGAGGATTTTAAAGAAATGGTTAAAAAGAAGTATGTAGGCCTTAGACTGGAGTTTTGTTAGCATTGCAGAAAAGCTTCCCATGCAAGCAGAAAAGTTTCCCATGCAAGCAGAAAAGTTTCCCAAGCAGTAGACGTGACAAATAACAATAGGCTTCTGTAGAATTGGCTTTAGGATGGCAACAAGGTTATTTAATGTATATCTTTAGAAGGTTAGCATGAATAGAACTTTGTTCTTTGTCTCTTATCAACTAGTCTTTGTCTTAGCTACGATGACCTATGTTTTATAAGATTGGATAGAATGCTTGTCAAGATGTGTTTTCTGTGTCTGATTGGCTGAATTCTAGTCTGAGATGATTTTATGTATTGCTGTATGAGCCCTGTTGAAGGAGACATTTTTTGGTGTGGATCAGTGAGCTGTCATGTCTCCATTTTGTATTTTGAGACTGATGTGCTGGAAATAAAAGCAAGAATCTCTTCACTGCTCTGGTTACCATGTTATCCACATTTGGATATTTTGCCGCGGCCTAGTGGGTTCCTTTCTTAAGGCGTGGGTTCCTGACACCATTGGACTTATACCTGTCCCGTCCCCCGCAGCCTGAGTGTTTCAAAAGCCTGGTTTTTGCAAGAAAGCAGCTCTCCTTTGCATCTGCCTGGCGACTCTGCATCACCACGAACCCTCACTCTCGGTTTGCCAAGGAGATGATCAGTAGGAATGTTGCAGAGCTGCTGTGTGCATCTGAATGGAATGGCAGAGAGCGAAGTGCTGGACATTTCTGGCTTTAGTACAATGCTGCTGCATTGGTGCCAGTTGAGTTGGTTTTCCATCAGTGGCCTTTCTGTCTAGAAGTACACTGCCCAGAGTATTTGATGCCATTTCCTTCCTGTTGTTTTCATACCTTCCTTCAGTTGAAAGGATGATACAACCTTTCCATTTTGAAGATCCCTGTTAGGAAACACTATGCCAGAGGAGTCATCGCTCGCTTTTCTTCTGCCTCCTTTGTCATTTTCAGAGACTCATTTCAAATTTCTGCTCATGTCAAGAAGAATACTGAGACTACTTAGCAGGGTTGACGCTCTCAGCTGCTTTCCTCTTTCATACCGCTTCATACTGGATGTGACTTCAAGGCCTCGTTTTGTCATCTGCATTTTGCCGTGATCCAAAGCTAAATATTCCAGGCCTGTGAACACAAAAAGAACTCTTAGTCTTTTGCAAGAACTACCCCGAGGAGGATTTGTGTTCACTTTGATCTCTACAGTGTTTCAGAAAGAAGGAGATTGTACTCTCTTCTTGTGTACTCTCTTCTTGTGCTCTCATTTCCCTCTCTCTGCCTTGCATGCCCTAGTTAATCCGCCGGCGTGACTCATTTGGCATCATCTCACGGTGCAAATTCTGCATAGTTTCATGTCCTTACAAATGCCAGTTGCCAAGGAGCCTATCTAACCATTCAAGGGGCAAAGAATTGCAGGGCTGGCAAGTTCAGGTGCTGAAACTGTAAGTCATGCCATATCAAAGTGACAGAGCAAATCAATTGATCTAGGACTTTCAGCTGGACACCTCTGAGAAGAGCAGCTTGTCAGCAATGACACAGCCATCTTCCTAGCTGTATTCCAGAAAGAGGAAAGCGACACCTTCAGTGGTTAATATGTTTGGCATGAGAAACAGCAAGAAATGTACCGCAAAATACTTGAGTCAGATCAAGCGCGTTTCTCTAGTGAGAAGTTTGCACTTGTTCTTTCTTGTCTGTGCCTTTACTTTTCACAGAAGACAGAGGAGCATTTCATTATTACTGTTCTTTTCTTTTCTTTTGTTAGCCTCCCTCTTTCCACCTGCAATTAACAAATTTGCCTTTCTTTACTGGCTTCTCTTTCTTTACTTCTACAAGTTGACAAGAGGGCATCCAACCTTATCATCAATGTTCTCAGACAGTGGAGAGAAGTAGAAGGTACAGCTAAATGGATAAAAGAAACCCACAAAAATAGACAGGTTTTTACAGTCTTCTGTGAGAACATTAGGACACAAGATGTCTTTGAACTGAGTAATGCTCTATTGATTTAACTTTTAGTCCACTCGTTACTATTATTACACGTGTTTGGCCTTTAGTACAGAGCCTTGGAACTAATCCAGGCCAATACTTTGGCTAATTTTGTTTGATTTCTAGTGAGGACTTTGTTTCTTAAGGAATAGTCCAGAGAAAGAGCGTCCATGGTACAGTTACGGGTCATAAATTCTGGTACAGTTTGTGCTGGTAGTACGTCTAGGAAAGAAAGGTTTGAAGGAAAGAAAGGTTTGACATCTTGTTTGACTTTCAAATGGAACCATGATTTGAAAAACCTAAGAGTTGCGGTTCCCCCCCCACCCCACAGCCCAAGTACTTCTCTTGGCACTATTACTCAGGGATTACACATAAAAGCCCACCCTGTAAAATACGTTGCAGATACTTTGCAAGAAGTGCAGCTTAGCAGCTAGAGATGATAACGTGGGTTAAATAACATTGCTTCTGCAGTGATGGAAACTCTGTCTACGCAGACATACTCAACAAAGGTTACGATGGCTTAGCTCCTGTGCTCAAGTTAACGTGCATTTTAGAACTTCCCAAGAAGGTGAACTCAACCTCCTTCATTGCTCTCTGCTGGAGTCCCAAGAGAATTTCAGTCTGCTTTTTGTCATTGACAGCTGTCACTGCTTAGCTCTTGAACATGAGACTCCCTCATGACTGATGAAAGTTGTCTAGTTAAGGTGGCTGAAAGACATGGTCTTGCTCTAGAAGGAGATGAGAAGGTTTCTGCAGTCTTTGTCATCTCTACTGCTTGTGATTTCTAGACAAAACCAGTGGGAAGTTTTCTGAAGGCAGTCCAGAAGCTGGCAATATGGACAGCTTACAGCCGAACACTTGCTGCAGTGCAACCATGGTGACACCAGAAAGGACTTCAAAAATTTAAAAGGGCAAACCAAGCAGTTGGAAGGAAAAGAACATGAACCATTATTCCATTTTTCTAATCTATCTTTCTTTCAATCATCATTTTCGTGCAGTTTCACGGCTTGCGTTGGTATCCCTCCGAAGGAATCTGAGACAGAGTAAGCTTTTGAATGGAGTAGAAGTGAGAAACGCAGGCCAAGTTGCCTTTTTTGCCATCAAATACCAGTTACGCTTGCACTACCCTTTGCTTAAGGTGCTTAGCTTACACTAAGAATTGATCAGCACATTTTGATGTGAGCAAATTTTACTGTCATGACTGAGTAAAGTTTGCTGTCACTCAGAATTTTACTGTTGTCTGAACAGCAATGTTTGTGTCAAAATAGTATTTTGTCTCCTGTATCTGCAGCAGGTAAGCCTTTTGCTGTCAGCAGTGTTGCTTGACCTTTCATGTCATATCCCTCTTCACATCCACCTTCTGCTGAAGGCTTATTAATCTACTTTAGAATTGGCACGTGGAATAAGACTACTTTTCCTTTTTGAAAGCTAATGTCATTTGACCTACTTACAGCAAATATTTCATTAATTGCAAGTCCCCAGCTAGCATCTTTTTGGCATATTCTAAACTTCTAAAGAAGTAACAAAAGCACTCTCCAATACTTGGCTTTCATATCACAGTGGGAGCGCTGGCCCTGTTTTCAATAAACAATCATGGGTATGGTAAAACAAAAGGAGGGGTTAGAGTTTTCGCTGTTAACCTCTAGTGAGCTTGGATTTTGCAATATGCATGAAGTTAATTAACACTGTTATATAAAGTGGCTGATTTAATCAATAAATTGGAGTCAATGCTGATCAACGACAAGGTGGATTGGCTTCCCTTTGTTTTCAACACAGTGCCAAGTGGGGCTGGTTTGATAGTACCAAGTGGCTCCTGCAATCTGCCATCCAGAAGCGGGGCAGGCGAGTTTTGATTGCCAGGGAAATGGGCCGTGGTTGGTGTTTGGTGGCCTGTGGCTGGGAGTGGCCGGCTGGCTCCTGACAATCCACGATACGCAGGATGGTTCCCAGAGCCAAGGTGGCACCAGTGCCAAGTCGGGCTGGTTTGACAGTGTCAAGTGCCTCCTGCAATCTGCCATCCAGAAGCGGGGCAGCTGAGTTTTGCTTGCCAGGGTAACGGGCCATTGTTTTTGATTGCGGTCTGTGGCCGAGAGTGGTCGGCTGGCTCCTGACAATCCACGATACGCAGGATGGTTCCCAGACCCAAGGTGGCACCAGTGCCAAGTCAGGCTGGTTTGATAGTACCAAGTGTCTCCTGCAATCTGCCATCCAGAAGCGCGGCAGCTGAGTTTTGTTTGCCAGAGGAAAGGGCCGTTGTTTGTGTTTGGGGGTGTGTGGCTAGGAGTGGCCGGCTGTCTCCTTAAAATCTTTGATATGCAGCATGGCTCCCAGACCCAAGGTGGCACCAGTACCAAGTCGGGCTGGTTTGATAGCACCAAGCGGCTCCTGCAATCTGCCATGATCACGTGAAGAAATACTTTCTGGTTTCAGTACTGGGCCATATGCTCTTTCTTCTCTCCCTCAACTTCTCCATCACCTCTCATCTGTTTCACATGCGCTATCTTCAAGGTCCACAGGCTACTTTTCACAGAATCTTCAGGCCTGATGCAGTAAGAATGATGAATAGAACAGAGCTGGGATCTATTTTCCAGTTTGGATAAAATGCATTCTGCACACAAATCCAAGGAGAAGGTGCTGCCCCGATGCCCAGAAAAACTTTCACTCCTGCTAGTGTTCTACGTCAACCGCAACTTAGTCTGAAAGAAAAGCTTTTTCTCTGAGAGCATCTGAGAGGTTTGCATGAAGCACTGATATCTGACATATGCAATTTTGAATAGGAGAGGAAAAAGAAAATGGCAAGAAGTTTTTAATTTTAGTGGTTTCAATTTTAATTTCCGTGCACTTTTTCAAAACTTGTCAGCTCAAATGCCCATCAACATCTTTTAGTCATCTGGAAGTCAGTATTCATATAAAATGTGCTTCAAATCCAAAGAATTTCAAATTTGCACTCCAAGTTTCTATGCCTAGATTTATGATTTCCTACACATATTAGATGAAAGGAAGGCCTTTTTTACTGTGGGAGTGCTGGAACACTGGAACAGGTTGCCCAGAGAAGTGGTGGGTGTCCCATGCCTGAAAGTATTCAAGGTCACCTTGGACGGGGCTTGGAGCAGCAACAAAGGAGAAGCTTGATGGTAGAGAAACAAAGTTGGACTATAGAAGAAACTCGGATTGAAGTATAGGAGCAAGTTTTCTCTCAGCTCTTGGCGTAAATTCAAAGTTGTACAAAGTGACATTTATCTGTGCTATTCACTACTGTAACAGAAAGGTTCATGAAAACTGTACAGAAGATAGTAAATTTTAAAAGAGATAAGAACTACAGCATAAAATCCATGAGATGGGTTACAACATGAGACACTCTCGAAGAGAAAATCTCTGTGTTTCAGCACTTCATCATGGTAAGATTTCATGAAGTGCCAAAGAAGGCGGCAAAATATCATTGGGGACATTATTCCCTGGAATTCAGCCTGGCCATTAGTAGGAACTGCCTTTGAACACATCATGTAGATATACCACACACACTTTCCCTTCACTGAAAAATTACTGTTTACAACCAATAAGCAATTGACGGTCAAAATTGATTGAAAGCATCTTAAACATGTCAAGTATTTCATTGTAGATGATCTGTGATCCAAATGCTTCTTCCACCTTCGAGAGGGACAGAGGAATTCTTCCATATCATGATGGTTTACAATGGTATCAACCAATGTTTTCTGCTGAAAAGATATCATCTATTTTTTTCTATTTTTGGAAGAAAATATTCCTAGACATACAACAGGTGAGAACTAAGTAATTTTAAAGAAACAAATGAAATGAAAATATTCTGTAAATAGAATGAAAGGAAAAGCTGTGTTTTAAATAGGAGCTAAATATGAAACAGAATTTTTGTACCAGGCATTTGAATTACTGCACCAGCTCTTTTGCCCATCAAGAGAGGCATTTAGCATTTCAGTCTTTTCCAAGGTGTTCATGATCTGCTATGCTGATCTCTGTGTGTGCCTAGGTGTGTGTGGAAGGGGGGGCATGTGAAGGGGAGTGTGTATGTTTGCTTTACAATTGTTGTGGCAGATTCATGCCTCAGCTCCACATTTTGTTTCAGAAAGGTCACACCGAGTGGATATGAAGTTTACTATCGACAAGAGATCAATTCCCAAATCATCCATTTGACTCTACCTTATAAATCATGTGCTTTGTTGCATAGTTTATCAAATATACTTTCAAGCCAGATGGAGGAAGGAGGATGTGGGAATCCCTCCACCATCTTGCAACTTTTATGCAAGTAGGTTTTCAAGAAAATCATCATTTCTCTTTTAAATATGTCTGGAACAGGCATGATGGTAGTGTCAACCTGTTGGAGTTTTTGTTGCTGGAAGAAGTTGTACAAAAGGATTGGTTTTTACATTGACCAGTTACTGAATCAAGCGCAGGAATAGATTGGAAATTCAACGGGGGGTTCCTTTTCCCAGCAGACTACTTCTAGAACGAGCTTGTACACTGAAGTTGACTCTTTTGCTCTCTTTTTCTTTCTTTCCTATTTTCTTGGCTTCTTTGCCACTATCTAGACAAGTTTGGAACTTTGTTCCCAACTAAAACGGTTTCAATAGTCTGATTGTGATCATACATTTTTACAAGGAATTTTTAAAATCTTTCCTCGAGTTCAGAAAGTCAAGGACTTAGGTCTTTTTCTTCCCTTATCAATATTGCAATGAAATTGATCAATAAAGACCAACTCTTTATTTTTGTTTTTAACCCACGTAGATAATTCCCATCCATTCATCCATTTTGTGGACCAATAGTTGCCATTCTGATGGAAGTTGTCACTTCTTAACAATAGGCATTCTGCGACTATGTTGACAGCACTTTGGGTGAAGATCCTGACTGGTCTTAGATACACATAGGGAGAAATTTGCTCAGCCAGTGTCAGTCTTAAGCATGCGTATCAGAAGATCTTTCTAGAGCTGGGAATTTTCCCGTGAAAGGGATTCAGTTAGGGAAGAGACACTTGTCCCAGAGTTTTACATTCTTCTTGAAGACTGCTTAAGGAGCTTAGATGCCATGTCCATTTGGATCTCTGTCTGCACAGAGCTTTGTCATGCCAGTGCTTGAAATGCATCTTGAAGAGAATTCCCTAGCACAGAATGAATGAGAGTGGAAGGGGTTGGTGGGGCTAAGCAGGCCCAACCCCCCTGCCTAAAGCAGGATACCTAGAGCCTCTTGCCCAGGATTCTATCTGGGTGTACTTTTAATGTCTTCAAAGATCCAGGCTCCACAATCTTTCTGGGCAGTCTGTGCCGTGGTTCAGTCACCCTGACAGTAAAGAAACATTTACTGATGTTCAAAGGCACTCTCCTGTATTTCAGTGTGTGCCCACTGCCTCTTGTCTTTTCCCTCAGCATCACTGAAAAGACACTGATTCCCTCCCCTTTGCACTATTGCTTCCCTATGTATGTGCGCTGCCATGTAGAGATATGTCAAAAACCTCCCTGCAGCACAGGCAGATAATATTCCCTTCATCTACCAGTCAAGTTGATTCATCAGAGGAGTTTAAAGTGATGTTCAGCATGAAATTCCCCTGAAAAATCATGCGAACTACATTATTTGGTAGTCTTTCATGAGCCTGGCAAGGTTTTCCAGGAAGAGATGCTTCATCAACTTCCTGGGGATAAAAAAGAGCCTGGCTGGTTTGTACTATCGCGAGTCCTCTTAATTGCCTTTTTTGAAGATGGGTGTCATTTGCTTACATCCACTCTTTAGCCTCTCTTGTCGTCTACATCTTAGCAAAAAGCTTTTCCATTACATCTGGCAAGGAGAAAGTGTGCCAGCACAGAAAACATCACCCATCGCGTTCCAGACGTTGCACGGAGGTCTGCCAAGTGTTTGGCAGGAAGAAAAGAAAAGTTGTCCAAAACAGCTTCCAATCGAATCTTCATGTGATTGGAAAAGTCAGGAGACTGCAAAGGTACTGTTTTCTATCATTTGAACAGCTGCGCACACAATCCCAGTGTTGTGCAGCTTCCTTCTTCACCTTCCAGAAGATGCCGCTCTCCCCGGCTCCCGGAGAGGAAGAAGCGGCTTCTTCGTGCAAAGACGATTGCGCCGCTCACAGTGCTCTCCTTAACGGGGCTTGTGCCGAAAGACGCCCGGCAGCGGCTCTTAGCTCCGGAGAGCCTCGTACTTTCGTCTTTAGCGTCTTTTGTAGTGTACAGCTTAGCAAAAAGCTTTTCCACTATGCCTGGATATGAAAACGTGTGCCATCACAGAAAACATCTCCCATCGTGTACTAGACGTTGCACGGAGGTCTGCCAAGTGTTTGGCAGGAAGAAAAGAAAAGTTGTCCAAAACAGCTTCCAATCGAATCTTCATGTGATTGGAAAAGTCAGGCGAGTGCAAAAGTACTGTTTTCTATCAGTTGGCAAGCTGCGCACACAATCCCAGTGTTGTACAGCTTGCTTGTTCAACTTCCCCAAGCTGCCGCTATCTCCGGCAGCCGGAGGCAAAGAAGCGGCTTCTTTGAGCAAAGACGATTGTGCCGCTCACAGTGCTCTCCTTAACGCAGCTTCTGGCGAAAGACGCCCGGCAGCGGCTTCTAGCTCCGGAGAGCATCCTACTTTCGTCTTTAGCGTCTCTTCTCATCTACATCTTAGCAAAAAGCTTTTCCACTATGTCTGGCAGGGAAAAACTGTGCCAGCACAGAAAACATCTCCCATCGTGTTGTAGGATGAAGAAAAGAAAAGTTGTCCAAACCAGCTTCCAATCGAATCTTCATGTGATTGGAAAAGTCAGGCGAGTGCAAAGCTACTGTTTTCTATCAGTTGGCAAGCTGCGCACATAATCCCATTGTTGTGCAGCTTGCTTCTTCACCTTCCCCAAGATGCCGCATCCCTCCGGCTCCCGGAGAGGAAGAAGCGGCTTCTTCGCGCAAAGACGATTTTGCCGCTCACAGTGCTCTCCTTAGCGCGGCTTCTGCCGAAAGACGCCCCGGAGCGGCTCTTAGCTCCGTACGTTTTAATTCAATGTTTAGGCTCGACAAACCAAATGGGATACTTGCAGCAGTAGGGCAGGACTTTGAACGGGACTTTCTCCTTTTAGACAGAAGCTCATGAAATAGTTTCACCGGAATCAGAGCAGGCTGTGAAACAAGAAACGTGTCCTGAAAATAAGCCAGCCTTATCCTCTTAGTCTTGCTTGTCTGATTGGCCAAGAATGAAATGTGTCAACTCTGTGTTTCTGGGTATCACATCAGTAACAGGTACTTCAGCTGCTGTACTTCTCTCCTAAAGTTAAGAACGGAATCCAAGGAATTGTGATTCCATGGTCTCAATTCACCCTATGAAAAAGGAGTGGAAGGTGCAGGGGTCAATCAACTTGAATGGCCTATGTCAATCAGCGGCCACTGATTTCCTGAAGGCTTCAACAGGTTAGTTGCCTATGTTTTTCTTGGAATTGTTTTAACCTTTGGTCATGTTTTTCCTGGGATTCTTTTACCCTTTCGCCATTAGTTCAGCCTTTGCTCTCAAGCCTTTGCTGACATTTCCAATATCTCGGTAGCCTGGAAAAGTGTTGTCTTGATTGTTGACATCATTATTCCCTTCCAAGGGTTGTTTGCCTCAAGTCTCAGTTTGGCTGGTTTTCTGCTAGTTGATTGTCAGAGGGCAGCAGGTGTTTTGTAAGAGCAAGAACACAATCCCATAGCTTGCTTTTCTTTTGATTTGGCCTGTCTAGGAAATGGAATGACTGAACATCTCTGAGAGGCTTTTCTCTCCCCATTAGGTTTCACTGGAAGGGCAGATGCAAATCATCTACCTAAAGTCTTGGCACAGAAGAGAGTAGTGGTTTGCTGCTGCATAGAGCCAGAAGCTTACAAAAGGAAGGCCTTGGGCTGAGGCCCATTACTTTGGCTAAGTAGAAAAGGACTGTGGGAGGTGAGGCAGCTGAATTAGAGGTAAATCAACAAGTTCTAGAACCGTCGTGTGTTCACAGCGTGGTGCATGGTGGTTGGTTGAATTGTGTTTGTTATGGCTTAAAGCTATGGGACTGATAAAGGCCTGATGTTGGAATCCATAAGGTTAGAGGATTTTAAAGAAATGGTTAAAAAGAAGTATGTAGGCCTTAGACTGGAGTTTTGTTAGCATTGCAGAAAAGCTTCCCATGCAAGCAGAAAAGTTTCCCATGCAAGCAGAAAAGTTTCCCAAGCAGTAGACGTGACAAATAACAATAGGCTTCTGTAGAATTGGCTTTAGGATGGCAACAAGGTTATTTAATGTATATCTTTAGAAGGTTAGCATGAATAGAACTCTGTTCTTTGTCTCTTATCAACTAGTCTTTGTCTTAGCTACGATGACCTATGTTTTATAAGATTGGATAGAATGCTTGTCAAGATGTGTTTTCTGTGTCTGATTGGCTGAATTCTAGTCTGAGATGATTTTATGTATTGCTGTATGAGCCCTGTTGAAGGAGACATTTTTTGGTGTGGATCAGTGAGCTGTCATGTCTCCATTTTGTATTTTGAGACTGATGTGCTGGAAATAAAAGCAAGAATCTCTTCACTGCTCTGGTTACCATGTTATCCACATTTGGATATTTTGCCGCGGCCTAGTGGGTTCCTTTCTTAAGGCGTGGGTTCCTGACACCATTGGACTTATACCTGTCCCGTCCCCCGCAGCCTGAGTGTTTCAAAAGCCTGGTTTTTGCAAGAAAGCAGCTCTCCTTTGCATCTGCCTGGCGACTCTGCATCACCACGAACCCTCACTCTCGGTTTGCCAAGGAGATGATCAGTAGGAATGTTGCAGAGCTGCTGTGTGCATCTGAATGGAATGGCAGAGAGCGAAGTGCTGGACATTTCTGGCTTTAGTACAATGCTGCTGCATTGGTGCCAGTTGAGTTGGTTTTCCATCAGTGGCCTTTCTGTCTAGAAGTACACTGCCCAGAGTATTTGATGCCATTTCCTTCCTGTTGTTTTCATACCTTCCTTCAGTTGAAAGGATGATACAACCTTTCCATTTTGAAGATCCCTGTTAGGAAACACTATGCCAGAGGAGTCATCGCTCGCTTTTCTTCTGCCTCCTTTGTCATTTTCAGAGACTCATTTCAAATTTCTGCTCATGTCAAGAAGAATACTGAGACTACTTAGCAGGGTTGACGCTCTCAGCTGCTTTCCTCTTTCATACCGCTTCATACTGGATGTGACTTCAAGGCCTCGTTTTGTCATCTGCATTTTGCCGTGATCCAAAGCTAAATATTCCAGGCCTGTGAACACAAAAAGAACTCTTAGTCTTTTGCAAGAACTACCCCGAGGAGGATTTGTGTTCACTTTGATCTCTACAGTGTTTCAGAAAGAAGGAGATTGTACTCTCTTCTTGTGTACTCTCTTCTTGTGCTCTCATTTCCCTCTCTCTGCCTTGCATGCCCTAGTTAATCCGCCGGTGTGACTCATTTGGCATCATCTCACGGTGCAAATTCTGCATAGTTTCATGTCCTTACAAATGCCAGTTGCCAAGGAGCCTATCTAACCATTCAAGGGGCAAAGAATTGCAGGGCTGGCAAGTTCAGGTGCTGAAACTGTAAGTCATGCCATATCAAAGTGACAGAGCAAATCAATTGATCTAGGACTTTCAGCTGGACACCTCTGAGAAGAGCAGCTTGTCAGCAATGACACAGCCATCTTCCTAGCTGTATTCCAGAAAGAGGAAAGCGACACCTTCAGGGGTTAATATGTTTGGCATGAGAAACAGCAAGAAATGTACCGCAAAATACTTGAGTCAGATCAAGCGCGTTTCTCTAGTGAGAAGTTTGCACTTGTTCTTTCTTGTCTGTGCCTTTACTTTTCACAGAAGACAGAGGAGCATTTCATTATTACTGTTCTTTTCTTTTCTTTTGTTGGCCTCCCTCTTTCCACCTGCAATTAACAAATTTGCCTTTCTTTACTGGCTTCTCTTTCTTTACTTCTACAAGTTGACAAGAGGTCATCCAACCTTATCATCAATGTTCTCAGACAGTGGAGAGAAGTAGAAGGTACAGCTAAATGGATAAAAGAAACCCACAAAAATAGACAGGTTTTTACAGTCTTCTGTGAGAACATTAGGACACAAGATGTCTTTGAACTGAGTAATGCTCTATTGATTTAACTTTTAGTCCACTCGTTACTATTATTACACGTGTTTGGCCTTTAGTACAGAGCCTTGGAACTAATCCAGGCCAATACTTTGGCTAATTTTGTTTGATTTCTAGTGAGGACTTTGTTTCTTAAGGAATAGTCCAGAGAAAGAGCGTCCATGGTACAGTTACGGGTCATAAATTCTGGTACAGTTTGTGCTGGTAGTACGTCTAGGAAAGAAAGGTTTGAAGGAAAGAAAGGTTTGACATCTTGTTTGACTTTCAAATGGAACCATGATTTGAAAAACCTAAGAGTTGCGGTTCCCCCCCCACCCCACAGCCCAAGTACTTCTCTTGGCACTATTACTCAGGGATTACACATAAAAGCCCACCCTGTAAAATACGTTGCAGATACTTTGCAAGAAGTGCAGCTTAGCAGCTAGAGATGATAACGTGGGTTAAATAACATTGCTTCTGCAGTGATGGAAACTCTGTCTACGCAGACATACTCAACAAAGGTTACGATGGCTTAGCTCCTGTGCTCAAGTTAACGTGCATTTTAGAACTTCCCAAGAAGGTGAACTCAACCTCCTTCATTGCTCTCTGCTGGAGTCCCAAGAGAATTTCAGTCTGCTTTTTGTCATTGACAGCTGTCACTGCTTAGCTCTTGAACATGAGACTCCCTCATGACTGATGAAAGTTGTCTAGTTAAGGTGGCTGAAAGACATGGTCTTGCTCTAGAAGGAGATGAGAAGGTTTCTGCAGTCTTTGTCATCTCTACTGCTTGTGATTTCTAGACAAAACCAGTGGGAAGTTTTCTGAAGGCAGTCCAGAAGCTGGCAATATGGACAGCTTACAGCCGAACACTTGCTGCAGTGCAACCATGGTGACACCAGAAAGGACTTCAAAAATTTAAAAGGGCAAACCAAGCAGTTGGAAGGAAAAGAACATGAACCATTATTCCATTTTTCTAATCTATCTTTCTTTCAATCATCATTTTCGTGCAGTTTCACGGCTTGCGTTGGTATCCCTCCGAAGGAATCTGAGACAGAGTAAGCTTTTGAATGGAGTAGAAGTGAGAAACGCAGGCCAAGTTGCCTTTTTTGCCATCAAATACCAGTTACGCTTGCACTACCCTTTGCTTAAGGTGCTTAGCTTACACTAAGAATTGATCAGCACATTTTGATGTGAGCAAATTTTACTGTCATGACTGAGTAAAGTTTGCTGTCACTCAGAATTTTACTGTCGTCTGAACAGCAATGTTTGTGTCAAAATAGTATTTTGTCTCCTGTATCTGCAGCAGGTAAGCCTTTTGCTGTCAGCAGTGTTGCTTAACCTTTCATGTCATATCCCTCTTCACATCCACCTTCTGCTGAAGGCTTATTAATCTACTTTAGAATTGGCACGTGGAATAAGACTACTTTTCCTTTTTGAAAGCTAATGTCATTTGACCTACTTACAGCAAATATTTCATTAATTGCAAGTCCCCAGCTAGCATCTTTTTGGCATATTCTAAACTTCTAAAGAAGTAACAAAAGCACTCTCCAATACTTGGCTTTCATATCACAGTGGGAGCGCTGGCCCTGTTTTCAATAAACAATCATGGGTATGGTAAAACAAAAGGAGGGGTTAGAGTTTTCGCTGTTAACCTCTAGTGAGCTTGGATTTTGCAATATGCATGAAGTTAATTAACACTGTTATATAAAGTGGCTGATTTAATCAATAAATTGGAGTCAATGCTGATCAACGACAAGGTGGATTGGCTTCCCTTTGTTTTCAACACAGTGCCAAGTGGGGCTGGTTTGACAGTACCAAGTGGCCCCTGCAATCTGCCATCCAGAAGCGGGGCAGGCGAGTTTTGTTTGCCAGGGAAATGGGCCGTGGTTGGTGTTTGGTGGCCTGTGGCTGGGAGTGGCCGGCTGGCTCCTGACAATCCACGATACGCAGGATGGTTCCCAGAGCCAAGGTGGCACCAGTGCCAAGTCAGGCTGGTTTGATAGTGCCAAGTGGCTCCTGCCATCTGCCATCAAAAAGTTGGCAGGCGAGTTTTGTTTGCCAGGGAAAAGCGCCGTTGTTGTGTTCGTGGGCCTGTGGCTGGGAGTGGCCGGCTGGCTCCTGAAAATCCACGTTACACAGCATGGCTCCCAGAGCCAAGGTGGCACCAGTGCCAAGTCGGGCTGGTTTGACAGTGTCAAGTGCCTCCTGCAATCTGCCATCCAGAAGCGGGGCAGCTGAGTTTTGTTTGCCAGGGTAACGGGCCATTGTTTTTGATTGCGGTCTGTGGCCGAGAGTGGTCGGCTGGCTCCTGACAATCCACGATACGCAGGATGGTTCCCAGACCCAAGGTGGCACCAGTGCCAAGTCAGGCTGGTTTGATAGTACCAAGTGTCTCCTGCAATCTGCCATCCAGAAGCGGGGCAGGCGAGTTTTGTTTGCCAGAGGAAAGGGCTGTGGTTTGTGTTTGGGGGCCTGTGGCTGGGAGTGGCCGGCTGGCTCCTGACAATCCACGATACGCAGGATGGTTCCCAGAGCCAAGGTGGCACCAGTGCCAAGTCGGGCTGGTTTGATAGTACCAAGTGGCTCCTGCAATCTGCCATCAAAAAGTTGGCAGGCGAGTTTTGTTTTCCAGGGAAAAGAGCCGTTGTTTGTGTTCGTGGGCCTGTGGCTGGGAGTGGCCGGCTGGCTCCTGAAAATCCACGTTACACAGCATGGTTCCCAGAGCCAAGGTGGCACCAGTGCAGAGTCGGGCTGGTTTGACAGTGTCAAGTGCCTCCTGCAATCTGCCATCCAGAAGCGGGGCAGCTGAGTTTTGTTTGCCAGGGTAACGGGCCATTGTTTTTGATTGCGGTCTGTGGCCGAGAGTGGTCGGCTGGCTCCTGACAATCCACGATACGCAGGATGGTTCCCAGACCCAAGGTGGCACCAGTGCCAAGTCAGGCTGGTTTGATAGTACCAAGTGGCTCCTGCCATCTGCCATCCAGAAGCGGGGCAGGCGAGTTTTGTTTGCCAGAGGAAAGGGCTGTGGTTTGTGTTTGGGGGCCTGTGGCTGGGAGTGGCCGGCTGGCTCCTGACAATCCACGATACGCAGGATGGTTCCCAGAGCCAAGGTGGCCCCAGTGCCAAGTCAGGCTGGTTTGATAGTACCAAGTGGCTCCTGCCATCTGCCATCAAAAAGTTGGCAGGCGAGTTTTGTTTTCCAGGGAAAAGAGCCGTTGTTTGTGTTCGTGGGCCTGTGGCTGGGAGTGGCCGGCTGGCTCCTGAAAATCCACGTTACACAGCATGGTTCCCAGAGCCAAGGTGGCACCAGTGCCAAGTCGGGCTGGTTTGACAGTGTCAAGTGCCTCCTGCAATCTGCCATCCAGAAGCGGGGCAGCTGAGTTTTGTTTGCCAGGGTAACGGGCCATTGTTTTTGATTGCGGTCTGTGGCCGAGAGTGGTCGGCTGGCTCCTGACAATCCACGATACGCAGGATGGTTCCCAGACCCAAGGTGGCACCAGTGCCAAGTCAGGCTGGTTTGATAGTACCAAGTGTCTCCTGCAATCTGCCATCCAGAAGCGCGGCAGCTGAGTTTTGTTTGCCAGAGGAAAGGGCCGTTGTTTGTGTTTGGGGGTGTGTGGCTAGGAGTGGCCGGCTGTCTCCTTAAAATCTTTGATATGCAGCATGGCTCCCAGACCCAAGGTGGCACCAGTGCCAAGTCGGGCTGGTTTGATAGCACCAAGCGGCTCCTGCAATCTGCCATGATCACGTGAAGAAATACTTTCTGGTTTCAGTACTGGGCCATATGCTCTTTCTTCTCTCCCTCAACTTCTCCATCACCTCTCATCTGTTTCACATGCGCTATCTTCAAGGTCCACAGGCTACTTTTCACAGAATCTTCAGGCCTGATGCAGTAAGAATGATGAATAGAACAGAGCTGGGATCTATTTTCCAGTTTGGATAAAATGCATTCTGCACACAAATCCAAGGAGAAGGTGCTGCCCCGATGCCCAGAAAAACTTTCACTCCTGCTAGTGTTCTACGTCAACCGCAACTTAGTCTGAAAGAAAAGCTTTTTCTCTGAGAGCATCTGAGAGGTTTGCATGAAGCACTGATATCTGACATATGCAATTTTGAATAGGAGAGGAAAAAGAAAATGGCAAGAAGTTTTTAATTTTAGTGGTTTCAATTTTAATTTCCGTGCACTTTTTCAAAACTTGTCAGCTCAAATGCCCATCAACATCTTTTAGTCATCTGGAAGTCAGTATTCATATAAAATGTGCTTCAAATCCAAAGAATTTCAAATTTGCACTCCAAGTTTCTATGCCTAGATTTATGATTTCCTACACATATTAGATGAAAGGAAGGCCTTTTTTACTGTGGGAGTGCTGGAACACTGGAACAGGTTGCCCAGAGAAGTGGTGGGTGTCCCATGCCTGAAAGTATTCAAGGTCACCTTGGACGGGGCTTGGAGCAGCAACAAAGGAGAAGCTTGATGGTAGAGAAACAAAGTTGGACTATAGAAGAAACTCGGATTGAAGTATAGGAGCAAGTTTTCTCTCAGCTCTTGGCGTAAATTCAAAGTTGTACAAAGTGACATTTATCTGTGCTATTCACTACTGTAACAGAAAGGTTCATGAAAACTGTACAGAAGATAGTAAATTTTAAAAGAGATAAGAACTACAGCATAAAATCCATGAGATGGGTTACAACATGAGACACTCTCGAAGAGAAAATCTCTGTGTTTCAGCACTTCATCATGGTAAGATTTCATGAAGTGCCAAAGAAGGCGGCAAAATATCATTGGGGACATTATTCCCTGGAATTCAGCCTGGCCATTAGTAGGAACTGCCTTTGAACACATCATGTAGATATACCACACACACTTTCCCTTCACTGAAAAATTACTGTTTACAACCAATAAGCAATTGACGGTCAAAATTGATTGAAAGCATCTTAAACATGTCAAGTATTTCATTGTAGATGATCTGTGATCCAAATGCTTCTTCCACCTTCGAGAGGGACAGAGGAATTCTTCCATATCATGATGGTTTACAATGGTATCAACCAATGTTTTCTGCTGAAAAGATATCATCTATTTTTTTCTATTTTTGGAAGAAAATATTCCTAGACATACAACAGGTGAGAACTAAGTAATTTTAAAGAAACAAATGAAATGAAAATATTCTGTAAATAGAATGAAAGGAAAAGCTGTGTTTTAAATAGGAGCTAAATATGAAACAGAATTTTTGTACCAGGCATTTGAATTACTGCACCAGCTCTTTTGCCCATCAAGAGAGGCATTTAGCATTTCAGTCTTTTCCAAGGTGTTCATGATCTGCTATGCTGATCTCTGTGTGTGTCTAGGTGTGTGTGGAAGGGGGGGCATGTGAAGGGGAGTGTGTATGTTTGCTTTACAATTGTTGTGGCAGATTCATGCCTCAGCTCCACATTTTGTTTCAGAAAGGTCACACCGAGTGGATATGAAGTTTACTATCGACAAGAGATCAATTCCCAAATCATCCATTTGACTCTACCTTATAAATCATGTGCTTTGTTGCATAGTTTATCAAATATACTTTCAAGCCAGATGGAGGAAGGAGGATGTGGGAATCCCTCCACCATCTTGCAACTTTTATGCAAGTAGGTTTTCAAGAAAATCATCATTTCTCTTTTAAATATGTCTGGAACAGGCATGATGGTAGTGTCAACCTGTTGGAGTTTTTGTTGCTGGAAGAAGTTGTACAAAAGGATTGGTTTTTACATTGACCAGTTACTGAATCAAGCGCAGGAATAGATTGGAAATTCAACGGGGGGTTCCTTTTCCCAGCAGACTACTTCTAGAACGAGCTTGTACACTGAAGTTGACTCTTTTGCTCTCTTTTTCTTTCTTTCCTATTTTCTTGGCTTCTTTGCCACTATCTAGACAAGTTTGGAACTTTGTTCCCAACTAAAACGGTTTCAATAGTCTGATTGTGATCATACATTTTTACAAGGAATTTTTAAAATCTTTCCTCGAGTCCAGAAAGTCAAGGACTTAGGTCTTTTTCTTCCCTTATCAATATTGCAATGAAATTGATCAATAAAGACCAACTCTTTATTTTTGTTTTTAACCCACGTAGATAATTCCCATCCATTCATCCATTTTGTGGACCAATAGTTGCCATTCTGATGGAAGTTGTCACTTCTTAACAATAGGCATTCTGCGACTATGTTGACAGCACTTTGGGTGAAGATCCTGACTGGTCTTAGATACACATAGGGAGAAATTTGCTCAGCCAGTGTCAGTCTTAAGCATGCGTATCAGAAGATCTTTCTAGAGCTGGGAATTTTCCCGTGAAAGGGATTCAGTTAGGGAAGAGACACTTGTCCCAGAGTTTTACATTCTTCTTGAAGACTGCTTAAGGAGCTTAGATGCCATGTCCATTTGGATCTCTGTCTGCACAGAGCTTTGTCATGCCAGTGCTTGAAATGCATCTTGAAGAGAATTCCCTAGCACAGAATGAATGAGAGTGGAAGGGGTTGGTGGGGCTAAGCAGGCCCAACCCCCCTGCCTAAAGCAGGATACCTAGAGCCTCTTGCCCAGGATTCTATCTGGGTGTACTTTTAATGTCTTCAAAGATCCAGGCTCCACAATCTTTCTGGGCAGTCTGTGCCGTGGTTCAGTCACCCTGACAGTAAAGAAACATTTACTGATGTTCAAAGGCACTCTCCTGTATTTCAGTGTGTGCCCACTGCCTCTTGTCTTTTCCCTCAGCATCACTGAAAAGACACTGATTCCCTCCCCTTTGCACTATTGCTTCCCTATGTATGTGCGCTGCCATGTAGAGATATGTCAAAAACCTCCCTGCAGCACAGGCAGATAATATTCCCTTCATCTACCAGTCAAGTTGATTCATCAGAGGAGTTTAAAGTGATGTTCAGCATGAAATTCCCCTGAAAAATCATGCGAACTACATTATTTGGTAGTCTTTCATGAGCCTGGCAAGGTTTTCCAGGAAGAGATGCTTCATCAACTTCCTGGGGATAAAAAAGAGCCTGGCTGGTTTGTACTATCGCGAGTCCTCTTAATTGCCTTTTTTGAAGATGGGTGTCATTTGCTTACATCCACTCTTTAGCCTCTCTTGTCGTCTACATCTTAGCAAAAAGCTTTTCCATTACATCTGGCAAGGAGAAAGTGTGCCAGCACAGAAAACATCACCCATTGCGTTCCAGACGTTGCACGGAGGTCTGCCAAGTGTTTGGCAGGAAGAAAAGAAAAGTTGTCCAAAACAGCTTCCAATCGAATCTTCATGTGATTGGAAAAGTCAGGAGACTGCAAAGGTACTGTTTTCTATCATTTGAACAGCTGCGCACACAATCCCAGTGTTGTGCAGCTTCCTTCTTCACCTTCCAGAAGATGCCGCTCTCCCCGGCTCCCGGAGAGGAAGAAGCGGCTTCTTCGTGCAAAGACGATCGCGCCACTCACAGTGCTCTCCTTAACGGGGCTTGTGCCGAAAGACGCCCGGCAGCGGCTCTTAGCTCCGGAGAGCCTCGTACTTTCGTCTTTAGCGTCTTTTGTAGTGTACATCTTAGCAAAAAGCTTTTCCACTATGCCTGGATATGAAAACGTGTGCCATCACAGAAAACATCTCCCATCGTGTACTAGACGTTGCACGGAGGTCTGCCAAGTGTTTGGCAGGAAGAAAAGAAAAGTTGTCCAAAACAGCTTCCAATCGAATCTTCATGTGATTGGAAAAGTCAGGCGAGTGCAAAAGTACTGTTTTCTATCAGTTGGCAAGCTGCGCACACAATCCCAGTGTTGTACAGCTTGCTTGTTCAACTTCCCCAAGCTGCCGCTATCTCCGGCAGCCGGAGGCAAAGAAGCGGCTTCTTTGAGCAAAGACGATTGTGCCGCTCACAGTGCTCTCCTTAACGCAGCTTCTGGCGAAAGACGCCCGGCAGCGGCTTCTAGCTCCGGAGAGCATCCTACTTTCGTCTTTAGCCTCTCTTCTCATCTACATCTTAGCAAAAAGCTTTTCCACTATGTCTGGCAGGGAAAAACTGTGCCAGCACAGAAAACATCTCCCATGGTGTTGTAGGATGAAGAAAAGAAAAGTTGTCCAAACCAGCTTCCAATCGAATCTTCATGTGATTGGAAAAGTCAGGCGAGTGCAAAGCTACTGTTTTCTATCAGTTGGCAAGCTGCGCACATAATCCCAGTGTTGTGCAGCTTGCTTCTTCACCTTCCCGAAGATGCCGCATCCCTCCGCCTCCCGGAGAGGAAGAAGCGGCTTCTTCGCGCAAAGACGATTTTGCCGCTCACAGTGCTCTCCTTAGCGCGGCTTCTGCCGAAAGGCGCCCGGCAGCGGCTCTTAGCTCCGTACGTTCCAATTCAATGTTTAGGCTCGACAAACCAAATGGGATACTTGCAGCAGTAGGGCAGGACTTTGAACGGGACTTTCTCCTTTTAGACAGAAGCTCATGAAATAGTTTCACCGGAATCAGAGCAGGCTGTGAAACAAGAAACGTGTCCTGAAAATAAGCCAGCCTTATCCTCTTAGTCTTGCTTGTCTGATTGGCCAAGAATGAAATGTGTCAACTCTGTGTTTCTGGGTATCACATCAGTAACAGGTACTTCAGCTGCTGTACTTCTCTCCTAAAGTTAAGAACGGAATCCAAGGAATTGTGATTCCATGGTCTCAATTCACCCTATGAAAAAGGAGTGGAAGGTGCAGGGGTCAATCAACTTGAATGGCCTATGTCAATCAGCGGCCACTGATTTCCTGAAGGCTTCAACAGGTTAGTTGCCTATGTTTTTCTTGGAATTGTTTTAACCTTTGGTCATGTTTTTCTTGGGATTCTTTTACCCTTTTGCCATTAGTTCAGCCTTTGCTCTCAAGCCTTTGCTGACATTTCCAATATCTCGGTAGCCTGGAAAAGTGTTGTCTTGATTGTTGACATCATTATTCCCTTCCAAGGGTTGTTTGCCTCAAGTCTCAGTTTGGCTGGTTTTCTGCTAGTTGATTGTCAGAGGGCAGCAGGTGTTTTGTAAGAGCAAGAACACAATCCCATAGCTTGCTTTTCTTTTGATTTGGCCTGTCTAGGAAATGGAATGACTGAACATCTCTGAGAGGCTTTTCTCTCCCCATTAGGTTTCACTGGAAGGGCAGATGCAAATCATCTACCTAAAGTCTTGGCACAGAAGAGAGTAGTGGTTTGCTGCTGCATAGAGCTAGAAGCTTACAAAAGGAAGGCCTTGGGCTGAGGCCCATTACTTTGGCTAAGTAGAAAAGGACTGTGGGAGGTGAGGCAGCTGAATTAGAGGTAAATCAACAAGTTCTAGAACCGTCGTGTGTTCACAGCGTGGTGCATGGTGGTTGGTTGAATTGTGTTTGTTATGGCTTAAAGCTATGGGACTGATAAAGGCCTGATGTTGGAATCCATAAGGTTAGAGGATTTTAAAGAAATGGTTAAAAAGAAGTATGTAGGCCTTAGACTGGAGTTTTGTTAGCATTGCAGAAAAGCTTCCCATGCAAGCAGAAAAGTTTCCCATGCAAGCAGAAAAGTTTCCCAAGCAGTAGACGTGACAAATAACAATAGGCTTCTGTAGAATTGGCTTTAGGATGGCAACAAGGTTATTTAATGTATATCTTTAGAAGGTTAGCATGAATAGAACTCTGTTCTTTGTCTCTCTCTTATCAACTAGTCTTTGTCTTAGCTACGATGACCTATGTTTTATAAGATTGGATAGAATGCTTGTCAAGATGTGTTTTCTGTGTCTGATTGGCTGAATTCTAGTCTGAGATGATTTTATGTATTGCTGTATGAGCCCTGTTGAAGGAGACATTTTTTGGTGTGGATCAGTGAGCTGTCATGTCTCCATTTTGTATTTTGAGACTGATGTGCTGGAAATAAAAGCAAGAATCTCTTCACTGCTCTGGTTACCATGTTATCCATATTTGGATATTTTGCCGCGGCCTAGTGGGTTCCTTTCTTAAGGCGTGGGTTCCTGACACCATTGGACTTATACCTGTCCCGTCCCCCGCAGCCTGAGTGTTTCAAAAGCCTGGTTTTTGCAAGAAAGCAGCTCTCCTTTGCATCTGCCTGGCGACTCTGCATCACCACAAACCCTCACTCTCGGTTTGCCAAGGAGATGATCAGTAGGAATGTTGCCGAGCTGCTGTGTGCATCTGAATGGAATGGCAGAGAGCGAAGTGCTGGACATTTCTGGCTTTAGTACAATGCTGCTGCATTGGTGCCAGTTGAGTTGGTTTTCCATCAGTGGCCTTTCTGTCTAGAAGTACACTGCCCAGAGTATTTGATGCCATTTCCTTCCTGTTGTTTTCATACCTTCCTTCAGTTGAAAGGATGATACAACCTTTCCATTTTGAAGATCCCTGTTAGGAAACACTATGCCAGAGGAGTCATCGCTCGCTTTTCTTCTGCCTCCTTTGTCATTTTCAGAGACTCATTTCAAATTTCTGCTCATGTCAAGAAGAATACTGAGACTACTTAGCAGGGTTGACGCTCTCAGCTGCTTTCCTCTTTCATACCGCTTCATACTGGATGTGACTTCAAGGCCTCGTTTTGTCATCTGCATTTTGCCGTGATCCAAAGCTAAATATTCCAGGCCTGTGAACACAAAAAGAACTCTTAGTCTTTTGCAAGAACTACCCCGAGGAGGATTTGTGTTCACTTTGATCTCTACAGTGTTTCAGAAAGAAGGAGATTGTACTCTCTTCTTGTGTACTCTCTTCTTGTGCTCTCATTTCCCTCTCTCTGCCTTGCATGCCCTAGTTAATCCGCCGGCGTGACTCATTTGGCATCATCTCACGGTGCAAATTCTGCATAGTTTCATGTCCTTACAAATGCCAGTTGCCAAGGAGCCTATCTAACCATTCAAGGGGCAAAGAATTGCAGGGCTGGCAAGTTCAGGTGCTGAAACTGTAAGTCATGCCATATCAAAGTGACAGAGCAAATCAATTGATCTAGGACTTTCAGCTGGACACCTCTGAGAAGAGCAGCTTGTCAGCAATGACACAGCCATCTTCCTAGCTGTATTCCAGAAAGAGGAAAGCGACACCTTCAGTGGTTAATATGTTTGGCATGAGAAACAGCAAGAAATGTACCGCAAAATACTTGAGTCAGATCAAGCGCGTTTCTCTAGTGAGAAGTTTGCACTTGTTCTTTCTTGTCTGTGCCTTTACTTTTCACAGAAGACAGAGGAGCATTTCATTATTACTGTTCTTTTCTTTTCTTTTGTTGGCCTCCCTCTTTCCACCTGCAATTAACAAATTTGCCTTTCTTTACTGGCTTCTCTTTCTTTACTTCTACAAGTTGACAAGAGGTCATCCAACCTTATCATCAATGTTCTCAGACAGTGGAGAGAAGTAGAAGGTACAGCTAAATGGATAAAAGAAACCCACAAAAATAGACAGGTTTTTACAGTCTTCTGTGAGAACATTAGGACACAAGATGTCTTTGAACTGAGTAATGCTCTATTGATTTAACTTTTAGTCCACTCGTTACTATTATTACACGTGTTTGGCCTTTAGTACAGAGCCTTGGAACTAATCCAGGCCAATACTTTGGCTAATTTTGTTTGATTTCTAGTGAGGACTTTGTTTCTTAAGGAATAGTCCAGAGAAAGAGCGTCCATGGTACAGTTACGGGTCATAAATTCTGGTACAGTTTGTGCTGGTAGTACGTCTAGGAAAGAAAGGTTTGAAGGAAAGAAAGGTTTGACATCTTGTTTGACTTTCAAATGGAACCATGATTTGAAAAACCTAAGAGTTGCGGTTCCCCCCCCACCCCACAGCCCAAGTACTTCTCTTGGCACTATTACTCAGGGATTACACATAAAAGCCCACCCTGTAAAATACGTTGCAGATACTTTGCAAGAAGTGCAGCTTAGCAGCTAGAGATGATAACGTGGGTTAAATAACATTGCTTCTGCAGTGATGGAAACTCTGTCTACGCAGACATACTCAACAAAGGTTACGATGGCTTAGCTCCTGTGCTCAAGTTAACGTGCATTTTAGAACTTCCCAAGAAGGTGAACTCAACCTCCTTCATTGCTCTCTGCTGGAGTCCCAAGAGAATTTCAGTCTGCTTTTTGTCCTTGACAGCTGTCACTGCTTAGCTCTTGAACATGAGACTCCCTCATGACTGATGAAAGTTGTCTAGTTAAGGTGGCTGAAAGACATGGTCTTGCTCTAGAAGGAGATGAGAAGGTTTCTGCAGTCTTTGTCATCTCTACTGCTTGTGATTTCTAGACAAAACCAGTGGGAAGTTTTCTGAAGGCAGTCCAGAAGCTGGCAATATGGACAGCTTACAGCCGAACACTTGCTGCAGTGCAACCATGGTGACACCAGAAAGGACTTCAAAAATTTAAAAGGGCAAACCAAGCAGTTGGAAGGAAAAGAACATGAACCATTATTCCATTTTTCTAATCTATCTTTCTTTCAATCATCATTTTCGTGCAGTTTCACGGCTTGCGTTGGTATCCCTCCAAAGGAATCTGAGACAGAGTAAGCTTTTGAATGGAGTAGAAGTGAGAAACGCAGGCCAAGTTGCCTTTTTTGCCATCAAATACCAGTTACGCTTGCACTACCCTTTGCTTAAGGTGCTTAGCTTACACTAAGAATTGATCAGCACATTTTGATGTGAGCAAATTTTACTGTCATGACTGAGTAAAATTTGCTGTCACTCAGAATTTTACTGTCGTCTGAACAGCAATGTTTGTGTCAAAATAGTATTTTGTCTCCTGTATCTGCAGCAGGTAAGCCTTTTGCTGTCAGCAGTGTTGCTTAACCTTTCATGTCATATCCCTCTTCACATCCATCTTCTGCTGAAGGCTTATTAATCTACTTTAGAATTGGCACGTGGAATAAGACTACTTTTCCTTTTTGAAAGCTAATGTCATTTGACCTACTTACAGCAAATATTTCATTAATTGCAAGTCCCCAGCTAGCATCTTTTCGGCATATTCTAAACTTCTAAAGAAGTAACAAAAGCACTCTCCAATACTTGGCTTTCATATCACAGTGGGAGCGCTGGCCCTGTTTTCAATAAACAATCATGGGTATGGTAAAACAAAAGGAGGGGTTAGAGTTTTCGCTGTTAACCTCTAGTGAGCTTGGATTTTGCAATATGCATGAAGTTAATTAACACTGTTATATAAAGTGGCTGATTTAATCAATAAATTGGAGTCAATGCTGATCAACGACAAGGTGGATTGGCTTCCCTTTGTTTTCAACACAGTGCCAAGTGGGGCTGGTTTGATAGTACCAAGTGTCTCCTGCAATCTGCCATCCAGAAGCGGGGCAGCTGAGTTTTGTTTGCCAGAGGAAAGGGCCGTTGTTTGTGTTTGGGGGTGTGTGGCTAGGAGTGGCCGGCTGTCTCCTTAAAATCTTTGATATGCAGCATGGCTCCCAGACCCAAGGTGGCACCAGTGCCAAGTTGGGCTGGTTTGATAGCACCAAGCGGCTCCTGCAATCTGCCATGATCACGTGAAGAAATACTTTCTGGTTTCAGTACTGGGCCATATGCTCTTTCTTCTCTCCCTCAACTTCTCCATCACCTCTCATCTGTTTCACATGCGCTATCTTCAAGGTCCACAGGCTACTTTTCACAGAATCTTCAGGCCTGATGCAGTAAGAATGATGAATAGAACAGAGCTGGGATCTATTTTCCAGTTTGGATAAAATGCATTCTGCACACAAATCCAAGGAGAAGGTGCTGCCCCGATGCCCAGAAAAACTTTCACTCCTGCTAGTGTTCTACGTCAACCGCAACTTAGTCTGAAAGAAAAGCTTTTTCTCTGCGAGCATCTGAGAGGTTTGCATGAAGCACTGATATCTGACATATGCAATTTTGAATAGGAGAGGAAAAAGAAAATGGCAAGAAGTTTTTAATTTTAGTGGTTTCAATTTTAATTTCCGTGCACTTTTTCAAAACTTGTCAGCTCAAATGCCCATCAACATCTTTTAGTCATCTGGAAGTCAGTATTCATATAAAATGTGCTTCAAATCCAAAGAATTTCAAATTTGCACTCCAAGTTTCTATGCCTAGATTTATGATTTCCTACACATATTAGATGAAAGGAAGGCCTTTTTTACTGTGGGAGTGCTGGAACACTGGAACAGGTTGCCCAGAGAAGTGGTGGGTGTCCCATGCCTGAAAGTATTCAAGGTCACCTTGGACGGGGCTTGGAGCAGCAACAAAGGAGAAGCTTGATGGTAGAGAAACAAAGTTGGACTATAGAAGAAACTCGGATTGAAGTATAGGAGCAAGTTTTCTCTCAGCTCTTGGCGTAAATTCAAAGTTGTACAAAGTGACATTTATCTGTGCTATTCATTACTGTAACAGAAAGGTTCATGAAAACTGTACAGAAGATAGTAAATTTTAAAAGAGATAAGAACTACAGCATAAAATCCATGAGATGGGTTACAACATGAGACACTCTCGAAGAGAAAATCTCTGTGTTTCAGCACTTCATCATGGTAAGATTTCATGAAGTGCCAAAGAAGGCGGCAAAATATCATTGGGGACATTATTCCCTGGAATTCAGCCTGGCCATTAGTAGGAACTGCCTTTGAACACATCATGTAGATATACCACACACACTTTCCCTTCACTGAAAAATTACTGTTTACAACCAATAAGCAATTGACGGTCAAAATTGATTGAAAGCATCTTAAACATGTCAAGTATTTCATTGTAGATGATCTGTGATCCAAATGCTTCTTCCACCTTCGAGAGGGACAGAGGAATTCTTCCATATCATGATGGTTTACAATGGTATCAACCAATGTTTTCTGCTGAAAAGATATCATCTATTTTTTTCTATTTTTGGAAGAAAATATTCCTAGACATACAACAGGTGAGAACTAAGTAATTTTAAAGAAACAAATGAAATGAAAATATTCTGTAAATAGAATGAAAGGAAAAGCTGTGTTTTAAATAGGAGCTAAATATGAAACAGAATTTTTGTACCAGGCATTTGAATTACTGCACCAGCTCTTTTGCCCATCAAGAGAGGCATTTAGCATTTCAGTCTTTTCCAAGGTGTTCATGATCTGCTATGCTGATCTCTGTGTGTGCCTAGGTGTGTGTGGAAGGGGGGGCATGTGAAGGGGAGTGTGTATGTTTGCTTTACAATTGTTGTGGCAGATTCATGCCTCAGCTCCACATTTTGTTTCAGAAAGGTCACACCGAGTGGATATGAAGTTTACTATCGACAAGAGATCAATTCCCAAATCATCCATTTGACTCTACCTTATAAATCATGTGCTTTGTTGCATAGTTTATCAAATATACTTTCAAGCCAGATGGAGGAAGGAGGATGTGGGAATCCCTCCACCATCTTGCAACTTTTATGCAAGTAGGTTTTCAAGAAAATCATCATTTCTCTTTTAAATATGTCTGGAACAGGCATGATGGTAGTGTCAACCTGTTGGAGTTTTTGTTGCTGGAAGAAGTTGTACAAAAGGGTTGGTTTTTACATTGACCAGTTACTGAATCAAGCGCAGGAATAGATTGGAAATTCAACGGGGGGTTCCTTTTCCCAGCAGACTACTTCTAGAACGAGCTTGTACACTGAAGTTGACTCTTTTGCTCTCTTTTTCTTTCTTTCCTATTTTCTTGGCTTCTTTGCCACTATCTAGACAAGTTTGGAACTTTGTTCCCAACTAAAACGGTTTCAATAGTCTGATTGTGATCATACATTTTTACAAGGAATTTTTAAAATCTTTCCTCGAGTTCAGAAAGTCAAGGACTTAGGTCTTTTTCTTCCCTTATCAATATTGCAATGAAATTGATCAATAAAGACCAACTCTTTATTTTTGTTTTTAACCCACGTAGATAATTCCCATCCATTCATCCATTTTGTGGACCAATAGTTGCCATTCTGATGGAAGTTGTCACTTCTTAACAATAGGCATTCTGCGACTATGTTGACAGCACTTTGGGTGAAGATCCTGACTGGTCTTAGATACACATAGGGAGAAATTTGCTCAGCCAGTGTCAGTCTTAAGCATGCGTATCAGAAGATCTTTCTAGAGCTGGGAATTTTCCCGTGAAAGGGATTCAGTTAGGGAAGAGACACTTGTCCCAGAGTTTTACATTCTTCTTGAAGACTGCTTAAGGAGCTTAGATGCCATGTCCATTTGGATCTCTGTCTGCACAGAGCTTTGTCATGCCAGTGCTTGAAATGCATCTTGAAGAGAATTCCCTAGCACAGAATGAATGAGAGTGGAAGGGGTTGGTGGGGCTAAGCAGGCCCAACCCCCCTGCCTAAAGCAGGATACCTAGAGCCTCTTGCCCAGGATTCTATCTGGGTGTACTTTTAATGTCTTCAAAGATCCAGGCTCCACAATCTTTCTGGGCAGTCTGTGCTGTGGTTCAGTCACCCTGACAGTAAAGAAACATTTACTGATGTTCAAAGGCACTCTCCTGTATTTCAGTGTGTGCCCACTGCCTCTTGTCTTTTCCCTCAGCATCACTGAAAAGACACTGATTCCCTCCCCTTTGCACTATTGCTTCCCTATGTATGTGCGCTGCCATGTAGAGATATGTCAAAAACCTCCCTGCAGCACAGGCAGATAATATTCCCTTCATCTACCAGTCAAGTTGATTCATCAGAGGAGTTTAAAGTGATGTTCAGCATGAAATTCCCCTGAAAAATCATGCGAACTACATTATTTGGTAGTCTTTCATGAGCCTGGCAAGGTTTTCCAGGAAGAGATGCTTCATCAACTTCCTGGGGATAAAAAAGAGCCTGGCTGGTTTGTACTATCGCGAGTCCTCTTAATTGCCTTTTTTGAAGATGGGTGTCATTTGCTTACATCCACTCTTTAGCCTCTCTTGTCGTCTACATCTTAGCAAAAAGCTTTTCCATTACATCTGGCAAGGAGAAAGTGTGCCAGCACAGAAAACATCACCCATCGCGTTCCAGACGTTGCACGGAGGTCTGCCAAGTGTTTGGCAGGAAGAAAAGAAAAGTTGTCCAAAACAGCTTCCAATCGAATCTTCATGTGATTGGAAAAGTCAGGAGACTGCAAAGGTACTGTTTTCTATCATTTGAACAGCTGCGCACACAATCCCAGTGTTGTGCAGCTTCCTTCTTCACCTTCCAGAAGATGCCGCTCTCCCCGGCTCCCGGAGAGGAAGAAGCGGCTTCTTCGTGCAAAGACGATCGCGCCACTCACAGTGCTCTCCTTAACGGGGCTTGTGCCGAAAGACGCCCGGCAGCGGCTCTTAGCTCCGGAGAGCCTCGTACTTTCGTCTTTAGCGTCTTTTGTAGTGTACAGCTTAGCAAAAAGCTTTTCCACTATGCCTGGATATGAAAACGTGTGCCATCACAGAAAACATCTCCCATCGTGTACTAGACGTTGCACGGAGGTCTGCCAAGTGTTTGGCAGGAAGAAAAGAAAAGTTGTCCAAAACAGCTTCCAATCGAATCTTCATGTGATTGGAAAAGTCAGGCGAGTGCAAAAGTACTGTTTTCTATCAGTTGGCAAGGTGCGCACACAATCCCAGTGTTGCACAGCTTGCTTGTTCAACTTCCCCAAGCTGCCGCTATCTCCGGCAGCCGGAGGCGAAGAAGCGGCTTCTTTGAGCAAAGACGATTGTGCCGCTCACAGTGCTCTCCTTAACGCAGCTTCTGGCGAAAGACGCCCGGCAGCGGCTTCTAGCTCCGGAGAGAATCCTACTTTCGTCTTTAGCGTCTCTTCTCATCTACATCTTAGCAAAAAGCTTTTCCACTATGTCTGGCAGGGAAAAACTGTGCCAGCACAGAAAACATCTCCCATCGTGTTGTAGGATGAAGAAAAGAAAAGTTGTCCAAACCAGCTTCCAATCGAATCTTCATGTGATTGGAAAAGTCAGGCGAGTGCAAAGCTACTGTTTTCTATCAGTTGGCAAGCTGCGCACATAATCCCAGTGTTGTGCAGCTTGCTTCTTCACCTTCCCGAAGATGCCGCATCCCTCCGCCTCCCGGAGAGGAAGAAGCGGCTTCTTCGCGCAAAGACGATTTTGCCGCTCACAGTGCTCTCCTTAGCGCGGCTTCTGCCGAAAGGCGCCCGGCAGCGGCTCTTAGCTCCGTACGTTCCAATTCAATGTTTAGGCTCGACAAACCAAATGGGATACTTGCAGCAGTAGGGCAGGACTTTGAACGGGACTTTCTCCTTTTAGACAGAAGCTCATGAAATAGTTTCACCGGAATCAGAGCAGGCTGTGAAACAAGAAACGTGTCCTGAAAATAAGCCAGCCTTATCCTCTTAGTCTTGCTTGTCTGATTGGCCAAGAATGAAATGTGTCAACTCTGTGTTTCTGGGTATCACATCAGTAACAGGTACTTCAGCTGCTGTACTTCTCTCCTAAAGTTAAGAACGGAATCCAAGGAATTGTGATTCCATGGTCTCAATTCACCCTATGAAAAAGGAGTGGAAGGTGCAGGGGTCAATCAACTTGAATGGCCTATGTCAATCAGCGGCCACTGATTTCCTGAAGGCTTCAACAGGTTAGTTGCCTATGTTTTTCTTGGAATTGTTTTAACCTTTGGTCATGTTTTTCTTGGGATTCTTTTACCCTTTCGCCATTAGTTCAGCCTTTGCTCTCAAGCCTTTGCTGACATTTCCAATATCTCGGTAGCCTGGAAAAGTGTTGTCTTGATTGTTGACATCATTATTCCCTTCCAAGGGTTGTTTGCCTCAAGTCTCAGTTTGGCTGGTTTTCTGCTAGTTGATTGTCAGAGGGCAGCAGGTGTTTTGTAAGAGCAAGAACACAATCCCATAGCTTGCTTTTCTTTTGATTTGGCCTGTCTAGGAAATGGAATGACTGAACATCTCTGAGAGGCTTTTCTCTCCCCATTAGGTTTCACTGGAAGGGCAGATGCAAATCATCTACCTAAAGTCTTGGCACAGAAGAGAGTAGTGGTTTGCTGCTGCATAGAGCTAGAAGCTTACAAAAGGAAGGCCTTGGGCTGAGGCCCATTACTTTGGCTAAGTAGAAAAGGACTGTGGGAGGTGAGGCAGCTGAATTAGAGGTAAATCAACAAGTTCTAGAACCGTCGTGTGTTCACAGCGTGGTGCATGGTGGTTGGTTGAATTGTGTTTGTTATGGCTTAAAGCTATGGGACTGATAAAGGCCTGATGTTGGAATCCATAAGGTTAGAGGATTTTAAAGAAATGGTTAAAAAGAAGTATGTAGGCCTTAGACTGGAGTTTTGTTAGCATTGCAGAAAAGCTTCCCATGCAAGCAGAAAAGTTTCCCATGCAAGCAGAAAAGTTTCCCAAGCAGTAGACGTGACAAATAACAATAGGCTTCTGTAGAATTGGCTTTAGGATGGCAACAAGGTTATTTAATGTATATCTTTAGAAGGTTAGCATGAATAGAACTCTGTTCTTTGTCTCTTATCAACTAGTCTTTGTCTTAGCTACGATGACCTATGTTTTATAAGATTGGATAGAATGCTTGTCAAGATGTGTTTTCTGTGTCTGATTGGCTGAATTCTAGTCTGAGATGATTTTATGTATTGCTGTATGAGCCCTGTTGAAGGAGACATTTTTTGGTGTGGATCAGTGAGCTGTCATGTCTCCATTTTGTATTTTGAGACTGATGTGCTGGAAATAAAAGCAAGAATCTCTTCACTGCTCTGGTTACCATGTTATCCACATTTGGATATTTTGCCGCGGCCTAGTGGGTTCCTTTCTTAAGGCGTGGGTTCCTGACACCATTGGACTTATACCTGTCCCGTCCCCCGCAGCCTGAGTGTTTCAAAAGCCTGGTTTTTGCAAGAAAGCAGCTCTCCTTTGCATCTGCCTGGCGACTCTGCATCACCACAAACCCTCACTCTCGGTTTGCCAAGGAGATGATCAGTAGGAATGTTGCAGAGCTGCTGTGTGCATCTGAATGGAATGGCAGAGAGCGAAGTGCTGGACATTTCTGGCTTTAGTACAATGCTGCTGCATTGGTGCCAGTTGAGTTGGTTTTCCATCAGTGGCCTTTCTGTCTAGAAGTACACTGCCCAGAGTATTTGATGCCATTTCCTTCCTGTTGTTTTCATACCTTCCTTCAGTTGAAAGGATGATACAACCTTTCCATTTTGAAGATCCCTGTTAGGAAACACTATGCCAGAGGAGTCATCGCTCGCTTTTCTTCTGCCTCCTTTGTCATTTTCAGAGACTCATTTCAAATTTCTGCTCATGTCAAGAAGAATACTGAGACTACTTAGCAGGGTTGACGCTCTCAGCTGCTTTCCTCTTTCATACCGCTTCATACTGGATGTGACTTCAAGGCCTCGTTTTGTCATCTGCATTTTGCCGTGATCCAAAGCTAAATATTCCAGGCCTGTGAACACAAAAAGAACTCTTAGTCTTTTGCAAGAACTACCCCGAGGAGGATTTGTGTTCACTTTGATCTCTACAGTGTTTCAGAAAGAAGGAGATTGTACTCTCTTCTTGTGTACTCTCTTCTTGTGCTCTCATTTCCCTCTCTCTGCCTTGCATGCCCTAGTTAATCCGCCGGCGTGACTCATTTGGCATCATCTCACGGTGCAAATTCTGCATAGTTTCATGTCCTTACAAATGCCAGTTGCCAAGGAGCCTATCTAACCATTCAAGGGGCAAAGAATTGCAGGGCTGGCAAGTTCAGGTGCTGAAACTGTAAGTCATGCCATATCAAAGTGACAGAGCAAATCAATTGATCTAGGACTTTCAGCTGGACACCTCTGAGAAGAGCAGCTTGTCAGCAATGACACAGCCATCTTCCTAGCTGTATTCCAGAAAGAGGAAAGCGACACCTTCAGTGGTTAATATGTTTGGCATGAGAAACAGCAAGAAATGTACCGCAAAATACTTGAGTCAGATCAAGCGCGTTTCTCTAGTGAGAAGTTTGCACTTGTTCTTTCTTGTCTGTGCCTTTACTTTTCACAGAAGACAGAGGAGCATTTCATTATTACTGTTCTTTTCTTTTCTTTTGTTGGCCTCCCTCTTTCCACCTGCAATTAACAAATTTGCCTTTCTTTACTGGCTTCTCTTTCTTTACTTCTACAAGTTGACAAGAGGTCATCCAACCTTATCATCAATGTTCTCAGACAGTGGAGAGAAGTAGAAGGTACAGCTAAATGGATAAAAGAAACCCACAAAAATAGACAGGTTTTTACAGTCTTCTGTGAGAACATTAGGACACAAGATGTCTTTGAACTGAGTAATGCTCTATTGATTTAACTTTTAGTCCACTCGTTACTATTATTACACGTGTTTGGCCTTTAGTACAGAGCCTTGGAACTAATCCAGGCCAATACTTTGGCTAATTTTGTTTGATTTCTAGTGAGGACTTTGTTTCTTAAGGAATAGTCCAGAGAAAGAGTGTCCATGGTACAGTTACGGGTCATAAATTCTGGTACAGTTTGTGCTGGTAGTACGTCTAGGAAAGAAAGGTTTGAAGGAAAGAAAGGTTTGACATCTTGTTTGACTTTCAAATGGAACCATGATTTGAAAAACCTAAGAGTTGCGGTTCCCCCCCACCCCACAGCCCAAGTACTTCTCTTGGCACTATTACTCAGGGATTACACATAAAAGCCCACCCTGTAAAATACGTTGCAGATACTTTGCAAGAAGTGCAGCTTAGCAGCTAGAGATGATAACGTGGGTTAAATAACATTGCTTCTGCAGTGATGGAAACTCTGTCTACGCAGACATACTCAACAAAGGTTACGATGGCTTAGCTCCTGTGCTCAAGTTAACGTGCATTTTAGAACTTCCCAAGAAGGTGAACTCAACCTCCTTCATTGCTCTCTGCTGGAGTCCCAAGAGAATTTCAGTCTGCTTTTTGTCATTGACAGCTGTCACTGCTTAGCTCTTGAACATGAGACTCCCTCATGACTGATGAAAGTTGTCTAGTTAAGAGTGGCTGAAAGACATGGTCTTGCTCTAGAAGGAGATGAGAAGGTTTCTGCAGTCTTTGTCATCTCTACTGCTTGTGATTTCTAGACAAAACCAGTGGGAAGTTTTCTGAAGGCAGTCCAGAAGCTGGCAATATGGACAGCTTACAGCCGAACACTTGCTGCAGTGCAACCATGGTGACACCAGAAAGGACTTCAAAAATTTAAAAGGGCAAACCAAGCAGTTGGAAGGAAAAGAACATGAACCATTATTCCATTTTTCTAATCTATCTTTCTTTCAATCATCATTTTCGTGCAGTTTCACGGCTTGCGTTGGTATCCCTCCAAAGGAATCTGAGACAGAGTAAGCTTTTGAATGGAGTAGAAGTGAGAAACGCAGGCCAAGTTGCCTTTTTTGCCATCAAATACCAGTTACGCTTGCACTACCCTTTGCTTAAGGTGCTTAGCTTACACTAAGAATTGATCAGCACATTTTGATGTGAGCAAATTTTACTGTCATGACTGAGTAAAGTTTGCCGTCACTCAGAATTTTACTGTCGTCTGAACAGCAATGTTTGTGTCAAAATAGTATTTTGTCTCCTGTATCTGCAGCAGGTAAGCCTTTTGCTGTCAGCAGTGTTGCTTAACCTTTCATGTCATATCCCTCTTCACATCCATCTTCTGCCGAAGGCTTATTAATCTACTTTAGAATTGGCACGTGGAATAAGACTACTTTTCCTTTTTGAAAGCTAATGTCATTTGACCTACTTACAGCAAATATTTCATTAATTGCAAGTCCCCAGCTAGCATCTTTTCGGCATATTCTAAACTTCTAAAGAAGTAACAAAAGCACTCTCCAATACTTGGCTTTCATATCACAGTGGGAGCGCTGGCCCTGTTTTCAATAAACAATCATGGGTATGGTAAAACAAAAGGAGGGGTTAGAGTTTTCGCTGTTAACCTCTAGTGAGCTTGGATTTTGCAATATGCATGAAGTTAATTAACACTGTTATATAAAGTGGCTGATTTAATCAATAAATTGGAGTCAATGCTGATCAACGACAAGGTGGATTGGCTTCCCTTTGTTTTCAACACAGTGCCAAGTGGGGCTGGTTTGATAGTACCAAGTGTCTCCTGCAATCTGCCATCCAGAAGCGGGGCAGGCGAGTTTTGTTTGCCAGGGAAATGGGCCGTGGTTGGTGTTTGGTGGCCTGTGGCTGGGAGTGGCTGGCTGGCTCCTGACAATCCACGATACGCAGGATGGTTCCCAGAGCCAAGGTGGCACCAGTGCCAAGTCAGGCTGGTTTGATAGTGCCAAGTGGCTCCTGCCATCTGCCATCAAAAAGTTGGCAGGCGAGTTTTGTTTGCCAGGGAAAAGCGCCGTTGTTGTGTTCGTGGGCCTGTGGCTGGGAGTGTCCGGCTGGCTCCTGAAAATCCACGTTACACAGCATGGTTCCCAGAGCCAAGGTGGCACCAGTGCCAAGTCGGGCTGGTTTGACAGTGTCAAGTGCCTCCTGCAATCTGCCATCCAGAAGCGGGGCAGCTGAGTTTTGTTTGCCAGGGTAACGGGCCATTGTTTTTGATTGCGGTCTGTGGCCGAGAGTGGTCGGCTGGCTCCTGACAATCCACGATACGCAGGATGGTTCCCAGACCCAAGGTGGCACCAGTGCCAAGTCAGGCTGGTTTGATAGTACCAAGTGTCTCCTGCAATCTGCCATCCAGAAGTGGGGCAGGCGAGTTTTGTTTGCCAGAGGAAAGGGCTGTGGTTTGTGTTTGGGGGCCTGGGGCTGGGAGTGGCCGGCTGGCTCCTGACAATCCACGATACGCAGGATGGTTCCCAGAGCCAAGGTGGCCCCAGTGCCAAGTCGGGCTGGTTTGATAGTACCAAGTGGCTCCTGCCATCTGCCATCAAAAAGTTGGCAGGCGAGTTTTGTTTTCCAGGGAAAAGAGCCGTTGTTTGTGTTCGTGGGCCTGTGGCTGGGAGTGGCCGGCTGGCTCCTGAAAATCCACGTTACACAGCATGGTTCCCAGAGCCAAGGTGGCACCAGTGCCAAGTCGGGCTGGTTTGACAGTGTCAAGTGCCTCCTGCAATCTGCCATCCAGAAGCGGGGCAGCTGAGTTTTGTTTGCCAGGGTAACGGGCCATTGTTTTTGATTGCGGTCTGTGGCCGAGAGTGGTCGGCTGGCTCCTGACAATCCACGATACGCAGGATGGTTCCCAGACCCAAGGTGGCACCAGTGCCAAGTCAGGCTGGTTTGATAGTACCAAGTGTCTCCTGCAATCTGCCATCCAGAAGCGCGGCAGCTGAGTTTTGTTTGCCAGAGGAAAGGGCCGTTGTTTGTGTTTGGGGGTGTGTGGCTAGGAGTGGCCGGCTGTCTCCTTAAAATCTTTGATATGCAGCATGGCTCCCAGACCCAAGGTGGCACCAGTGCCAAGTTGGGCTGGTTTGATAGCACCAAGCGGCTCCTGCAATCTGCCATGATCACGTGAAGAAATACTTTCTGGTTTCAGTACTGGGCCATATGCTCTTTCTTCTCTCCCTCAACTTCTCCATCACCTCTCATCTGTTTCACATGCGCTATCTTCAAGGTCCACAGGCTACTTTTCACAGAATCTTCAGGCCTGATGCAGTAAGAATGATGAATAGAACAGAGCTGGGATCTATTTTCCAGTTTGGATAAAATGCATTCTGCACACAAATCCAAGGAGAAGGTGCTGCCCCGATGCCCAGAAAAACTTTCACTCCTGCTAGTGTTCTACGTCAACCGCAACTTAGTCTGAAAGAAAAGCTTTTTCTCTGAGAGCATCTGAGAGGTTTGCATGAAGCACTGATATCTGACATATGCAATTTTGAATAGGAGAGGAAAAAGAAAATGGCAAGAAGTTTTTAATTTTAGTGGTTTCAATTTTAATTTCCGTGCACTTTTTCAAAACTTGTCAGCTCAAATGCCCATCAACATCTTTTAGTCATCTGGAAGTCAGTATTCATATAAAATGTGCTTCAAATCCAAAGAATTTCAAATTTGCACTCCAAGTTTCTATGCCTAGATTTATGATTTCCTACACATATTAGATGAAAGGAAGGCCTTTTTTACTGTGGGAGTGCTGGAACACTGGAACAGGTTGCCCAGAGAAGTGGTGGGTGTCCCATGCCTGAAAGTATTCAAGGTCACCTTGGACGGGGCTTGGAGCAGCAACAAAGGAGAAGCTTGATGGTAGAGAAACAAAGTTGGACTATAGAAGAAACTCGGATTGAAGTATAGGAGCAAGTTTTCTCTCAGCTCTTGGCGTAAATTCAAAGTTGTACAAAGTGACATTTATCTGTGCTATTCACTACTGTAACAGAAAGGTTCATGAAAACTGTACAGAAGATAGTAAATTTTAAAAGAGATAAGAACTACAGCATAAAATCCATGAGATGGGTTACAACATGAGACACTCTCGAAGAGAAAATCTCTGTGTTTCAGCACTTCATCATGGTAAGATTTCATGAAGTGCCAAAGAAGGCGGCAAAATATCATTGGGGACATTATTCCCTGGAATTCAGCCTGGCCATTAGTAGGAACTGCCTTTGAACACATCATGTAGATATACCACACACACTTTCCCTTCACTGAAAAATTACTGTTTACAACCAATAAGCAATTGACGGTCAAAATTGATTGAAAGCATCTTAAACATGTCAAGTATTTCATTGTAGATGATCTGTGATCCAAATGCTTCTTCCACCTTCGAGAGGGACAGAGGAATTCTTCCATATCATGATGGTTTACAATGGTATCAACCAATGTTTTCTGCTGAAAAGATATCATCTATTTTTTTCTATTTTTGGAAGAAAATATTCCTAGACATACAACAGGTGAGAACTAAGTAATTTTAAAGAAACAAATGAAATGAAAATATTCTGTAAATAGAATGAAAGGAAAAGCTGTGTTTTAAATAGGAGCTAAATATGAAACAGAATTTTTGTACCAGGCATTTGAATTACTGCACCAGCTCTTTTGCCCATCAAGAGAGGCATTTAGCATTTCAGTCTTTTCCAAGGTGTTCATGATCTGCTATGCTGATCTCTGTGTGTGTCTAGGTGTGTGTGGAAGGGGGGGCATGTGAAGGGGAGTGTGTATGTTTGCTTTACAATTGTTGTGGCAGATTCATGCCTCAGCTCCACATTTTGTTTCAGAAAGGTCACACCGAGTGGATATGAAGTTTACTATCGACAAGAGATCAATTCCCAAATCATCCATTTGACTCTACCTTATAAATCATGTGCTTTGTTGCATAGTTTATCAAATATACTTTCAAGCCAGATGGAGGAAGGAGGATGTGGGAATCCCTCCACCATCTTGCAACTTTTATGCAAGTAGGTTTTCAAGAAAATCATCATTTCTCTTTTAAATATGTCTGGAACAGGCATGATGGTAGTGTCAACCTGTTGGAGTTTTTGTTGCTGGAAGAAGTTGTACAAAAGGATTGGTTTTTACATTGACCAGTTACTGAATCAAGCGCAGGAATAGATTGGAAATTCAACGGGGGGTTCCTTTTCCCAGCAGACTACTTCTAGAACGAGCTTGTACACTGAAGCTGACTCTTTTGCTCTCTTTTTCTTTCTTTCCTATTTTCTTGGCTTCTTTGCCACTATCTAGACAAGTTTGGAACTTTGTTCCCAACTAAAACGGTTTCAATAGTCTGATTGTGATCATACATTTTTACAAGGAATTTTTAAAATCTTTCCTCGAGTTCAGAAAGTCAAGGACTTAGGTCTTTTTCTTCCCTTATCAATATTGCAATGAAATTGATCAATAAAGACCAACTCTTTATTTTTGTTTTTAACCCACGTAGATAATTCCCATCCATTCATCCATTTTGTGGACCAATAGTTGCCATTCTGATGGAAGTTGTCACTTCTTAACAATAGGCATTCTGCGACTATGTTGACAGCACTTTGGGTGAAGATCCTGACTGGTCTTAGATACACATAGGGAGAAATTTGCTCAGCCAGTGTCAGTCTTAAGCATGCGTATCAGAAGATCTTTCTAGAGCTGGGAATTTTCCCGTGAAAGGGATTCAGTTAGGGAAGAGACACTTGTCCCAGAGTTTTACATTCTTCTTGAAGACTGCTTAAGGAGCTTAGATGCCATGTCCATTTGGATCTCTGTCTGCACAGAGCTTTGTCATGCCAGTGCTTGAAATGCATCTTGAAGAGAATTCCCTAGCACAGAATGAATGAGAGTGGAAGGGGTTGGTGGGGCTAAGCAGGCCCAACCCCCCTGCCTAAAGCAGGATACCTAGAGCCTCTTGCCCAGGATTCTATCTGGGTGTACTTTTAATGTCTTCAAAGATCCAGGCTCCACAATCTTTCTGGGCAGTCTGTGCTGTGGTTCAGTCACCCTGACAGTAAAGAAACATTTACTGATGTTCAAAGGCACTCTCCTGTATTTCAGTGTGTGCCCACTGCCTCTTGTCTTTTCCCTCAGCATCACTGAAAAGACACTGATTCCCTCCCCTTTGCACTATTGCTTCCCTATGTATGTGCGCTGCCATGTAGAGATATGTCAAAAACCTCCCTGCAGCACAGGCAGATAATATTGCCTTCATCTACCAGTCAAGTTGATTCATCAGAGGAGTTTAAAGTGATGTTCAGCATGAAATTCCCCTGAAAAATCATGCGAACTACATTATTTGGTAGTCTTTCATGAGCCTGGCAAGGTTTTCCAGGAAGAGATGCTTCATCAACTTCCTGGGGATAAAAAAGAGCCTGGCTGGTTTGTACTATCGCGAGTCCTCTTAATTGCCTTTTTTGAAGATGGGTGTCATTTGCTTACATCCACTCTTTAGCCTCTCTTGTCGTCTACATCTTAGCAAAAAGCTTTTCCATTACATCTGGCAAGGAGAAAGTGTGCCAGCACAGAAAACATCACCCATCGCGTTCCAGACGTTGCACGGAGGTCTGCCAAGTGTTTGGCAGGAAGAAAAGAAAAGTTGTCCAAAACAGCTTCCAATCGAATCTTCATGTGATTGGAAAAGTCAGGAGACTGCAAAGGTACTGTTTTCTATCATTTGAACAGCTGCGCACACAATCCCAGTGTTGTGCAGCTTCCTTCTTCACCTTCCAGAAGATGCCGCTCTCCCCGGCTCCCGGAGAGGAAGAAGCGGCTTCTTCGTGCAAAGACGATCGCGCCACTCACAGTGCTCTCCTTAACGGGGCTTGTGCCGAAAGACGCCCGGCAGCGGCTCTTAGCTCCGGAGAGCCTCGTACTTTCGTCTTTAGCGTCTTTTGTAGTGTACATCTTAGCAAAAAGCTTTTCCACTATGCCTGGATATGAAAACGTGTGCCATCACAGAAAACATCTCCCATCGTGTACTAGACGTTGCACGGAGGTCTGCCAAGTGTTTGGCAGGAAGAAAAGAAAAGTTGTCCAAAACAGCTTCCAATCGAATCTTCATGTGATTGGAAAAGTCAGGCGAGTGCAAAAGTACTGTTTTCTATCAGTTGGCAAGCTGCGCACACAATCCCAGTGTTGTACAGCTTGCTTGTTCAACTTCCCCAAGCTGCCGCTATCTCCGGCAGCCGGAGGCAAAGAAGCGGCTTCTTTGAGCAAAGACGATTGTGCCGCTCACAGTGCTCTCCTTAACGCAGCTTCTGGCGAAAGACGCCCGGCAGTGGCTTCTAGCTCCGGAGAGCATCCTACTTTCGTCTTTAGCGTCTCTTCTCATCTACATCTTAGCAAAAAGCTTTTCCACTATGTCTGGCAGGGAAAAACTGTGCCAGCACAGAAAACATCTCCCATCGTGTTGTAGGATGAAGAAAAGAAAAGTTGTCCAAACCAGCTTCCAATCGAATCTTCATGTGATTGGAAAAGTCAGGCGAGTGCAAAGCTACTGTTTTCTATCAGTTGGCAAGCTGCGCACATAATCCCAGTGTTGTGCAGCTTGCTTCTTCACCTTCCCGAAGATGCCGCATCCCTCCGGCTCCCGGAGAGGAAGAAGCGGCTTCTTCGCGCAAAGACGATTTTGCCGCTCACAGTGCTCTCCTTAGCGCGGCTTCTGCCGAAAGACGCCCCGGAGCGGCTCTTAGCTCCGTACGTTCCAATTCAATGTTTAGGCTCGACAAACCAAATGGGATACTTGCAGCAGTAGGGCAGGACTTTGAACGGGACTTTCTCCTTTTAGACAGAAGCTCATGAAATAGTTTCACCGGAATCAGAGCAGGCTGTGAAACAAGAAACGTGTCCTGAAAATAAGCCAGCCTTATCCTCTTAGTCTTGCTTGTCTGATTGGCCAAGAATGAAATGTGTCAACTCTGTGTTTCTGGGTATCACATCAGTAACAGGTACTTCAGCTGCTGTACTTCTCTCCTAAAGTTAAGAACGGAATCCAAGGAATTGTGATTCCATGGTCTCAATTCACCCTATGAAAAAGGAGTGGAAGGTGCAGGGGTCAATCAACTTGAATGGCCTATGTCAATCAGCGGCCACTGATTTCCTGAAGGCTTCAACAGGTTAGTTGCCTATGTTTTTCTTGGAATTGTTTTAACCTTTGGTCATGTTTTTCTTGGGATTCTTTTACCCTTTCGCCATTAGTTCAGCCTTTGCTCTCAAGCCTTTGCTGACATTTCCAATATCTCGGTAGCCTGGAAAAGTGTTGTCTTGATTGTTGACATCATTATTCCCTTCCAAGGGTTGTTTGCCTCAAGTCTCAGTTTGGCTGGTTTTCTGCTAGTTGATTGTCAGAGGGCAGCAGGTGTTTTGTAAGAGCAAGAACACAATCCCATAGCTTGCTTTTCTTTTGATTTGGCCTGTCTAGGAAATGGAATGACTGAACATCTCTGAGAGGCTTTTCTCTCCCCATTAGGTTTCACTGGAAGGGCAGATGCAAATCATCTACCTAAAGTCTTGGCACAGAAGAGAGTAGTGGTTTGCTGCTGCATAGAGCTAGAAGCTTACAAAAGGAAGGCCTTGGGCTGAGGCCCATTACTTTGGCTAAGTAGAAAAGGACTGTGGGAGGTGAGGCAGCTGAATTAGAGGTAAATCAACAAGTTCTAGAACCGTCGTGTGTTCACAGCGTGGTGCATGGTGGTTGGTTGAATTGTGTTTGTTATGGCTTAAAGCTATGGGACTGATAAAGGCCTGATGTTGGAATCCATAAGGTTAGAGGATTTTAAAGAAATGGTTAAAAAGAAGTATGTAGGCCTTAGACTGGAGTTTTGTTAGCATTGCAGAAAAGCTTCCCATGCAAGCAGAAAAGTTTCCCAAGCAGTAGACGTGACAAATAACAATAGGCTTCTGTAGAATTGGCTTTAGGATGGCAACAAGGTTATTTAATGTATATCTTTAGAAGGTTAGCATGAATAGAACTCTGTTCTTTGTCTCTTATCAACTAGTCTTTGTCTTAGCTACGATGACCTATGTTTTATAAGATTGGATAGAATGCTTGTCAAGATGTGTTTTCTGTGTCTGATTGGCTGAATTCTAGTCTGAGATGATTTTATGTATTGCTGTATGAGCCCTGTTGAAGGAGACATTTTTTGGTGTGGATCAGTGAGCTGTCATGTCTCCATTTTGTATTTTGAGACTGATGTGCTGGAAATAAAAGCAAGAATCTCTTCACTGCTCTGGTTACCATGTTATCCACATTTGGATATTTTGCCGCGGCCTAGTGGGTTCCTTTCTTAAGGCGTGGGTTCCTGACACCATTGGACTTATACCTGTCCCGTCCCCCGCAGCCTGAGTGTTTCAAAAGCCTGGTTTTTGCAAGAAAGCAGCTCTCCTTTGCATCTGCCTGGCGACTCTGCATCACCACGAACCCTCACTCTCGGTTTGCCAAGGAGATGATCAGTAGGAATGTTGCAGAGCTGCTGTGTGCATCTGAATGGAATGGCAGAGAGCGAAGTGCTGGACATTTCTGGCTTTAGTACAATGCTGCTGCATTGGTGCCAGTTGAGTTGGTTTTCCATCAGTGGCCTTTCTGTCTAGAAGTACACTGCCCAGAGTATTTGATGCCATTTCCTTCCTGTTGTTTTCATACCTTCCTTCAGTTGAAAGGATGATACAACCTTTCCATTTTGAAGATCCCTGTTAGGAAACACTATGCCAGAGGAGTCATCGCTCGCTTTTCTTCTGCCTCCTTTGTCATTTTCAGAGACTCATTTCAAATTTCTGCTCATGTCAAGAAGAATACTGAGACTACTTAGCAGGGTTGACGCTCTCAGCTGCTTTCCTCTTTCATACCGCTTCATACTGGATGTGACTTCAAGGCCTCGTTTTGTCATCTGCATTTTGCCGTGATCCAAAGCTAAATATTCCAGGCCTGTGAACACAAAAAGAACTCTTAGTCTTTTGCAAGAACTACCCCGAGGAGGATTTGTGTTCACTTTGATCTCTACAGTGTTTCAGAAAGAAGGAGATTGTACTCTCTTCTTGTGTACTCTCTTCTTGTGCTCTCATTTCCCTCTCTCTGCCTTGCATGCCCTAGTTAATCCGCCGGTGTGACTCATTTGGCATCATCTCACGGTGCAAATTCTGCATAGTTTCATGTCCTTACAAATGCCAGTTGCCAAGGAGCCTATCTAACCATTCAAGGGGCAAAGAATTGCAGGGCTGGCAAGTTCAGGTGCTGAAACTGTAAGTCATGCCATATCAAAGTGACAGAGCAAATCAATTGATCTAGGACTTTCAGCTGGACACCTCTGAGAAGAGCAGCTTGTCAGCAATGACACAGCCATCTTCCTAGCTGTATTCCAGAAAGAGGAAAGCGACACCTTCAGTGGTTAATATGTTTGGCATGAGAAACAGCAAGAAATGTACCGCAAAATACTTGAGTCAGATCAAGCGCGTTTCTCTAGTGAGAAGTTTGCACTTGTTCTTTCTTGTCTGTGCCTTTACTTTTCACAGAAGACAGAGGAGCATTTCATTATTACTGTTCTTTTCTTTTCTTTTCTTTTGTTGGCCTCCCTCTTTCCACCTGCAATTAACAAATTTGCCTTTCTTTACTGGCTTCTCTTTCTTTACTTCTACAAGTTGACAAGAGGTCATCCAACCTTATCATCAATGTTCTCAGACAGTGGAGAGAAGTAGAAGGTACAGCTAAATGGATAAAAGAAACCCACAAAAATAGACAGGTTTTTACAGTCTTCTGTGAGAACATTAGGACACAAGATATCTTTGAACTGAGTAATGCTCTATTGATTTAACTTTTAGTCCACTCGTTACTATTATTACACGTGTTTGGCCTTTAGTACAGAGCCTTGGAACTAATCCAGGCCAATACTTTGGCTAATTTTGTTTGATTTCTAGTGAGGACTTTGTTTCTTAAGGAATAGTCCAGAGAAAGAGCATCCATGGTACAGTTACGGGTCATAAATTCTGGTACAGTTTGTGCTGGTAGTACGTCTAGGAAAGAAAGGTTTGAAGGAAAGAAAGGTTTGACATCTTGTTTGACTTTCAAATGGAACCATGATTTGAAAAACCTAAGAGTTGCGGTTCCCCCCCCACCCCACAGCCCAAGTACTTCTCTTGGCACTATTACTCAGGGATTACACATAAAAGCCCACCCTGTAAAATACGTTGCAGATACTTTGCAAGAAGTGCAGCTTAGCAGCTAGAGATGATAACGTGGGTTAAATAACATTGCTTCTGCAGTGATGGAAACTCTGTCTACGCAGACATACTCAACAAAGGTTACGATGGCTTAGCTCCTGTGCTCAAGTTAACGTGCATTTTAGAACTTCCCAAGAAGGTGAACTCAACCTCCTTCATTGCTCTCTGCTGGAGTCCCAAGAGAATTTCAGTCTGCTTTTTGTCATTGACAGCTGTCACTGCTTAGCTCTTGAACATGAGACTCCCTCATGACTGATGAAAGTTGTCTAGTTAAGAGTGGCTGAAAGACATGGTCTTGCTCTAGAAGGAGATGAGAAGGTTTCTGCAGTCTTTGTCATCTCTACTGCTTGTGATTTCTAGACAAAACCAGTGGGAAGTTTTCTGAAGGCAGTCCAGAAGCTGGCAATATGGACAGCTTACAGCCGAACACTTGCTGCAGTGCAACCATGGTGACACCAGAAAGGACTTCAAAAATTTAAAAGGGCAAACCAAGCAGTTGGAAGGAAAAGAACATGAACCATTATTCCATTTTTCTAATCTATCTTTCTTTCAATCATCATTTTCGTGCAGTTTCACGGCTTGCGTTGGTATCCCTCCAAAGGAATCTGAGACAGAGTAAGCTTTTGAATGGAGTAGAAGTGAGAAACGCAGGCCAAGTTGCCTTTTTTGCCATCAAATACCAGTTACGCTTGCACTACCCTTTGCTTAAGGTGCTTAGCTTACACTAAGAATTGATCAGCACATTTTGATGTGAGCAAATTTTACTGTCATGACTGAGTAAAGTTTGCCGTCACTCAGAATTTTACTGTCGTCTGAACAGCAATGTTTGTGTCAAAATAGTATTTTGTCTCCTGTATCTGCAGCAGGTAAGCCTTTTGCTGTCAGCAATGTTGCTTAACCTTTCATGTCATATCCCTCTTCACATCCATCTTCTGCTGAAGGCTTATTAATCTACTTTAGAATTGGCACGTGGAATAAGACTACTTTTCCTTTTTGAAAGCTAATGTCATTTGACCTACTTACAGCAAATATTTCATTAATTGCAAGTCCCCAGCTAGCATCTTTTCGGCATATTCTAAACTTCTAAAGAAGTAACAAAAGCACTCTCCAATACTTGGCTTTCATATCACAGTGGGAGCGCTGGCCCTGTTTTCAATAAACAATCATGGGTATGGTAAAACAAAAGGAGGGGTTAGAGTTTTCGCTGTTAACCTCTAGTGAGCTTGGATTTTGCAATATGCATGAAGTTAATTAACACTGTTATATAAAGTGGCTGATTTAATCAATAAATTGGAGTCAATGCTGATCAACGACAAGGTGGATTGGCTTCCCTTTGTTTTCAACACAGTGCCAAGTGGGGCTGGTTTGATAGTGCCAAGTGGCTCCTGCCATCTGCTATCAAAAAGTTGGCAGGCGAGTTTTGTTTGCCAGGGAAAAGCGCCGTTGTTGTGTTCGTGGGCCTGTGGCTGGGAGTGGCCGGCTGGCTCCTGAAAATCCACGTTACACAGCATGGTTCCCAGAGCCAAGGTGGCACCAGTGCCAAGTCGGGCTGGTTTGACAGTGTCAAGTGCCTCCTGCAATCTGCCATCCAGAAGCGGGGCAGCTGAGTTTTGTTTGCCAGGGTAACGGGCCATTGTTTTTGATTGCGGTCTGTGGCCGAGAGTGGTCGGCTGGCTCCTGACAATCCACGATACGCAGGATGGTTCCCAGACCCAAGGTGGCACCAGTGCCAAGTCAGGCTGATTTGATAGTACCAAGTGTCTCCTGCAATCTGCCATCCAGAAGCGGGGCAGCTGAGTTTTGTTTGCCAGAGGAAAGGGCCGTTGTTTGTGTTTGGGGGTGTGTGGCTAGGAGTGGCCGGCTGTCTCCTTAAAATCTTTGATATGCAGCATGGCTCCCAGACCCAAGGTGGCACCAGTGCCAAGTCGGGCTGGTTTGATAGCACCAAGCGGCTCCTGCAATCTGCCATGATCACGTGAAGAAATACTTTCTGGTTTCAGTACTGGGCCATATGCTCTTTCTTCTCTCCCTCAACTTCTCCATCACCTCTCATCTGTTTCACATGCGCTATCTTCAAGGTCCACAGGCTACTTTTCACAGAATCTTCAGGCCTGATGCAGTAAGAATGATGAATAGAACAGAGCTGGGATCTATTTTCCAGTTTGGATAAAATGCATTCTGCACACAAATCCAAGGAGAAGGTGCTGCCCCGATGCCCAGAAAAACTTTCACTCCTGCTAGTGTTCTACGTCAACCGCAACTTAGTCTGAAAGAAAAGCTTTTTCTCTGAGAGCATCTGAGAGGTTTGCATGAAGCACTGATATCTGACATATGCAATTTTGAATAGGAGAGGAAAAAGAAAATGGCAAGAAGTTTTTAATTTTAGTGGTTTCAATTTTAATTTCCGTGCACTTTTTCAAAACTTGTCAGCTCAAATGCCCATCAACATCTTTTAGTCATCTGGAAGTCAGTATTCATATAAAATGTGCTTCAAATCCAAAGAATTTCAAATTTGCACTCCAAGTTTCTATGCCTAGATTTATGATTTCCTACACATATTAGATGAAAGGAAGGCCTTTTTTACTGTGGGAGTGCTGGAACACTGGAACAGGTTGCCCAGAGAAGTGGTGGGTGTCCCATGCCTGAAAGTATTCAAGGTCACCTTGGACGGGGCTTGGAGCAGCAACAAAGGAGAAGCTTGATGGTAGAGAAACAAAGTTGGACTATAGAAGAAACTCGGATTGAAGTATAGGAGCAAGTTTTCTCTCAGCTCTTGGCGTAAATTCAAAGTTGTACAAAGTGACATTTATCTGTGCTATTCACTACTGTAACAGAAAGGTTCATGAAAACTGTACAGAAGATAGTAAATTTTAAAAGAGATAAGAACTACAGCATAAAATCCATGAGATGGGTTACAACATGAGACACTCTCGAAGAGAAAATCTCTGTGTTTCAGCACTTCATCATGGTAAGATTTCATGAAGTGCCAAAGAAGGCGGCAAAATATCATTGGGGACATTATTCCCTGGAATTCAGCCTGGCCATTAGTAGGAACTGCCTTTGAACACATCATGTAGATATACCACACACACTTTCCCTTCACTGAAAAATTACTGTTTACAACCAATAAGCAATTGACGGTCAAAATTGATTGAAAGCATCTTAAACATGTCAAGTATTTCATTGTAGATGATCTGTGATCCAAATGCTTCTTCCACCTTCGAGAGGGACAGAGGAATTCTTCCATATCATGATGGTTTACAATGGTATCAACCAATGTTTTCTGCTGAAAAGATATCATCTATTTTTTTCTATTTTTGGAAGAAAATATTCCTAGACATACAACAGGTGAGAACTAAGTAATTTTAAAGAAACAAATGAAATGAAAATATTCTGTAAATAGAATGAAAGGAAAAGCTGTGTTTTAAATAGGAGCTAAATATGAAACAGAATTTTTGTACCAGGCATTTGAATTACTGCACCAGCTCTTTTGCCCATCAAGAGAGGCATTTAGCATTTCAGTCTTTTCCAAGGTGTTCATGATCTGCTATGCTGATCTCTGTGTGTGCCTAGGTGTGTGTGGAAGGGGGGGCATGTGAAGGGGAGTGTGTATGTTTGCTTTACAATTGTTGTGGCAGATTCATGCCTCAGCTCCACATTTTGTTTCAGAAAGGTCACACCGAGTGGATATGAAGTTTACTATCGACAAGAGATCAATTCCCAAATCATCCATTTGACTCTACCTTATAAATCATGTGCTTTGTTGCATAGTTTATCAAATATACTTTCAAGCCAGATGGAGGAAGGAGGATGTGGGAATCCCTCCACCATCTTGCAACTTTTATGCAAGTAGGTTTTCAAGAAAATCATCATTTCTCTTTTAAATATGTCTGGAACAGGCATGATGGTAGTGTCAACCTGTTGGAGTTTTTGTTGCTGGAAGAAGTTGTACAAAAGGATTGGTTTTTACATTGACCAGTTACTGAATCAAGCGCAGGAATAGATTGGAAATTCAACGGGGGGTTCCTTTTCCCAGCAGACTACTTCTAGAACGAGCTTGTACACTGAAGCTGACTCTTTTGCTCTCTTTTTCTTTCTTTCCTATTTTCTTGGCTTCTTTGCCACTATCTAGACAAGTTTGGAACTTTGTTCCCAACTAAAACGGTTTCAATAGTCTGATTGTGATCATACATTTTTACAAGGAATTTTTAAAATCTTTCCTCGAGTCCAGAAAGTCAAGGACTTAGGTCTTTTTCTTCCCTTATCAATATTGCAATGAAATTGATCAATAAAGACCAACTCTTTATTTTTGTTTTTAACCCACGTAGATAATTCCCATCCATTCATCCATTTTGTGGACCAATAGTTGCCATTCTGATGGAAGTTGTCACTTCTTAACAATAGGCATTCTGCGACTATGTTGACAGCACTTTGGGTGAAGATCCTGACTGGTCTTAGATACACATAGGGAGAAATTTGCTCAGCCAGTGTCAGTCTTAAGCATGCGTATCAGAAGATCTTTCTAGAGCTGGGAATTTTCCCGTGAAAGGGATTCAGTTAGGGAAGAGACACTTGTCCCAGAGTTTTACATTCTTCTTGAAGACTGCTTAAGGAACTTAGATGCCATGTCCATTTGGATCTCTGTCTGCACAGAGCTTTGTCATGCCAGTGCTTGAAATGCCTCTTGAAGAGAATTCCCTAGCACAGAATGAATGAGAGTGGAAGGGGTTGGTGGGGCTAAGCAGGCCCAACCCCCCTGCCTAAAGCAGGATACCTAGAGCCTCTTGCCCAGGATTCTATCTGGGTGTACTTTTAATGTCTTCAAAGATCCAGGCTCCACAATCTTTCTGGGCAGTCTGTGCCGTGGTTCAGTCACCCTGACAGTAAAGAAACATTTACTGATGTTCAAAGGCACTCTCCTGTATTTCAGTGTGTGCCCACTGCCTCTTGTCTTTTCCCTCAGCATCACTGAAAAGACACTGATTCCCTCCCCTTTGCACTATTGCTTCCCTATGTATGTGCGCTGCCATGTAGAGATATGTCAAAAACCTCCCTGCAGCACAGGCAGATAATATTCCCTTCATCTGCCAGTCAAGTTGATACATCAGAGGAGTTTAAAGTGATGTTCAGCATGAAATTCCCCTGAAAAATCATGCGAACTACATTATTTGGTAGTCTTTCATGAGCCTGGCAAGGTTTTCCAGGAAGAGATGCTTCATCAACTTCCTGGGGATACAAAAGAGCCTGGCTGGTTTGTACTATCGCGAGTCCTCTTAATTGCCTTTTTTGAGGATGGGTGTCATTTGCTTACATCCACTCTTTAGCCTCTCTTGTCGTCTACATCTTAGCAAAAAGCTTTTCCATTACATCTGGCAAGGAGAAAGTGTGCCAGCACAGAAAACATCACCCATCGCGTTCCAGATGTTGCACGGAGGTCTGCCAAGTGTTTGGCAGGAAGAAAAGAAAAGTTGTCCAAAACAGCTTCCAATCGAATGGTCATGTGATTGGAAAAGTCAGGAGACTGCAAAGGTACTGTTTTCTATCCGTTGGCATGCTGCGCACACAATCCCAGTGTTGTACAGCTAGCTTCATCACCTTCCCCATGCTGCCGCTCTCACCAGCTCCCGGAGAGGAAGAAGCGGCTTCTTCGTGCAAAGACGATTGTGCCGCTCACAGTGCTCTCCTTAAAGCGGCTTCTGGAGAAAGGCGCCCTGCAGCGGCTCCTAGCTCGGGAGAGCATCGCAGTTTCGCCTTTAGAGACTTTTGTAGTGCACATCTTAGCAAAGAGCTTTTCCACTATGCCTGGATATGAAAACGTGTACCATCACTGAAAACATCTCCCATCGTGTACTAGACGTTGCACGGAGGTCTGCCAAGTGTTTGTCAGGAAGAAAAGAAAAGTTGTCCAAACCAGCTTCCAATCGAATGGTCATGTGTTTATAAAAGTCAGGAGACTGCAAAGGTACTGTTTTCTATCAGTTGGCATCTGTGCACACAATCCCAGTGTTGTACAGCTTGCTTCATCACCTTCCCCAAGCTGCCGCTCTCTCCGGCTCCCGGAGAGGAAGAAGCGGCTTCTTCGTGCAAAGACGATTGTGCCGCTCACAGTGCTCTCCTTAGCGCGGCTTCTGCCGAAAGACGCCCGGCTGCGGCTCTTAGCTCGGGAGAGCATCCTACATTCGTCTTTAGCGTCTTTTGTAGTGTACATCTTAGCAAAAAGCTTTTCCACTATGTCTGGCAGGGAAAATCTGTGCCAGCACAGAAAACATCTCCCATCGTGTTGTAGGATGAAGAAAAGAAAAGTTTTCCAAACCAGCTTCCAATCGAATCTTCATGTGATTGGAAAAGTCAGGAGACTGCAAAGGTACTGTTTTCTATCTGTTGACAAGCTGCGCACACAATCCCAGTGTTGTACAGCTTGCTTCTTCACCTTCCCCAAGCTGCCGCTCTCTCCGGCTCCCGGAGGCGCAGAAGCGGCTTCTTTGCGTAAAGACGATTGTGCCGCTCACAGTGCTCCCCTTAGCGCGGCTTCTACCGAAAGATGCCCGGGAACCGCTCTTTGCTTGACTGAGCATCGTACTTTCGTCTTTAGCGTCTTTTGTTGTCTACATCTAAGCAAAAAGCTATTCCACTATGTCTGGCTAGGAAAAGGTGTGCCATCACTGAAAACATCTCCCATGGTGTTCTAGACGTTGCACGGAGGTCTGCCAAGTGTTTGGCAGGAAGAAAAGTAAAGTTGTCCAAAACAGCTTCCAATCGAACCTTCATGTGATTGGAAAAGTCAGGAGACTGCAAAGGTACTGTTTTCTATCATTTGAACAGCTGCGCACACAATCCCAGTGTTGTGCAGCTTCCTTCTTCACCTTCCAGAAGATGCCGCTCTCCCCGGCTCCCGGAGAGGAAGAAGCGGCTTCTTCGTGCAAAGACGATCGCGCCACTCACAGTGCTCTCCTTAACGGGGCTTGTGCCGAAAGACGCCCGGCAGCGGCTCTTAGCTCCGGAGAGCCTCGTACTTTCGTCTTTAGCGTCTTTTGTAGTGTACATCTTAGCAAAAAGCTTTTCCACTATGCCTGGATATGAAAACGTGTGCCATCACAGAAAACATCTCCCATCGTGTACTAGACGTTGCACGGAGGTCTGCCAAGTGTTTGGCAGGAAGAAAAGAAAAGTTGTCCAAAACAGCTTCCAATCGAATCTTCATGTGATTGGAAATGTCAGGTGAGTGCAAAAGTACTGTTTTCTATCAGTTGGCAAGCTGCGCACACAATCTCAGTGTTGTACAGCTTCCTTCATCGCCTTCCCCAAGCTGCCGCTATCTCCGGCAGCCGGAGGCGAAGAAGCGGCTTTTTGAGCAAAGACGATTGTGCCGCTCACAGTGCTCTCCTTAACGCAGCTTCTGGCGAAAGACGCCTGGCAGCGGCTTCTAGCTCCGGAGAGCATCCTACTTTCGTCTTTAGCCTCTCTTCTCATCTACATCTTAGCAAAAAGCTTTTCCACTATGTCTGGCAGGGAAAAACTGTGCCAGCACAGAAAACATCTCCCATCGTGTTGTAGGATGAAGAAAAGAAAAGTTGTCCAAACCAGCTTCCAATCGAATCTTCATGTGATTGGAAAAGTCAGGCGAGTGCAAAGCTACTGTTTTCTATCAGTTGGCAAGCTGCGCACATAATCCCAGTGTTGTGCAGCTTGCTTCTTCACCTTCCCGAAGATGCCGCATCCCTCCGGCTCCCGGAGAGGAAGAAGCGGCTTCTTCGCGCAAAGACGATTTTGCCGCTCACAGTGCTCTCCTTAGCGCGGCTTCTGCCGAAAGACGCCCCGGAGCGGCTCTTAGCTCCGTACGTTCCAATTCAATGTTTAGGCTCGACAAACCAAATGGGATACTTGCAGCAGTAGGGCAGGACTTTGAACGGGACTTTCTCCTTTTAGACAGAAGCTCATGAAATAGTTTCACCGGAATCAGAGCAGGCTGTGAAACAAGAAACGTGTCCTGAAAATAAGCCAGCCTTATCCTCTTAGTCTTGCTTGTCTGATTGGCCAAGAATGAAATGTGTCAACTCTGTGTTTCTGGGTATCACATCAGTAACAGGTACTTCAGCTGCTGTACTTCTCTCCTAAAGTTAAGAATGGAATCCAAGGAATTGTGATTCCATGGTCTCAATTCACCCTATGAAAAAGGAGTGGAAGGTGCAGGGGTCAATCAACTTGAATGGCCTATGTCAATCAGCGGCCACTGATTTCCTGAAGGCTTCAACAGGTTAGTTGCCTATGTTTTTCTTGGAATTGTTTTAACCTTTGGTCATGTTTTTCTTGGGATTCTTTTACCCTTTCGCCATTAGTTCAGCCTTTGCTCTCAAGCCTTTGCTGACATTTCCAATATCTCGGTAGCCTGGAAAAGTGTTGTCTTGATTGTTGACATCATTATTCCCTTCCAAGGGTTGTTTGCCTCAAGTCTCAGTTTGGCTGGTTTTCTGCTAGTTGATTGTCAGAGGGCAGCAGGTGTTTTGTAAGAGCAAGAACACAATCCCATAGCTTGCTTTTCTTTTGATTTGGCCTGTCTAGGAAATGGAATGACTGAACATCTCTGAGAGGCTTTTCTCTCCCCATTAGGTTTCACTGGAAGGGCAGATGCAAATCATCTACCTAAAGTCTTGGCACAGAAGAGAGTAGTGGTTTGCTGCTGCATAGAGCTAGAAGCTTACAAAAGGAAGGCCTTGGGCTGAGGCCCATTACTTTGGCTAAGTAGAAAAGGACTGTGGGAGGTGAGGCAGCTGAATTAGAGGTAAATCAACAAGTTCTAGAACCGTCGTGTGTTCACAGCGTGGTGCATGGTGGTTGGTTGAATTGTGTTTGTTATGGCTTAAAGCTATGGGACTGATAAAGGCCTGATGTTGGAATCCATAAGGTTAGAGGATTTTAAAGAAATGGTTAAAAAGAAGTATGTAGGCCTTAGACTGGAGTTTTGTTAGCATTGCAGAAAAGCTTCCCATGCAAGCAGAAAAGTTTCCCAAGCAGTAGACGTGACAAATAACAATAGGCTTCTGTAGAATTGGCTTTAGGATGGCAACAAGGTTATTTAATGTATATCTTTAGAAGGTTAGCATGAATAGAACTCTGTTCTTTGTCTCTTATCAACTAGTCTTTGTCTTAGCTACGATGACCTATGTTTTATAAGATTGGATAGAATGCTTGTCAAGATGTGTTTTCTGTGTCTGATTGGCTGAATTCTAGTCTGAGATGATTTTATGTATTGCTGTATGAGCCCTGTTGAAGGAGACATTTTTTGGTGTGGATCAGTGAGCTGTCATGTCTCCATTTTGTATTTTGAGACTGATGTGCTGGAAATAAAAGCAAGAATCTCTTCACTGCTCTGGTTACCATGTTATCCACATTTGGATATTTTGCCGCGGCCTAGTGGGTTCCTTTCTTAAGGCGTGGGTTCCTGACACCATTGGACTTATACCTGTCCCGTCCCCCGCAGCCTGAGTGTTTCAAAAGCCTGGTTTTTGCAAGAAAGCAGCTCTCCTTTGCATCTGCCTGGCGACTCTGCATCACCACGAACCCTCACTCTCGGTTTGCCAAGGAGATGATCAGTAGGAATGTTGCAGAGCTGCTGTGTGCATCTGAATGGAATGGCAGAGAGCGAAGTGCTGGACATTTCTGGCTTTAGTACAATGCTGCTGCATTGGTGCCAGTTGAGTTGGTTTTCCATCAGTGGCCTTTCTGTCTAGAAGTACACTGCCCAGAGTATTTGATGCCATTTCCTTCCTGTTGTTTTCATACCTTCCTTCAGTTGAAAGGATGATACAACCTTTCCATTTTGAAGATCCCTGTTAGGAAACACTATGCCAGAGGAGTCATCGCTCGCTTTTCTTCTGCCTCCTTTGTCATTTTCAGAGACTCATTTCAAATTTCTGCTCATGTCAAGAAGAATACTGAGACTACTTAGCAGGGTTGACGCTCTCAGCTGCTTTCCTCTTTCATACCGCTTCATACTGGATGTGACTTCAAGGCCTCGTTTTGTCATCTGCATTTTGCCGTGATCCAAAGCTAAATATTCCAGGCCTGTGAACACAAAAAGAACTCTTAGTCTTTTGCAAGAACTACCCCGAGGAGGATTTGTGTTCACTTTGATCTCTACAGTGTTTCAGAAAGAAGGAGATTGTACTCTCTTCTTGTGTACTCTCTTCTTGTGCTCTCATTTCCCTCTCTCTGCCTTGCATGCCCTAGTTAATCCGCCGGTGTGACTCATTTGGCATCATCTCACGGTGCAAATTCTGCATAGTTTCATGTCCTTACAAATGCCAGTTGCCAAGGAGCCTATCTAACCATTCAAGGGGCAAAGAATTGCAGGGCTGGCAAGTTCAGGTGCTGAAACTGTAAGTCATGCCATATCAAAGTGACAGAGCAAATCAATTGATCTAGGACTTTCAGCTGGACACCTCTGAGAAGAGCAGCTTGTCAGCAATGACACAGCCATCTTCCTAGCTGTATTCCAGAAAGAGGAAAGCGACACCTTCAGGGGTTAATATGTTTGGCATGAGAAACAGCAAGAAATGTACCGCAAAATACTTGAGTCAGATCAAGCGCGTTTCTCTAGTGAGAAGTTTGCACTTGTTCTTTCTTGTCTGTGCCTTTACTTTTCACAGAAGACAGAGGAGCATTTCATTATTACTGTTCTTTTCTTTTCTTTTGTTGGCCTCCCTCTTTCCACCTGCAATTAACAAATTTGCCTTTCTTTACTGGCTTCTCTTTCTTTACTTCTACAAGTTGACAAGAGGTCATCCAACCTTATCATCAATGTTCTCAGACAGTGGAGAGAAGTAGAAGGTACAGCTAAATGGATAAAAGAAACCCACAAAAATAGACAGGTTTTTACAGTCTTCTGTGAGAACATTAGGACACAAGATGTCTTTGAACTGAGTAATGCTCTATTGATTTAACTTTTAGTCCACTCGTTACTATTATTACACGTGTTTGGCCTTTAGTACAGAGCCTTGGAACTAATCCAGGCCAATACTTTGGCTAATTTTGTTTGATTTCTAGTGAGGACTTTGTTTCTTAAGGAATAGTCCAGAGAAAGAGCGTCCATGGTACAGTTACGGGTCATAAATTCTGGTACAGTTTGTGCTGGTAGTACGTCTAGGAAAGAAAGGTTTGAAGGAAAGAAAGGTTTGACATCTTGTTTGACTTTCAAATGGAACCATGATTTGAAAAACCTAAGAGTTGCGGTTCCCCCCCCACCCCACAGCCCAAGTACTTCTCTTGGCACTATTACTCAGGGATTACACATAAAAGCCCACCCTGTAAAATACGTTGCAGATACTTTGCAAGAAGTGCAGCTTAGCAGCTAGAGATGATAACGTGGGTTAAATAACATTGCTTCTGCAGTGATGGAAACTCTGTCTACGCAGACATACTCAACAAAGGTTACGATGGCTTAGCTCCTGTGCTCAAGTTAACGTGCATTTTAGAACTTCCCAAGAAGGTGAACTCAACCTCCTTCATTGCTCTCTGCTGGAGTCCCAAGAGAATTTCAGTCTGCTTTTTGTCATTGACAGCTGTCACTGCTTAGCTCTTGAACATGAGACTCCCTCATGACTGATGAAAGTTGTCTAGTTAAGGTGGCTGAAAGACATGGTCTTGCTCTAGAAGGAGATGAGAAGGTTTCTGCAGTCTTTGTCATCTCTACTGCTTGTGATTTCTAGACAAAACCAGTGGGAAGTTTTCTGAAGGCAGTCCAGAAGCTGGCAATATGGACAGCTTACAGCCGAACACTTGCTGCAGTGCAACCATGGTGACACCAGAAAGGACTTCAAAAATTTAAAAGGGCAAACCAAGCAGTTGGAAGGAAAAGAACATGAACCATTATTCCATTTTTCTAATCTATCTTTCTTTCAATCATCATTTTCGTGCAGTTTCACGGCTTGCGTTGGTATCCCTCCGAAGGAATCTGAGACAGAGTAAGCTTTTGAATGGAGTAGAAGTGAGAAACGCAGGCCAAGTTGCCTTTTTTGCCATCAAATACCAGTTACGCTTGCACTACCCTTTGCTTAAGGTGCTTAGCTTACACTAAGAATTGATCAGCACATTTTGATGTGAGCAAATTTTACTGTCATGACTGAGTAAAGTTTGCTGTCACTCAGAATTTTACTGTCGTCTGAACAGCAATGTTTGTGTCAAAATAGTATTTTGTCTCCTGTATCTGCAGCAGGTAAGCCTTTTGCTGTCAGCAGTGTTGCTTAACCTTTCATGTCATATCCCTCTTCACATCCACCTTCTGCTGAAGGCTTATTAATCTACTTTAGAATTGGCACGTGGAATAAGACTACTTTTCCTTTTTGAAAGCTAATGTCATTTGACCTACTTACAGCAAATATTTCATTAATTGCAAGTCCCCAGCTAGCATCTTTTTGGCATATTCTAAACTTCTAAAGAAGTAACAAAAGCACTCTCCAATACTTGGCTTTCATATCACAGTGGGAGCGCTGGCCCTGTTTTCAATAAACAATCATGGGTATGGTAAAACAAAAGGAGGGGTTAGAGTTTTCGCTGTTAACCTCTAGTGAGCTTGGATTTTGCAATATGCATGAAGTTAATTAACACTGTTATATAAAGTGGCTGATTTAATCAATAAATTGGAGTCAATGCTGATCAACGACAAGGTGGATTGGCTTCCCTTTGTTTTCAACACAGTGCCAAGTGGGGCTGGTTTGACAGTACCAAGTGGCCCCTGCAATCTGCCATCCAGAAGCGGGGCAGGCGAGTTTTGTTTGCCAGGGAAATGGGCCGTGGTTGGTGTTTGGTGGCCTGTGGCTGGGAGTGGCCGGCTGGCTCCTGACAATCCACGATACGCAGGATGGTTCCCAGAGCCAAGGTGGCACCAGTGCCAAGTCAGGCTGGTTTGATAGTGCCAAGTGGCTCCTGCCATCTGCCATCAAAAAGTTGGCAGGCGAGTTTTGTTTGCCAGGGAAAAGCGCCGTTGTTGTGTTCGTGGGCCTGTGGCTGGGAGTGGCCGGCTGGCTCCTGAAAATCCACGTTACACAGCATGGCTCCCAGAGCCAAGGTGGCACCAGTGCCAAGTCGGGCTGGTTTGACAGTGTCAAGTGCCTCCTGCAATCTGCCATCCAGAAGCGGGGCAGCTGAGTTTTGTTTGCCAGGGTAACGGGCCATTGTTTTTGATTGCGGTCTGTGGCCGAGAGTGGTCGGCTGGCTCCTGACAATCCACGATACGCAGGATGGTTCCCAGACCCAAGGTGGCACCAGTGCCAAGTCAGGCTGGTTTGATAGTACCAAGTGTCTCCTGCAATCTGCCATCCAGAAGCGGGGCAGGCGAGTTTTGTTTGCCAGAGGAAAGGGCTGTGGTTTGTGTTTGGGGGCCTGTGGCTGGGAGTGGCCGGCTGGCTCCTGACAATCCACGATACGCAGGATGGTTCCCAGAGCCAAGGTGGCACCAGTGCCAAGTCGGGCTGGTTTGATAGTACCAAGTGGCTCCTGCAATCTGCCATCAAAAAGTTGGCAGGCGAGTTTTGTTTTCCAGGGAAAAGAGCCGTTGTTTGTGTTCGTGGGCCTGTGGCTGGGAGTGGCCGGCTGGCTCCTGAAAATCCACGTTACACAGCATGGTTCCCAGAGCCAAGGTGGCACCAGTGCAGAGTCGGGCTGGTTTGACAGTGTCAAGTGCCTCCTGCAATCTGCCATCCAGAAGCGGGGCAGCTGAGTTTTGTTTGCCAGGGTAACGGGCCATTGTTTTTGATTGCGGTCTGTGGCCGAGAGTGGTCGGCTGGCTCCTGACAATCCACGATACGCAGGATGGTTCCCAGACCCAAGGTGGCACCAGTGCCAAGTCAGGCTGGTTTGATAGTACCAAGTGGCTCCTGCCATCTGCCATCCAGAAGCGGGGCAGGCGAGTTTTGTTTGCCAGAGGAAAGGGCTGTGGTTTGTGTTTGGGGGCCTGTGGCTGGGAGTGGCCGGCTGGCTCCTGACAATCCACGATACGCAGGATGGTTCCCAGAGCCAAGGTGGCCCCAGTGCCAAGTCAGGCTGGTTTGATAGTACCAAGTGGCTCCTGCCATCTGCCATCAAAAAGTTGGCAGGCGAGTTTTGTTTTCCAGGGAAAAGAGCCGTTGTTTGTGTTCGTGGGCCTGTGGCTGGGAGTGGCCGGCTGGCTCCTGAAAATCCACGTTACACAGCATGGTTCCCAGAGCCAAGGTGGCACCAGTGCCAAGTCGGGCTGGTTTGACAGTGTCAAGTGCCTCCTGCAATCTGCCATCCAGAAGCGGGGCAGCTGAGTTTTGTTTGCCAGGGTAACGGGCCATTGTTTTTGATTGCGGTCTGTGGCCGAGAGTGGTCGGCTGGCTCCTGACAATCCACGATACGCAGGATGGTTCCCAGACCCAAGGTGGCACCAGTGCCAAGTCAGGCTGGTTTGATAGTACCAAGTGTCTCCTGCAATCTGCCATCCAGAAGCGCGGCAGCTGAGTTTTGTTTGCCAGAGGAAAGGGCCGTTGTTTGTGTTTGGGGGTGTGTGGCTAGGAGTGGCCGGCTGTCTCCTTAAAATCTTTGATATGCAGCATGGCTCCCAGACCCAAGGTGGCACCAGTGCCAAGTCGGGCTGGTTTGATAGCACCAAGCGGCTCCTGCAATCTGCCATGATCACGTGAAGAAATACTTTCTGGTTTCAGTACTGGGCCATATGCTCTTTCTTCTCTCCCTCAACTTCTCCATCACCTCTCATCTGTTTCACATGCGCTATCTTCAAGGTCCACAGGCTACTTTTCACAGAATCTTCAGGCCTGATGCAGTAAGAATGATGAATAGAACAGAGCTGGGATCTATTTTCCAGTTTGGATAAAATGCATTCTGCACACAAATCCAAGGAGAAGGTGCTGCCCCGATGCCCAGAAAAACTTTCACTCCTGCTAGTGTTCTACGTCAACCGCAACTTAGTCTGAAAGAAAAGCTTTTTCTCTGAGAGCATCTGAGAGGTTTGCATGAAGCACTGATATCTGACATATGCAATTTTGAATAGGAGAGGAAAAAGAAAATGGCAAGAAGTTTTTAATTTTAGTGGTTTCAATTTTAATTTCCGTGCACTTTTTCAAAACTTGTCAGCTCAAATGCCCATCAACATCTTTTAGTCATCTGGAAGTCAGTATTCATATAAAATGTGCTTCAAATCCAAAGAATTTCAAATTTGCACTCCAAGTTTCTATGCCTAGATTTATGATTTCCTACACATATTAGATGAAAGGAAGGCCTTTTTTACTGTGGGAGTGCTGGAACACTGGAACAGGTTGCCCAGAGAAGTGGTGGGTGTCCCATGCCTGAAAGTATTCAAGGTCACCTTGGACGGGGCTTGGAGCAGCAACAAAGGAGAAGCTTGATGGTAGAGAAACAAAGTTGGACTATAGAAGAAACTCGGATTGAAGTATAGGAGCAAGTTTTCTCTCAGCTCTTGGCGTAAATTCAAAGTTGTACAAAGTGACATTTATCTGTGCTATTCACTACTGTAACAGAAAGGTTCATGAAAACTGTACAGAAGATAGTAAATTTTAAAAGAGATAAGAACTACAGCATAAAATCCATGAGATGGGTTACAACATGAGACACTCTCGAAGAGAAAATCTCTGTGTTTCAGCACTTCATCATGGTAAGATTTCATGAAGTGCCAAAGAAGGCGGCAAAATATCATTGGGGACATTATTCCCTGGAATTCAGCCTGGCCATTAGTAGGAACTGCCTTTGAACACATCATGTAGATATACCACACACACTTTCCCTTCACTGAAAAATTACTGTTTACAACCAATAAGCAATTGACGGTCAAAATTGATTGAAAGCATCTTAAACATGTCAAGTATTTCATTGTAGATGATCTGTGATCCAAATGCTTCTTCCACCTTCGAGAGGGACAGAGGAATTCTTCCATATCATGATGGTTTACAATGGTATCAACCAATGTTTTCTGCTGAAAAGATATCATCTATTTTTTTCTATTTTTGGAAGAAAATATTCCTAGACATACAACAGGTGAGAACTAAGTAATTTTAAAGAAACAAATGAAATGAAAATATTCTGTAAATAGAATGAAAGGAAAAGCTGTGTTTTAAATAGGAGCTAAATATGAAACAGAATTTTTGTACCAGGCATTTGAATTACTGCACCAGCTCTTTTGCCCATCAAGAGAGGCATTTAGCATTTCAGTCTTTTCCAAGGTGTTCATGATCTGCTATGCTGATCTCTGTGTGTGTCTAGGTGTGTGTGGAAGGGGGGGCATGTGAAGGGGAGTGTGTATGTTTGCTTTACAATTGTTGTGGCAGATTCATGCCTCAGCTCCACATTTTGTTTCAGAAAGGTCACACCGAGTGGATATGAAGTTTACTATCGACAAGAGATCAATTCCCAAATCATCCATTTGACTCTACCTTATAAATCATGTGCTTTGTTGCATAGTTTATCAAATATACTTTCAAGCCAGATGGAGGAAGGAGGATGTGGGAATCCCTCCACCATCTTGCAACTTTTATGCAAGTAGGTTTTCAAGAAAATCATCATTTCTCTTTTAAATATGTCTGGAACAGGCATGATGGTAGTGTCAACCTGTTGGAGTTTTTGTTGCTGGAAGAAGTTGTACAAAAGGATTGGTTTTTACATTGACCAGTTACTGAATCAAGCGCAGGAATAGATTGGAAATTCAACGGGGGGTTCCTTTTCCCAGCAGACTACTTCTAGAACGAGCTTGTACACTGAAGTTGACTCTTTTGCTCTCTTTTTCTTTCTTTCCTATTTTCTTGGCTTCTTTGCCACTATCTAGACAAGTTTGGAACTTTGTTCCCAACTAAAACGGTTTCAATAGTCTGATTGTGATCATACATTTTTACAAGGAATTTTTAAAATCTTTCCTCGAGTCCAGAAAGTCAAGGACTTAGGTCTTTTTCTTCCCTTATCAATATTGCAATGAAATTGATCAATAAAGACCAACTCTTTATTTTTGTTTTTAACCCACGTAGATAATTCCCATCCATTCATCCATTTTGTGGACCAATAGTTGCCATTCTGATGGAAGTTGTCACTTCTTAACAATAGGCATTCTGCGACTATGTTGACAGCACTTTGGGTGAAGATCCTGACTGGTCTTAGATACACATAGGGAGAAATTTGCTCAGCCAGTGTCAGTCTTAAGCATGCGTATCAGAAGATCTTTCTAGAGCTGGGAATTTTCCCGTGAAAGGGATTCAGTTAGGGAAGAGACACTTGTCCCAGAGTTTTACATTCTTCTTGAAGACTGCTTAAGGAGCTTAGATGCCATGTCCATTTGGATCTCTGTCTGCACAGAGCTTTGTCATGCCAGTGCTTGAAATGCATCTTGAAGAGAATTCCCTAGCACAGAATGAATGAGAGTGGAAGGGGTTGGTGGGGCTAAGCAGGCCCAACCCCCCTGCCTAAAGCAGGATACCTAGAGCCTCTTGCCCAGGATTCTATCTGGGTGTACTTTTAATGTCTTCAAAGATCCAGGCTCCACAATCTTTCTGGGCAGTCTGTGCCGTGGTTCAGTCACCCTGACAGTAAAGAAACATTTACTGATGTTCAAAGGCACTCTCCTGTATTTCAGTGTGTGCCCACTGCCTCTTGTCTTTTCCCTCAGCATCACTGAAAAGACACTGATTCCCTCCCCTTTGCACTATTGCTTCCCTATGTATGTGCGCTGCCATGTAGAGATATGTCAAAAACCTCCCTGCAGCACAGGCAGATAATATTCCCTTCATCTACCAGTCAAGTTGATTCATCAGAGGAGTTTAAAGTGATGTTCAGCATGAAATTCCCCTGAAAAATCATGCGAACTACATTATTTGGTAGTCTTTCATGAGCCTGGCAAGGTTTTCCAGGAAGAGATGCTTCATCAACTTCCTGGGGATAAAAAAGAGCCTGGCTGGTTTGTACTATCGCGAGTCCTCTTAATTGCCTTTTTTGAAGATGGGTGTCATTTGCTTACATCCACTCTTTAGCCTCTCTTGTCGTCTACATCTTAGCAAAAAGCTTTTCCATTACATCTGGCAAGGAGAAAGTGTGCCAGCACAGAAAACATCACCCATTGCGTTCCAGACGTTGCACGGAGGTCTGCCAAGTGTTTGGCAGGAAGAAAAGAAAAGTTGTCCAAAACAGCTTCCAATCGAATCTTCATGTGATTGGAAAAGTCAGGAGACTGCAAAGGTACTGTTTTCTATCATTTGAACAGCTGCGCACACAATCCCAGTGTTGTGCAGCTTCCTTCTTCACCTTCCAGAAGATGCCGCTCTCCCCGGCTCCCGGAGAGGAAGAAGCGGCTTCTTCGTGCAAAGACGATCGCGCCACTCACAGTGCTCTCCTTAACGGGGCTTGTGCCGAAAGACGCCCGGCAGCGGCTCTTAGCTCCGGAGAGCCTCGTACTTTCGTCTTTAGCGTCTTTTGTAGTGTACATCTTAGCAAAAAGCTTTTCCACTATGCCTGGATATGAAAACGTGTGCCATCACAGAAAACATCTCCCATCGTGTACTAGACGTTGCACGGAGGTCTGCCAAGTGTTTGGCAGGAAGAAAAGAAAAGTTGTCCAAAACAGCTTCCAATCGAATCTTCATGTGATTGGAAAAGTCAGGCGAGTGCAAAAGTACTGTTTTCTATCAGTTGGCAAGCTGCGCACACAATCCCAGTGTTGTACAGCTTGCTTGTTCAACTTCCCCAAGCTGCCGCTATCTCCGGCAGCCGGAGGCAAAGAAGCGGCTTCTTTGAGCAAAGACGATTGTGCCGCTCACAGTGCTCTCCTTAACGCAGCTTCTGGCGAAAGACGCCCGGCAGCGGCTTCTAGCTCCGGAGAGCATCCTACTTTCGTCTTTAGCCTCTCTTCTCATCTACATCTTAGCAAAAAGCTTTTCCACTATGTCTGGCAGGGAAAAACTGTGCCAGCACAGAAAACATCTCCCATGGTGTTGTAGGATGAAGAAAAGAAAAGTTGTCCAAACCAGCTTCCAATCGAATCTTCATGTGATTGGAAAAGTCAGGCGAGTGCAAAGCTACTGTTTTCTATCAGTTGGCAAGCTGCGCACATAATCCCAGTGTTGTGCAGCTTGCTTCTTCACCTTCCCGAAGATGCCGCATCCCTCCGCCTCCCGGAGAGGAAGAAGCGGCTTCTTCGCGCAAAGACGATTTTGCCGCTCACAGTGCTCTCCTTAGCGCGGCTTCTGCCGAAAGGCGCCCGGCAGCGGCTCTTAGCTCCGTACGTTCCAATTCAATGTTTAGGCTCGACAAACCAAATGGGATACTTGCAGCAGTAGGGCAGGACTTTGAACGGGACTTTCTCCTTTTAGACAGAAGCTCATGAAATAGTTTCACCGGAATCAGAGCAGGCTGTGAAACAAGAAACGTGTCCTGAAAATAAGCCAGCCTTATCCTCTTAGTCTTGCTTGTCTGATTGGCCAAGAATGAAATGTGTCAACTCTGTGTTTCTGGGTATCACATCAGTAACAGGTACTTCAGCTGCTGTACTTCTCTCCTAAAGTTAAGAACGGAATCCAAGGAATTGTGATTCCATGGTCTCAATTCACCCTATGAAAAAGGAGTGGAAGGTGCAGGGGTCAATCAACTTGAATGGCCTATGTCAATCAGCGGCCACTGATTTCCTGAAGGCTTCAACAGGTTAGTTGCCTATGTTTTTCTTGGAATTGTTTTAACCTTTGGTCATGTTTTTCTTGGGATTCTTTTACCCTTTTGCCATTAGTTCAGCCTTTGCTCTCAAGCCTTTGCTGACATTTCCAATATCTCGGTAGCCTGGAAAAGTGTTGTCTTGATTGTTGACATCATTATTCCCTTCCAAGGGTTGTTTGCCTCAAGTCTCAGTTTGGCTGGTTTTCTGCTAGTTGATTGTCAGAGGGCAGCAGGTGTTTTGTAAGAGCAAGAACACAATCCCATAGCTTGCTTTTCTTTTGATTTGGCCTGTCTAGGAAATGGAATGACTGAACATCTCTGAGAGGCTTTTCTCTCCCCATTAGGTTTCACTGGAAGGGCAGATGCAAATCATCTACCTAAAGTCTTGGCACAGAAGAGAGTAGTGGTTTGCTGCTGCATAGAGCTAGAAGCTTACAAAAGGAAGGCCTTGGGCTGAGGCCCATTACTTTGGCTAAGTAGAAAAGGACTGTGGGAGGTGAGGCAGCTGAATTAGAGGTAAATCAACAAGTTCTAGAACCGTCGTGTGTTCACAGCGTGGTGCATGGTGGTTGGTTGAATTGTGTTTGTTATGGCTTAAAGCTATGGGACTGATAAAGGCCTGATGTTGGAATCCATAAGGTTAGAGGATTTTAAAGAAATGGTTAAAAAGAAGTATGTAGGCCTTAGACTGGAGTTTTGTTAGCATTGCAGAAAAGCTTCCCATGCAAGCAGAAAAGTTTCCCATGCAAGCAGAAAAGTTTCCCAAGCAGTAGACGTGACAAATAACAATAGGCTTCTGTAGAATTGGCTTTAGGATGGCAACAAGGTTATTTAATGTATATCTTTAGAAGGTTAGCATGAATAGAACTCTGTTCTTTGTCTCTCTCTTATCAACTAGTCTTTGTCTTAGCTACGATGACCTATGTTTTATAAGATTGGATAGAATGCTTGTCAAGATGTGTTTTCTGTGTCTGATTGGCTGAATTCTAGTCTGAGATGATTTTATGTATTGCTGTATGAGCCCTGTTGAAGGAGACATTTTTTGGTGTGGATCAGTGAGCTGTCATGTCTCCATTTTGTATTTTGAGACTGATGTGCTGGAAATAAAAGCAAGAATCTCTTCACTGCTCTGGTTACCATGTTATCCATATTTGGATATTTTGCCGCGGCCTAGTGGGTTCCTTTCTTAAGGCGTGGGTTCCTGACACCATTGGACTTATACCTGTCCCGTCCCCCGCAGCCTGAGTGTTTCAAAAGCCTGGTTTTTGCAAGAAAGCAGCTCTCCTTTGCATCTGCCTGGCGACTCTGCATCACCACAAACCCTCACTCTCGGTTTGCCAAGGAGATGATCAGTAGGAATGTTGCCGAGCTGCTGTGTGCATCTGAATGGAATGGCAGAGAGCGAAGTGCTGGACATTTCTGGCTTTAGTACAATGCTGCTGCATTGGTGCCAGTTGAGTTGGTTTTCCATCAGTGGCCTTTCTGTCTAGAAGTACACTGCCCAGAGTATTTGATGCCATTTCCTTCCTGTTGTTTTCATACCTTCCTTCAGTTGAAAGGATGATACAACCTTTCCATTTTGAAGATCCCTGTTAGGAAACACTATGCCAGAGGAGTCATCGCTCGCTTTTCTTCTGCCTCCTTTGTCATTTTCAGAGACTCATTTCAAATTTCTGCTCATGTCAAGAAGAATACTGAGACTACTTAGCAGGGTTGACGCTCTCAGCTGCTTTCCTCTTTCATACCGCTTCATACTGGATGTGACTTCAAGGCCTCGTTTTGTCATCTGCATTTTGCCGTGATCCAAAGCTAAATATTCCAGGCCTGTGAACACAAAAAGAACTCTTAGTCTTTTGCAAGAACTACCCCGAGGAGGATTTGTGTTCACTTTGATCTCTACAGTGTTTCAGAAAGAAGGAGATTGTACTCTCTTCTTGTGTACTCTCTTCTTGTGCTCTCATTTCCCTCTCTCTGCCTTGCATGCCCTAGTTAATCCGCCGGCGTGACTCATTTGGCATCATCTCACGGTGCAAATTCTGCATAGTTTCATGTCCTTACAAATGCCAGTTGCCAAGGAGCCTATCTAACCATTCAAGGGGCAAAGAATTGCAGGGCTGGCAAGTTCAGGTGCTGAAACTGTAAGTCATGCCATATCAAAGTGACAGAGCAAATCAATTGATCTAGGACTTTCAGCTGGACACCTCTGAGAAGAGCAGCTTGTCAGCAATGACACAGCCATCTTCCTAGCTGTATTCCAGAAAGAGGAAAGCGACACCTTCAGTGGTTAATATGTTTGGCATGAGAAACAGCAAGAAATGTACCGCAAAATACTTGAGTCAGATCAAGCGCGTTTCTCTAGTGAGAAGTTTGCACTTGTTCTTTCTTGTCTGTGCCTTTACTTTTCACAGAAGACAGAGGAGCATTTCATTATTACTGTTCTTTTCTTTTCTTTTGTTGGCCTCCCTCTTTCCACCTGCAATTAACAAATTTGCCTTTCTTTACTGGCTTCTCTTTCTTTACTTCTACAAGTTGACAAGAGGTCATCCAACCTTATCATCAATGTTCTCAGACAGTGGAGAGAAGTAGAAGGTACAGCTAAATGGATAAAAGAAACCCACAAAAATAGACAGGTTTTTACAGTCTTCTGTGAGAACATTAGGACACAAGATGTCTTTGAACTGAGTAATGCTCTATTGATTTAACTTTTAGTCCACTCGTTACTATTATTACACGTGTTTGGCCTTTAGTACAGAGCCTTGGAACTAATCCAGGCCAATACTTTGGCTAATTTTGTTTGATTTCTAGTGAGGACTTTGTTTCTTAAGGAATAGTCCAGAGAAAGAGCGTCCATGGTACAGTTACGGGTCATAAATTCTGGTACAGTTTGTGCTGGTAGTACGTCTAGGAAAGAAAGGTTTGAAGGAAAGAAAGGTTTGACATCTTGTTTGACTTTCAAATGGAACCATGATTTGAAAAACCTAAGAGTTGCGGTTCCCCCCCCACCCCACAGCCCAAGTACTTCTCTTGGCACTATTACTCAGGGATTACACATAAAAGCCCACCCTGTAAAATACGTTGCAGATACTTTGCAAGAAGTGCAGCTTAGCAGCTAGAGATGATAACGTGGGTTAAATAACATTGCTTCTGCAGTGATGGAAACTCTGTCTACGCAGACATACTCAACAAAGGTTACGATGGCTTAGCTCCTGTGCTCAAGTTAACGTGCATTTTAGAACTTCCCAAGAAGGTGAACTCAACCTCCTTCATTGCTCTCTGCTGGAGTCCCAAGAGAATTTCAGTCTGCTTTTTGTCCTTGACAGCTGTCACTGCTTAGCTCTTGAACATGAGACTCCCTCATGACTGATGAAAGTTGTCTAGTTAAGGTGGCTGAAAGACATGGTCTTGCTCTAGAAGGAGATGAGAAGGTTTCTGCAGTCTTTGTCATCTCTACTGCTTGTGATTTCTAGACAAAACCAGTGGGAAGTTTTCTGAAGGCAGTCCAGAAGCTGGCAATATGGACAGCTTACAGCCGAACACTTGCTGCAGTGCAACCATGGTGACACCAGAAAGGACTTCAAAAATTTAAAAGGGCAAACCAAGCAGTTGGAAGGAAAAGAACATGAACCATTATTCCATTTTTCTAATCTATCTTTCTTTCAATCATCATTTTCGTGCAGTTTCACGGCTTGCGTTGGTATCCCTCCAAAGGAATCTGAGACAGAGTAAGCTTTTGAATGGAGTAGAAGTGAGAAACGCAGGCCAAGTTGCCTTTTTTGCCATCAAATACCAGTTACGCTTGCACTACCCTTTGCTTAAGGTGCTTAGCTTACACTAAGAATTGATCAGCACATTTTGATGTGAGCAAATTTTACTGTCATGACTGAGTAAAATTTGCTGTCACTCAGAATTTTACTGTCGTCTGAACAGCAATGTTTGTGTCAAAATAGTATTTTGTCTCCTGTATCTGCAGCAGGTAAGCCTTTTGCTGTCAGCAGTGTTGCTTAACCTTTCATGTCATATCCCTCTTCACATCCATCTTCTGCTGAAGGCTTATTAATCTACTTTAGAATTGGCACGTGGAATAAGACTACTTTTCCTTTTTGAAAGCTAATGTCATTTGACCTACTTACAGCAAATATTTCATTAATTGCAAGTCCCCAGCTAGCATCTTTTCGGCATATTCTAAACTTCTAAAGAAGTAACAAAAGCACTCTCCAATACTTGGCTTTCATATCACAGTGGGAGCGCTGGCCCTGTTTTCAATAAACAATCATGGGTATGGTAAAACAAAAGGAGGGGTTAGAGTTTTCGCTGTTAACCTCTAGTGAGCTTGGATTTTGCAATATGCATGAAGTTAATTAACACTGTTATATAAAGTGGCTGATTTAATCAATAAATTGGAGTCAATGCTGATCAACGACAAGGTGGATTGGCTTCCCTTTGTTTTCAACACAGTGCCAAGTGGGGCTGGTTTGATAGTACCAAGTGTCTCCTGCAATCTGCCATCCAGAAGCGGGGCAGCTGAGTTTTGTTTGCCAGAGGAAAGGGCCGTTGTTTGTGTTTGGGGGTGTGTGGCTAGGAGTGGCCGGCTGTCTCCTTAAAATCTTTGATATGCAGCATGGCTCCCAGACCCAAGGTGGCACCAGTGCCAAGTTGGGCTGGTTTGATAGCACCAAGCGGCTCCTGCAATCTGCCATGATCACGTGAAGAAATACTTTCTGGTTTCAGTACTGGGCCATATGCTCTTTCTTCTCTCCCTCAACTTCTCCATCACCTCTCATCTGTTTCACATGCGCTATCTTCAAGGTCCACAGGCTACTTTTCACAGAATCTTCAGGCCTGATGCAGTAAGAATGATGAATAGAACAGAGCTGGGATCTATTTTCCAGTTTGGATAAAATGCATTCTGCACACAAATCCAAGGAGAAGGTGCTGCCCCGATGCCCAGAAAAACTTTCACTCCTGCTAGTGTTCTACGTCAACCGCAACTTAGTCTGAAAGAAAAGCTTTTTCTCTGAGAGCATCTGAGAGGTTTGCATGAAGCACTGATATCTGACATATGCAATTTTGAATAGGAGAGGAAAAAGAAAATGGCAAGAAGTTTTTAATTTTAGTGGTTTCAATTTTAATTTCCGTGCACTTTTTCAAAACTTGTCAGCTCAAATGCCCATCAACATCTTTTAGTCATCTGGAAGTCAGTATTCATATAAAATGTGCTTCAAATCCAAAGAATTTCAAATTTGCACTCCAAGTTTCTATGCCTAGATTTATGATTTCCTACACATATTAGATGAAAGGAAGGCCTTTTTTACTGTGGGAGTGCTGGAACACTGGAACAGGTTGCCCAGAGAAGTGGTGGGTGTCCCATGCCTGAAAGTATTCAAGGTCACCTTGGACGGGGCTTGGAGCAGCAACAAAGGAGAAGCTTGATGGTAGAGAAACAAAGTTGGACTATAGAAGAAACTCGGATTGAAGTATAGGAGCAAGTTTTCTCTCAGCTCTTGGCGTAAATTCAAAGTTGTACAAAGTGACATTTATCTGTGCTATTCACTACTGTAACAGAAAGGTTCATGAAAACTGTACAGAAGATAGTAAATTTTAAAAGAGATAAGAACTACAGCATAAAATCCATGAGATGGGTTACAACATGAGACACTCTCGAAGAGAAAATCTCTGTGTTTCAGCACTTCATCATGGTAAGATTTCATGAAGTGCCAAAGAAGGCGGCAAAATATCATTGGGGACATTATTCCCTGGAATTCAGCCTGGCCATTAGTAGGAACTGCCTTTGAACACATCATGTAGATATACCACACACACTTTCCCTTCACTGAAAAATTACTGTTTACAACCAATAAGCAATTGACGGTCAAAATTGATTGAAAGCATCTTAAACATGTCAAGTATTTCATTGTAGATGATCTGTGATCCAAATGCTTCTTCCACCTTCGAGAGGGACAGAGGAATTCTTCCATATCATGATGGTTTACAATGGTATCAACCAATGTTTTCTGCTGAAAAGATATCATCTATTTTTTTCTATTTTTGGAAGAAAATATTCCTAGACATACAACAGGTGAGAACTAAGTAATTTTAAAGAAACAAATGAAATGAAAATATTCTGTAAATAGAATGAAAGGAAAAGCTGTGTTTTAAATAGGAGCTAAATATGAAACAGAATTTTTGTACCAGGCATTTGAATTACTGCACCAGCTCTTTTGCCCATCAAGAGAGGCATTTAGCATTTCAGTCTTTTCCAAGGTGTTCATGATCTGCTATGCTGATCTCTGTGTGTGCCTAGGTGTGTGTGGAAGGGGGGGCATGTGAAGGGGAGTGTGTATGTTTGCTTTACAATTGTTGTGGCAGATTCATGCCTCAGCTCCACATTTTGTTTCAGAAAGGTCACACCGAGTGGATATGAAGTTTACTATCGACAAGAGATCAATTCCCAAATCATCCATTTGACTCTACCTTATAAATCATGTGCTTTGTTGCATAGTTTATCAAATATACTTTCAAGCCAGATGGAGGAAGGAGGATGTGGGAATCCCTCCACCATCTTGCAACTTTTATGCAAGTAGGTTTTCAAGAAAATCATCATTTCTCTTTTAAATATGTCTGGAACAGGCATGATGGTAGTGTCAACCTGTTGGAGTTTTTGTTGCTGGAAGAAGTTGTACAAAAGGATTGGTTTTTACATTGACCAGTTACTGAATCAAGCGCAGGAATAGATTGGAAATTCAACGGGGGGTTCCTTTTCCCAGCAGACTACTTCTAGAACGAGCTTGTACACTGAAGCTGACTCTTTTGCTCTCTTTTTCTTTCTTTCCTATTTTCTTGGCTTCTTTGCCACTATCTAGACAAGTTTGGAACTTTGTTCCCAACTAAAACGGTTTCAATAGTCTGATTGTGATCATACATTTTTACAAGGAATTTTTAAAATCTTTCCTCGAGTCCAGAAAGTCAAGGACTTAGGTCTTTTTCTTCCCTTATCAATATTGCAATGAAATTGATCAATAAAGACCAACTCTTTATTTTTGTTTTTAACCCACGTAGATAATTCCCATCCATTCATCCATTTTGTGGACCAATAGTTGCCATTCTGATGGAAGTTGTCACTTCTTAACAATAGGCATTCTGCGACTATGTTGACAGCACTTTGGGTGAAGATCCTGACTGGTCTTAGATACACATAGGGAGAAATTTGCTCAGCCAGTGTCAGTCTTAAGCATGCGTATCAGAAGATCTTTCTAGAGCTGGGAATTTTCCCGTGAAAGGGATTCAGTTAGGGAAGAGACACTTGTCCCAGAGTTTTACATTCTTCTTGAAGACTGCTTAAGGAACTTAGATGCCATGTCCATTTGGATCTCTGTCTGCACAGAGCTTTGTCATGCCAGTGCTTGAAATGCCTCTTGAAGAGAATTCCCTAGCACAGAATGAATGAGAGTGGAAGGGGTTGGTGGGGCTAAGCAGGCCCAACCCCCCTGCCTAAAGCAGGATACCTAGAGCCTCTTGCCCAGGATTCTATCTGGGTGTACTTTTAATGTCTTCAAAGATCCAGGCTCCACAATCTTTCTGGGCAGTCTGTGCCGTGGTTCAGTCACCCTGACAGTAAAGAAACATTTACTGATGTTCAAAGGCACTCTCCTGTATTTCAGTGTGTGCCCACTGCCTCTTGTCTTTTCCCTCAGCATCACTGAAAAGACACTGATTCCCTCCCCTTTGCACTATTGCTTCCCTATGTATGTGCGCTGCCATGTAGAGATATGTCAAAAACCTCCCTGCAGCACAGGCAGATAATATTCCCTTCATCTGCCAGTCAAGTTGATACATCAGAGGAGTTTAAAGTGATGTTCAGCATGAAATTCCCCTGAAAAATCATGCGAACTACATTATTTGGTAGTCTTTCATGAGCCTGGCAAGGTTTTCCAGGAAGAGATGCTTCATCAACTTCCTGGGGATACAAAAGAGCCTGGCTGGTTTGTACTATCGCGAGTCCTCTTAATTGCCTTTTTTGAGGATGGGTGTCATTTGCTTACATCCACTCTTTAGCCTCTCTTGTCGTCTACATCTTAGCAAAAAGCTTTTCCATTACATCTGGCAAGGAGAAAGTGTGCCAGCACAGAAAACATCACCCATCGCGTTCCAGATGTTGCACGGAGGTCTGCCAAGTGTTTGGCAGGAAGAAAAGAAAAGTTGTCCAAAACAGCTTCCAATCGAATGGTCATGTGATTGGAAAAGTCAGGAGACTGCAAAGGTACTGTTTTCTATCCGTTGGCATGCTGCGCACACAATCCCAGTGTTGTACAGCTAGCTTCATCACCTTCCCCATGCTGCCGCTCTCACCAGCTCCCGGAGAGGAAGAAGCGGCTTCTTCGTGCAAAGACGATTGTGCCGCTCACAGTGCTCTCCTTAAAGCGGCTTCTGGAGAAAGGCGCCCTGCAGCGGCTCCTAGCTCGGGAGAGCATCGCAGTTTCGCCTTTAGAGACTTTTGTAGTGCACATCTTAGCAAAGAGCTTTTCCACTATGCCTGGATATGAAAACGTGTACCATCACTGAAAACATCTCCCATCGTGTACTAGACGTTGCACGGAGGTCTGCCAAGTGTTTGTCAGGAAGAAAAGAAAAGTTGTCCAAACCAGCTTCCAATCGAATGGTCATGTGTTTATAAAAGTCAGGAGACTGCAAAGGTACTGTTTTCTATCAGTTGGCATCTGTGCACACAATCCCAGTGTTGTACAGCTTGCTTCATCACCTTCCCCAAGCTGCCGCTCTCTCCGGCTCCCGGAGAGGAAGAAGCGGCTTCTTCGTGCAAAGACGATTGTGCCGCTCACAGTGCTCTCCTTAGCGCGGCTTCTGCCGAAAGACGCCCGGCTGCGGCTCTTAGCTCGGGAGAGCATCCTACATTCGTCTTTAGCGTCTTTTGTAGTGTACATCTTAGCAAAAAGCTTTTCCACTATGTCTGGCAGGGAAAATCTGTGCCAGCACAGAAAACATCTCCCATCGTGTTGTAGGATGAAGAAAAGAAAAGTTTTCCAAACCAGCTTCCAATCGAATCTTCATGTGATTGGAAAAGTCAGGAGACTGCAAAGGTACTGTTTTCTATCTGTTGACAAGCTGCGCACACAATCCCAGTGTTGTACAGCTTGCTTCTTCACCTTCCCCAAGCTGCCGCTCTCTCCGGCTCCCGGAGGCGCAGAAGCGGCTTCTTTGCGTAAAGACGATTGTGCCGCTCACAGTGCTCCCCTTAGCGCGGCTTCTACCGAAAGATGCCCGGGAACCGCTCTTTGCTTGACTGAGCATCGTACTTTCGTCTTTAGCGTCTTTTGTTGTCTACATCTAAGCAAAAAGCTATTCCACTATGTCTGGCTAGGAAAAGGTGTGCCATCACTGAAAACATCTCCCATGGTGTTCTAGACGTTGCACGGAGGTCTGCCAAGTGTTTGGCAGGAAGAAAAGTAAAGTTGTCCAAAACAGCTTCCAATCGAACCTTCATGTGATTGGAAAAGTCAGGAGACTGCAAAGGTACTGTTTTCTATCATTTGAACAGCTGCGCACACAATCCCAGTGTTGTGCAGCTTCCTTCTTCACCTTCCAGAAGATGCCGCTCTCCCCGGCTCCCGGAGAGGAAGAAGCGGCTTCTTCGTGCAAAGACGATCGCGCCACTCACAGTGCTCTCCTTAACGGGGCTTGTGCCGAAAGACGCCCGGCAGCGGCTCTTAGCTCCGGAGAGCCTCGTACTTTCGTCTTTAGCGTCTTTTGTAGTGTACATCTTAGCAAAAAGCTTTTCCACTATGCCTGGATATGAAAACGTGTGCCATCACAGAAAACATCTCCCATCGTGTACTAGACGTTGCACGGAGGTCTGCCAAGTGTTTGGCAGGAAGAAAAGAAAAGTTGTCCAAAACAGCTTCCAATCGAATCTTCATGTGATTGGAAATGTCAGGTGAGTGCAAAAGTACTGTTTTCTATCAGTTGGCAAGCTGCGCACACAATCTCAGTGTTGTACAGCTTCCTTCATCGCCTTCCCCAAGCTGCCGCTATCTCCGGCAGCCGGAGGCGAAGAAGCGGCTTTTTGAGCAAAGACGATTGTGCCGCTCACAGTGCTCTCCTTAACGCAGCTTCTGGCGAAAGACGCCTGGCAGCGGCTTCTAGCTCCGGAGAGCATCCTACTTTCGTCTTTAGCCTCTCTTCTCATCTACATCTTAGCAAAAAGCTTTTCCACTATGTCTGGCAGGGAAAAACTGTGCCAGCACAGAAAACATCTCCCATCGTGTTGTAGGATGAAGAAAAGAAAAGTTGTCCAAACCAGCTTCCAATCGAATCTTCATGTGATTGGAAAAGTCAGGCGAGTGCAAAGCTACTGTTTTCTATCAGTTGGCAAGCTGCGCACATAATCCCAGTGTTGTGCAGCTTGCTTCTTCACCTTCCCGAAGATGCCGCATCCCTCCGGCTCCCGGAGAGGAAGAAGCGGCTTCTTCGCGCAAAGACGATTTTGCCGCTCACAGTGCTCTCCTTAGCGCGGCTTCTGCCGAAAGACGCCCCGGAGCGGCTCTTAGCTCCGTACGTTCCAATTCAATGTTTAGGCTCGACAAACCAAATGGGATACTTGCAGCAGTAGGGCAGGACTTTGAACGGGACTTTCTCCTTTTAGACAGAAGCTCATGAAATAGTTTCACCGGAATCAGAGCAGGCTGTGAAACAAGAAACGTGTCCTGAAAATAAGCCAGCCTTATCCTCTTAGTCTTGCTTGTCTGATTGGCCAAGAATGAAATGTGTCAACTCTGTGTTTCTGGGTATCACATCAGTAACAGGTACTTCAGCTGCTGTACTTCTCTCCTAAAGTTAAGAATGGAATCCAAGGAATTGTGATTCCATGGTCTCAATTCACCCTATGAAAAAGGAGTGGAAGGTGCAGGGGTCAATCAACTTGAATGGCCTATGTCAATCAGCGGCCACTGATTTCCTGAAGGCTTCAACAGGTTAGTTGCCTATGTTTTTCTTGGAATTGTTTTAACCTTTGGTCATGTTTTTCTTGGGATTCTTTTACCCTTTCGCCATTAGTTCAGCCTTTGCTCTCAAGCCTTTGCTGACATTTCCAATATCTCGGTAGCCTGGAAAAGTGTTGTCTTGATTGTTGACATCATTATTCCCTTCCAAGGGTTGTTTGCCTCAAGTCTCAGTTTGGCTGGTTTTCTGCTAGTTGATTGTCAGAGGGCAGCAGGTGTTTTGTAAGAGCAAGAACACAATCCCATAGCTTGCTTTTCTTTTGATTTGGCCTGTCTAGGAAATGGAATGACTGAACATCTCTGAGAGGCTTTTCTCTCCCCATTAGGTTTCACTGGAAGGGCAGATGCAAATCATCTACCTAAAGTCTTGGCACAGAAGAGAGTAGTGGTTTGCTGCTGCATAGAGCTAGAAGCTTACAAAAGGAAGGCCTTGGGCTGAGGCCCATTACTTTGGCTAAGTAGAAAAGGACTGTGGGAGGTGAGGCAGCTGAATTAGAGGTAAATCAACAAGTTCTAGAACCGTCGTGTGTTCACAGCGTGGTGCATGGTGGTTGGTTGAATTGTGTTTGTTATGGCTTAAAGCTATGGGACTGATAAAGGCCTGATGTTGGAATCCATAAGGTTAGAGGATTTTAAAGAAATGGTTAAAAAGAAGTATGTAGGCCTTAGACTGGAGTTTTGTTAGCATTGCAGAAAAGCTTCCCATGCAAGCAGAAAAGTTTCCCAAGCAGTAGACGTGACAAATAACAATAGGCTTCTGTAGAATTGGCTTTAGGATGGCAACAAGGTTATTTAATGTATATCTTTAGAAGGTTAGCATGAATAGAACTCTGTTCTTTGTCTCTTATCAACTAGTCTTTGTCTTAGCTACGATGACCTATGTTTTATAAGATTGGATAGAATGCTTGTCAAGATGTGTTTTCTGTGTCTGATTGGCTGAATTCTAGTCTGAGATGATTTTATGTATTGCTGTATGAGCCCTGTTGAAGGAGACATTTTTTGGTGTGGATCAGTGAGCTGTCATGTCTCCATTTTGTATTTTGAGACTGATGTGCTGGAAATAAAAGCAAGAATCTCTTCACTGCTCTGGTTACCATGTTATCCATATTTGGATATTTTGCCGCGGCCTAGTGGGTTCCTTTCTTAAGGCGTGGGTTCCTGACACCATTGGACTTATACCTGTCCCGTCCCCCGCAGCCTGAGTGTTTCAAAAGCCTGGTTTTTGCAAGAAAGCAGCTCTCCTTTGCATCTGCCTGGCGACTCTGCATCACCACGAACCCTCACTCTCGGTTTGCCAAGGAGATGATCAGTAGGAATGTTGCAGAGCTGCTGTGTGCATCTGAATGGAATGGCAGAGAGCGAAGTGCTGGACATTTCTGGCTTTAGTACAATGCTGCTGCATTGGTGCCAGTTGAGTTGGTTTTCCATCAGTGGCCTTTCTGTCTAGAAGTACACTGCCCAGAGTATTTGATGCCATTTCCTTCCTGTTGTTTTCATACCTTCCTTCAGTTGAAAGGATGATACAACCTTTCCATTTTGAAGATCCCTGTTAGGAAACACTATGCCAGAGGAGTCATCGCTCGCTTTTCTTCTGCCTCCTTTGTCATTTTCAGAGACTCATTTCAAATTTCTGCTCATGTCAAGAAGAATACTGAGACTACTTAGCAGGGTTGACGCTCTCAGCTGCTTTCCTCTTTCATACCGCTTCATACTGGATGTGACTTCAAGGCCTCGTTTTGTCATCTGCATTTTGCCGTGATCCAAAGCTAAATATTCCAGGCCTGTGAACACAAAAAGAACTCTTAGTCTTTTGCAAGAACTACCCCGAGGAGGATTTGTGTTCACTTTGATCTCTACAGTGTTTCAGAAAGAAGGAGATTGTACTCTCTTCTTGTGTACTCTCTTCTTGTGCTCTCATTTCCCTCTCTCTGCCTTGCATGCCCTAGTTAATCCGCCGGCGTGACTCATTTGGCATCATCTCACGGTGCAAATTCTGCATAGTTTCATGTCCTTACAAATGCCAGTTGCCAAGGAGCCTATCTAACCATTCAAGGGGCAAAGAATTGCAGGGCTGGCAAGTTCAGGTGCTGAAACTGTAAGTCATGCCATATCAAAGTGACAGAGCAAATCAATTGATCTAGGACTTTCAGCTGGACACCTCTGAGAAGAGCAGCTTGTCAGCAATGACACAGCCATCTTCCTAGCTGTATTCCAGAAAGAGGAAAGCGACACCTTCAGTGGTTAATATGTTTGGCATGAGAAACAGCAAGAAATGTACCGCAAAATACTTGAGTCAGATCAAGCGCGTTTCTCTAGTGAGAAGTTTGCACTTGTTCTTTCTTGTCTGTGCCTTTACTTTTCACAGAAGACAGAGGAGCATTTCATTATTACTGTTCTTTTCTTTTCTTTTCTTTTGTTGGCCTCCCTCTTTCCACCTGCAATTAACAAATTTGCCTTTCTTTACTGGCTTCTCTTTCTTTACTTCTACAAGTTGACAAGAGGTCATCCAACCTTATCATCAATGTTCTCAGACAGTGGAGAGAAGTAGAAGGTACAGCTAAATGGATAAAAGAAACCCACAAAAATAGACAGGTTTTTACAGTCTTCTGTGAGAACATTAGGACACAAGATATCTTTGAACTGAGTAATGCTCTATTGATTTAACTTTTAGTCCACTCGTTACTATTATTACACGTGTTTGGCCTTTAGTACAGAGCCTTGGAACTAATCCAGGCCAATACTTTGGCTAATTTTGTTTGATTTCTAGTGAGGACTTTGTTTCTTAAGGAATAGTCCAGAGAAAGAGCATCCATGGTACAGTTACGGGTCATAAATTCTGGTACAGTTTGTGCTGGTAGTACGTCTAGGAAAGAAAGGTTTGAAGGAAAGAAAGGTTTGACATCTTGTTTGACTTTCAAATGGAACCATGATTTGAAAAACCTAAGAGTTGCGGTTCCCCCCCCACCCCACAGCCCAAGTACTTCTCTTGGCACTATTACTCAGGGATTACACATAAAAGCCCACCCTGTAAAATACGTTGCAGATACTTTGCAAGAAGTGCAGCTTAGCAGCTAGAGATGATAACGTGGGTTAAATAACATTGCTTCTGCAGTGATGGAAACTCTGTCTACGCAGACATACTCAACAAAGGTTACGATGGCTTAGCTCCTGTGCTCAAGTTAACGTGCATTTTAGAACTTCCCAAGAAGGTGAACTCAACCTCCTTCATTGCTCTCTGCTGGAGTCCCAAGAGAATTTCAGTCTGCTTTTTGTCATTGACAGCTGTCACTGCTTAGCTCTTGAACATGAGACTCCCTCATGACTGATGAAAGTTGTCTAGTTAAGAGTGGCTGAAAGACATGGTCTTGCTCTAGAAGGAGATGAGAAGGTTTCTGCAGTCTTTGTCATCTCTACTGCTTGTGATTTCTAGACAAAACCAGTGGGAAGTTTTCTGAAGGCAGTCCAGAAGCTGGCAATATGGACAGCTTACAGCCGAACACTTGCTGCAGTGCAACCATGGTGACACCAGAAAGGACTTCAAAAATTTAAAAGGGCAAACCAAGCAGTTGGAAGGAAAAGAACATGAACCATTATTCCATTTTTCTAATCTATCTTTCTTTCAATCATCATTTTCGTGCAGTTTCACGGCTTGCGTTGGTATCCCTCCAAAGGAATCTGAGACAGAGTAAGCTTTTGAATGGAGTAGAAGTGAGAAACGCAGGCCAAGTTGCCTTTTTTGCCATCAAATACCAGTTACGCTTGCACTACCCTTTGCTTAAGGTGCTTAGCTTACACTAAGAATTGATCAGCACATTTTGATGTGAGCAAATTTTACTGTCATGACTGAGTAAAGTTTGCCGTCACTCAGAATTTTACTGTCGTCTGAACAGCAATGTTTGTGTCAAAATAGTATTTTGTCTCCTGTATCTGCAGCAGGTAAGCCTTTTGCTGTCAGCAATGTTGCTTAACCTTTCATGTCATATCCCTCTTCACATCCATCTTCTGCTGAAGGCTTATTAATCTACTTTAGAATTGGCACGTGGAATAAGACTACTTTTCCTTTTTGAAAGCTAATGTCATTTGACCTACTTACAGCAAATATTTCATTAATTGCAAGTCCCCAGCTAGCATCTTTTCGGCATATTCTAAACTTCTAAAGAAGTAACAAAAGCACTCTCCAATACTTGGCTTTCATATCACAGTGGGAGCGCTGGCCCTGTTTTCAATAAACAATCATGGGTATGGTAAAACAAAAGGAGGGGTTAGAGTTTTCGCTGTTAACCTCTAGTGAGCTTGGATTTTGCAATATGCATGAAGTTAATTAACACTGTTATATAAAGTGGCTGATTTAATCAATAAATTGGAGTCAATGCTGATCAACGACAAGGTGGATTGGCTTCCCTTTGTTTTCAACACAGTGCCAAGTGGGGCTGGTTTGATAGTGCCAAGTGGCTCCTGCCATCTGCTATCAAAAAGTTGGCAGGCGAGTTTTGTTTGCCAGGGAAAAGCGCCGTTGTTGTGTTCGTGGGCCTGTGGCTGGGAGTGGCCGGCTGGCTCCTGAAAATCCACGTTACACAGCATGGTTCCCAGAGCCAAGGTGGCACCAGTGCCAAGTCGGGCTGGTTTGACAGTGTCAAGTGCCTCCTGCAATCTGCCATCCAGAAGCGGGGCAGCTGAGTTTTGTTTGCCAGGGTAACGGGCCATTGTTTTTGATTGCGGTCTGTGGCCGAGAGTGGTCGGCTGGCTCCTGACAATCCACGATACGCAGGATGGTTCCCAGACCCAAGGTGGCACCAGTGCCAAGTCAGGCTGGTTTGATAGTACCAAGTGTCTCCTGCAATCTGCCATCCAGAAGCGGGGCAGCTGAGTTTTGTTTGCCAGAGGAAAGGGCCGTTGTTTGTGTTTGGGGGTGTGTGGCTAGGAGTGGCCGGCTGTCTCCTTAAAATCTTTGATATGCAGCATGGCTCCCAGACCCAAGGTGGCACCAGTGCCAAGTCGGGCTGGTTTGATAGCACCAAGCGGCTCCTGCAATCTGCCATGATCACGTGAAGAAATACTTTCTGGTTTCAGTACTGGGCCATATGCTCTTTCTTCTCTCCCTCAACTTCTCCATCACCTCTCATCTGTTTCACATGCCCTATCTTCAAGGTCCACAGGCTACTTTTCACAGAATCTTCAGGCCTGATGCAGTAAGAATGATGAATAGAACAGAGCTGGGATCTATTTTCCAGTTTGGATAAAATGCATTCTGCACACAAATCCAAGGAGAAGGTGCTGCCCCGATGCCCAGAAAAACTTTCACTCCTGCTAGTGTTCTACGTCAACCGCAACTTAGTCTGAAAGAAAAGCTTTTTCTCTGCGAGCATCTGAGAGGTTTGCATGAAGCACTGATATCTGACATATGCAATTTTGAATAGGAGAGGAAAAAGAAAATGGCAAGAAGTTTTTAATTTTAGTGGTTTCAATTTTAATTTCCGTGCACTTTTTCAAAACTTGTCAGCTCAAATGCCCATCAACATCTTTTAGTCATCTGGAAGTCAGTATTCATATAAAATGTGCTTCAAATCCAAAGAATTTCAAATTTGCACTCCAAGTTTCTATGCCTAGATTTATGATTTCCTACACATATTAGATGAAAGGAAGGCCTTTTTTACTGTGGGAGTGCTGGAACACTGGAACAGGTTGCCCAGAGAAGTGGTGGGTGTCCCATGCCTGAAAGTATTCAAGGTCACCTTGGACGGGGCTTGGAGCAGCAACAAAGGAGAAGCTTGATGGTAGAGAAACAAAGTTGGACTATAGAAGAAACTCGGATTGAAGTATAGGAGCAAGTTTTCTCTCAGCTCTTGGCGTAAATTCAAAGTTGTACAAAGTGACATTTATCTGTGCTATTCACTACTGTAACAGAAAGGTTCATGAAAACTGTACAGAAGATAGTAAATTTTAAAAGAGATAAGAACTACAGCATAAAATCCATGAGATGGGTTACAACATGAGACACTCTCGAAGAGAAAATCTCTGTGTTTCAGCACTTCATCATGGTAAGATTTCATGAAGTGCCAAAGAAGGCGGCAAAATATCATTGGGGACATTATTCCCTGGAATTCAGCCTGGCCATTAGTAGGAACTGCCTTTGAACACATCATGTAGATATACCACACACACTTTCCCTTCACTGAAAAATTACTGTTTACAACCAATAAGCAATTGACGGTCAAAATTGATTGAAAGCATCTTAAACATGTCAAGTATTTCATTGTAGATGATCTGTGATCCAAATGCTTCTTCCACCTTCGAGAGGGACAGAGGAATTCTTCCATATCATGATGGTTTACAATGGTATCAACCAATGTTTTCTGCTGAAAAGATATCATCTATTTTTTTCTATTTTTGGAAGAAAATATTCCTAGACATACAACAGGTGAGAACTAAGTAATTTTAAAGAAACAAATGAAATGAAAATATTCTGTAAATAGAATGAAAGGAAAAGCTGTGTTTTAAATAGGAGCTAAATATGAAACAGAATTTTTGTACCAGGCATTTGAATTACTGCACCAGCTCTTTTGCCCATCAAGAGAGGCATTTAGCATTTCAGTCTTTTCCAAGGTGTTCATGATCTGCTATGCTGATCTCTGTGTGTGCCTAGGTGTGTGTGGAAGGGGGGGCATGTGAAGGGGAGTGTGTATGTTTGCTTTACAATTGTTGTGGCAGATTCATGCCTCAGCTCCACATTTTGTTTCAGAAAGGTCACACCGAGTGGATATGAAGTTTACTATCGACAAGAGATCAATTCCCAAATCATCCATTTGACTCTACCTTATAAATCATGTGCTTTGTTGCATAGTTTATCAAATATACTTTCAAGCCAGATGGAGGAAGGAGGATGTGGGAATCCCTCCACCATCTTGCAACTTTTATGCAAGTAGGTTTTCAAGAAAATCATCATTTCTCTTTTAAATATGTCTGGAACAGGCATGATGGTAGTGTCAACCTGTTGGAGTTTTTGTTGCTGGAAGAAGTTGTACAAAAGGATTGGTTTTTACATTGACCAGTTACTGAATCAAGCGCAGGAATAGATTGGAAATTCAACGGGGGGTTCCTTTTCCCAGCAGACTACTTCTAGAACGAGCTTGTACACTGAAGCTGACTCTTTTGCTCTCTTTTTCTTTCTTTCCTATTTTCTTGGCTTCTTTGCCACTATCTAGACAAGTTTGGAACTTTGTTCCCAACTAAAACGGTTTCAATAGTCTGATTGTGATCATACATTTTTACAAGGAATTTTTAAAATCTTTCCTCGAGTCCAGAAAGTCAAGGACTTAGGTCTTTTTCTTCCCTTATCAATATTGCAATGAAATTGATCAATAAAGACCAACTCTTTATTTTTGTTTTTAACCCACGTAGATAATTCCCATCCATTCATCCATTTTGTGGACCAATAGTTGCCATTCTGATGGAAGTTGTCACTTCTTAACAATAGGCATTCTGCGACTATGTTGACAGCACTTTGGGTGAAGATCCTGACTGGTCTTAGATACACATAGGGAGAAATTTGCTCAGCCAGTGTCAGTCTTAAGCATGCGTATCAGAAGATCTTTCTAGAGCTGGGAATTTTCCCGTGAAAGGGATTCAGTTAGGGAAGAGACACTTGTCCCAGAGTTTTACATTCTTCTTGAAGACTGCTTAAGGAACTTAGATGCCATGTCCATTTGGATCTCTGTCTGCACAGAGCTTTGTCATGCCAGTGCTTGAAATGCCTCTTGAAGAGAATTCCCTAGCACAGAATGAATGAGAGTGGAAGGGGTTGGTGGGGCTAAGCAGGCCCAACCCCCCTGCCTAAAGCAGGATACCTAGAGCCTCTTGCCCAGGATTCTATCTGGGTGTACTTTTAATGTCTTCAAAGATCCAGGCTCCACAATCTTTCTGGGCAGTCTGTGCCGTGGTTCAGTCACCCTGACAGTAAAGAAACATTTACTGATGTTCAAAGGCACTCTCCTGTATTTCAGTGTGTGCCCACTGCCTCTTGTCTTTTCCCTCAGCATCACTGAAAAGACACTGATTCCCTCCCCTTTGCACTATTGCTTCCCTATGTATGTGCGCTGCCATGTAGAGATATGTCAAAAACCTCCCTGCAGCACAGGCAGATAATATTCCCTTCATCTGCCAGTCAAGTTGATACATCAGAGGAGTTTAAAGTGATGTTCAGCATGAAATTCCCCTGAAAAATCATGCGAACTACATTATTTGGTAGTCTTTCATGAGCCTGGCAAGGTTTTCCAGGAAGAGATGCTTCATCAACTTCCTGGGGATACAAAAGAGCCTGGCTGGTTTGTACTATCGCGAGTCCTCTTAATTGCCTTTTTTGAGGATGGGTGTCATTTGCTTACATCCACTCTTTAGCCTCTCTTGTCGTCTACATCTTAGCAAAAAGCTTTTCCATTACATCTGGCAAGGAGAAAGTGTGCCAGCACAGAAAACATCACCCATCGCGTTCCAGATGTTGCACGGAGGTCTGCCAAGTGTTTGGCAGGAAGAAAAGAAAAGTTGTCCAAAACAGCTTCCAATCGAATGGTCATGTGATTGGAAAAGTCAGGAGACTGCAAAGGTACTGTTTTCTATCCGTTGGCATGCTGCGCACACAATCCCAGTGTTGTACAGCTAGCTTCATCACCTTCCCCATGCTGCCGCTCTCACCAGCTCCCGGAGAGGAAGAAGCGGCTTCTTCGTGCAAAGACGATTGTGCCGCTCACAGTGCTCTCCTTAAAGCGGCTTCTGGAGAAAGGCGCCCTGCAGCGGCTCCTAGCTCGGGAGAGCATCGCAGTTTCGCCTTTAGAGACTTTTGTAGTGCACATCTTAGCAAAGAGCTTTTCCACTATGCCTGGATATGAAAACGTGTACCATCACTGAAAACATCTCCCATCGTGTACTAGACGTTGCACGGAGGTCTGCCAAGTGTTTGTCAGGAAGAAAAGAAAAGTTGTCCAAACCAGCTTCCAATCGAATGGTCATGTGTTTATAAAAGTCAGGAGACTGCAAAGGTACTGTTTTCTATCAGTTGGCATCTGTGCACACAATCCCAGTGTTGTACAGCTTGCTTCATCACCTTCCCCAAGCTGCCGCTCTCTCCGGCTCCCGGAGAGGAAGAAGCGGCTTCTTCGTGCAAAGACGATTGTGCCGCTCACAGTGCTCTCCTTAGCGCGGCTTCTGCCGAAAGGCGCCCGGCTGCGGCTCTTAGCTCGGGAGAGCATCCTACATTCGTCTTTAGCGTCTTTTGTAGTGTACATCTTAGCAAAAAGCTTTTCCACTATGTCTGGCAGGGAAAATCTGTGCCAGCACAGAAAACATCTCCCATCGTGTTGTAGGATGAAGAAAAGAAAAGTTTTCCAAACCAGCTTCCAATCGAATCTTCATGTGATTGGAAAAGTCAGGAGACTGCAAAGGTACTGTTTTCTATCTGTTGACAAGCTGCGCACACAATCCCAGTGTTGTACAGCTTGCTTCTTCACCTTCCCCAAGCTGCCGCTCTCTCCGGCTCCCGGAGGCGCAGAAGCGGCTTCTTTGCGTAAAGACGATTGTGCCGCTCACAGTGCTCCCCTTAGCGCGGCTTCTACCGAAAGATGCCCGGGAACCGCTCTTTGCTTGACTGAGCATCGTACTTTCGTCTTTAGCGTCTTTTGTTGTCTACATCTAAGCAAAAAGCTATTCCACTATGTCTGGCTAGGAAAAGGTGTGCCATCACTGAAAACATCTCCCATGGTGTTCTAGACGTTGCACGGAGGTCTGCCAAGTGTTTGGCAGGAAGAAAAGTAAAGTTGTCCAAAACAGCTTCCAATCGAACCTTCATGTGATTGGAAAAGTCAGGAGACTGCAAAGGTACTCTTTTCTATCAGCTGGCAAGCTGTGCACATAATCCCAGTGTTGTACAGCTTGCTTCATCACCTTCCCCAAGCTGCCGCTCTCCCCAGCTCCCGGAGAGGAAGAAGCGGCTTCTTCGCGCAAAGACGATTGTGCCGCTCACAGTGCTCTCCTTAGCGCGGCTTCTACCGAAAGACGCCCGGGAACCGCTCTTAGCTTGACTGAGCATCGTACTTTCGTCTTTAGCGTCTTTTGTTGTCTACATCTTAGCAAAGAGCTTTCCCACTATGCCTGGCTAGGAAAAGGTGTGCCATCACACAAAACATCTCCCATGGTGTTCTAGACGTTGCACGGAGGTCTGCCAAGTGTTTGGCAGGAAGAAAAGAAAAGTTGTCCAAAAAAGCTTCCAATCGAATGGTCATGTGATTGGAAAAGTCAGGAGAGTGCAAAGGTACTGTTTTCTATCAGTTGGCAAGCTGCGCACACAATCCCATTGTTGTACAGCTTGCTTCATCACCTTCCCCAAGCTGCCACTCTCTCCGGCTCCCGGAGAGGAAGAAGCGGCTTCTTCGTGCAAAGACGATTGTGCCGCTCACAGTGCTGTCCTGAAAGCGGTGTCTGGCGAAAGGCGCCCAGCAGCGGCTCCTAGCTTGGGAGAGCATCGCACTTTCGTCTTTAGCGTCTTTTGTAGTGCACATCTTAGCAAAAAGCTTTTCCACTATGCCTGGATATGAAAACGTGTACCATCACTGAAAACATCTCCCATCGTGTACTAGACGTTGCACGGAGGTCTGCCAAGTGTTTGGCAGGAAGAAAAGAAAAGTTGTCCAAAACAGCTTCCAATCGAACCTTCATGTGATTGGAAAAGTCAGGAGACTGCAAAGGTACTGTTTTCTATCAGTTGGCATCTGCGCACACAATCCCAGTGTTGTACAGCTTGCTTCATCACCTTCCCCAAGCTGCCGCTCTCTCCGGCTCCCGGAGTGGAAGAAGCGGCTTCTTCGCGCAAAGACGATTGTGCCGCTCACAGTGCTCTCCTTAATGCGGCTTCAGCCGGAAGTCGCCCGGCAGCGGCTCCTAGCTCCGGAGAGCATCGCACTTTCGTCTTTAGCGTCTCTTCTCATCTACATCTTAGCAAAACCTTTTCCACTATGTCTGGCAGGGAAAGACTTTGCCAGCACAGAAAACATCTCCCATGGTGTTCTAACGTTGCACGGAGGTCTGCCAAGTGTTTGGCAGGAAGAAAAGAAAAGTTGTCCATAACAGCTTCCAATCGAATCTTCATGTGATTGGAAAAGTCAGGAGACTGCAAAGCTACTGTTTTCCATCAGTTGGCAAGCTGTGCACATAATCCCAGTGTTGTACAGCTTGCTTCATCACCTTGCCCAAGGTGCTGCTCTCCCAAGCTCCCGGAGAGGAAGAAGCGGCTTCTTCGTGCAAAGACGATTGTGCCGCTCACAGTGCTCTCCTTAAAGCGGCTTCTGCCGAAAGACGCCCGGCAGCGGCTCCTAGCTCCGGAGAGCATCGCACTTTCGTCTTTAGCGTCTCTTCTCATCTACATCTTAGCAAAAAGCTTTTCCACTATGTCTGGCAGGGAAAAACTGTGCCAGCACAGAAAACATCTCCCATGGTGTTCTAACGTTGCACGGAGGTCTGCCAAGTGTTTGGCAGGAAGAAAAGAAAAGTTGTCCATAACAGCTTCCAATCGAATCTTCATGTGATTGGAAAAGTCAGGAGACTGCAAAGCTACTGTTTTCCATCAGTTGGCAAGCTGTGCACATAATCCCAGTGTTGTACAGCTTGCTTCATCACCTTCCCCAAGGTGCCGCTCTCCCAAGCTCCCGGAGAGGAAGAAGCGGCTTCTTCGTGCAAAGACGATTGTGCCGCTCACAGTGCTCTCCTTAGCGCGGCTTCTGCCGAAAGGCGCCCTGCAGCGGCTCCTAGCTTGGGAGAGCATCGCACTTTCGTCTTTAGCGTCTTTTGTAGTGCACATCTTAGCAAAAAGCTTTTCCACTATGTCTGGCAGGGAAAATCTGTGCCAGCACAGAAAACATCTCCCATGGTGTTGTAGGATGAAGAAAAGAAAAGTTGTCCAAACCAGCTTCCAATAGAATCTTCATGTGATTGGAAATGTCAGGAGACTTCAAAGGTACTGTTTTCTATCAGTTGGCAAGCTGCGCACACAATCCCAGTGTTGTACAGCTTGCTTCTTCACCTTCCCCAAGCTGCCGCTCTCTCCGGCTCCCGGAGGCGCAGAAGCGGCTTCTTCGCGTAAAGACGATTGTGCCGCTCACAGTTCTCCCCTTAGCGCGGCTTCTGGCGAAAGACGCCCGGCAGCGGCTCCTAGCTCCGGAGAGCATCCTGCTTTCGTGTTTAGCGTCTCTTCTCATCTACAGCTTAGCAAAAAGTTTTTCCACTATGTCTGGCAGGGAAAGACTTTGCCAGCACAGAAAACATCTCCCATGGTGTTCTAGACGTTGCACGGAGGTCTGCCAAGTGTTTTGCAGGAGTAAAGAAAAGTTGTCCAAAACAGCTTCCAATCGAATGGTCATGTGATTGGAAAAGTCAGGAGACTGCAAAGGTACTGTTTTCAATCAGTTGGCAAGCTGCGCATATAATCCCAGTGTTGTGCAGCTTGCTTCTTCACCTTCCCGAAGCTGCCGCTCTCTCCTGCTCCCGGAGAGGAAGAAGCGGCATCTTCGTGCAAAGACGATTGTGCCGCTCACAGTGCTCTCCTTAAAGCGGCTTCTGTCGAAAGACGCCTGGCAGTGGCTCCTAGCTCCGGAGAGCATCGCACTTTCGTCTTTAGCGTCTTTTGTAGTGCACATCTTAGCAAAAAGCTATTCCACTATGCCTGGATATGAAAACGTGTACCATCACTGAAAACATCTCCCATGGTGTTCTAGACGTTGCACGGAGGTCTGCCAAGTGTTTGGCAGGAAGAAAAGAAAAGTTGTTCAAAATAGCTTCCAATCGAATCTTCATGTGATTGGAAAAGTCAGGAGACTGCAAAGCTACTGTTTTCTATCAGTTGGCAAGCTGTGCACATAATCCCAGTGTTGTACAGCTTGCTTCATCACCTTCCCCAAGGTGCCGCTCTCCCCAGCTCCCGGAGAGGAAGAAGCGGCTTCTTCGCGCAAAGACGATTGTGCCGCTCACAGTGCTCTCCTTAGCGCGGCTTCTACCGAAAGACGCCCGGGAACCGCTCTTAGCTTGACTGAGCATCGTACTTTCGTCTTTAGCGTCTTTTGTTGTCTACATCTTAGCAAAGAGCTTTCCCACTATGCCTGGCTAGGAAAAGGTGTGCCATCACACAAAACATCTCCCATGGTGTTCTAGACGTTGCACGGAGGTCTGCCAAGTGTTTGGCAGGAAGAAAAGGAAAGTTGTCCAAAACAGCTTCCAATCAAATGGTCATGTGATTGGAAAAGTCAGGAGAGTGCAAAGGTACTGTTTTCTATCAGTTGGCATCTGCGCACACAATCCCATTGTTGTACAGCTTGCTTCATCACCTTCCCCAAGCTGCCACTCTCTCTGGCTCCCGGAGAGGAAGAAGCGGCTTCTTCGTGCAAAGACGATTGTGCCGCTCACAGTGCCGTCCTTAAAGCGGCGTCTGGCGAAAGGCGCCCAGCAGCGGCTCCTAGCTCGGGAGAGCATCGCACTTTCGTCTTTAGCGTCTTTTGTAGTGCACATCTTAGCAAAAAGCTTTTCCACTATGCCTGGATATGAAAACGTGGACCATCACTGAAAACATCTCCCATCGTGTACTAGACGTTGCACGGAGGTCTGCCAAGTGTTTGGCAGGAAGAAAAGAAAAGTTGTCCAAAACAGCTTCCAATCGAACCTTCATGTGATTGGAAAAGTCAGGAGACTGCAAAGGTACTGTTTTCTATCAGTTGGCATCTGCGCACACAATCCCAGTGTTGTACAGCTTGCTTCATCACCTTCCCCAAGCTGCCGCTCTCTCCGGCTCCCGGAGAGGAAGAAGCGGCTTCTTCGCGCAAAGACGATTGTGCCGCTCACAGTGCTCTCCTTAACGCGGCTTCAGCCGGAAGTCGCCCGGCAGCGGCTCCTACCTCCGGAGAGCATCCTACTTTCGTGTTTAGCCTCTCTTCTCATCTACATCTTAGCAAAAAGCTTTTCCACTATTTCTGGCAGGGAAAGACTTTGCCAGCACAGAAAACATCTCCCATGGTGTTCTAGACTTTGCACGGAGGTCTGCCAAGTGTTTGGCAGGAAGTAAAGAAAAGTTGTCCAAAACAGCTTCCAATCGAATGGTCATGTGATTGGAAGAGTCAGGAGACTGCACAGGTACTGTTTTCAATCAGTTGGCAAGCTGCGCATATAATCCCAGTGTTGTGCAGCTTGCTTCTTCACCTTCCCGAAGCTGCCGCTCTCTCCTGCTCCCGGAGAGGAAGAAGCGGCGTCTTCGTGCAAAGACGATTGTGCCGCTCACAGTGCTCTCCTTAAAGCGGCTTCTGCCGAAAGACGCCCGGCAGCGGCTCCTAGCTCCGGAGAGCATCGCACTTTCGTCTTTAGCGTCTCTTCTCATCTACATCTTAGCAAAAAGCTTTTCCACTATGTCTGGCAGGGAAAAACTGTGCCAGCACAGAAAACATCTCCCATGGTGTTCTAACGTTGCACGGAGGTCTGCCAAGTGTTTGGCAGGAAGAAAAGAAAAGTTGTCCATAACAGCTTCCAATCGAATCTTCATGTGATTGGAAAAGTCAGGAGACTGCAAAGCTACTGTTTTCCATCAGTTGGCAAGCTGTGCACATAATCCCAGTGTTGTAGAGCTTGCTTCATCACCTTCCCCAAGGTGCCGCTCTCCCAAGCTCCCGGAGAGGAAGAAGCGGCTTCTTCGTGCAAAGACGATTGTGCCGCTCACAGTGCTCTCCTTAGCGCGGCTTCTGCGGAAAGGCGCCCTGCAGCGGCTCCTAGCTTGGGAGAGCATCGCACTTTCGTCTTTAGCGTCTTTTGTAGTGCACATCTTAGCAAAAAGCTTTTCCACTATGTCTGGCAGGGAAAATCTGTGCCAGCACAGAAAACATCTCCCATGGTGTTGTAGGATGAAGAAAAGAAAAGTTGTCCAAACCAGCTTCCAATAGAATCTTCATGTGATTGGAAATGTCAGGAGACTGCAAAGGTACTGTTTTCTATCAGTTGGCAAGCTGCGCACACAATCCCAGTGTTGTACAGCTTGCTTCTTCACCTTCCCACAGCTGCCGCTCTCTCCGGCTCCCGGAGTCGCAGAAGCGGCTTCTTCGCGTAAAGACGATTGTGCCGCTCACAGTTCTCCCCTTAGCGCGGCTTCTGGCGAAAGACGCCCGGGAGCCGCTCTTAGCCTGAGTGAGCATCGTACTTTCGTCTGTAGCGTCTTTTCTACATCATAGCAAAGAGCTTTTCCACTATGCCTGGCTAGGAAAACGTGTTCCATCACAGAAAACATCTCCCATGGTGTTCTAGACGTTGCACGGAGGTCTGCCAAGTGTTTGGCAGGAAGAAAAGTAAAGTTGTCCAAAACAGCTTCCAATCGAACCTTCATGTGATTGGAAAAGTCAGGAGACTGCAAAGGTACTGTTTTCTATCAGTTGGCATCTGCGCACACAATCCCAGTGTTGTACAGCTAGCTTCATCACCTTCCCCAAGCTGCCGCTCTCTCCTGCTCCCGGAGAGGAAGAAGCGGCGTCTTCGTGCAAAGACGATTGTGCCGCTCACAGTGCTCTCCTTAACGCGGCTTCTGCCGAAAGACGCCCGGCAGCGGCTCCTAGCTCTGGAGAGCATCCTGCTTTCGTGTTTAGCGTCTCTTCTCATCTACAGCTTAGCAAAAAGTTTTTCCACTATGTCTGGCAGGGAAAGACTTTGCCAGCACAGAAAACATCTCCCATGGTGTTCTAGACGTTGCACGGAGGTCTGCCAAGTGTTTTGCAGGAGTAAAGAAAAGTTGTCCAAAACAGCTTCCAATCGAATGGTCATGTGATTGGAAAAGTCAGGAGACTGCAAAGGTACTGTTTTCTATCAGTTGGCAAGCTGCGCATATAATCCCAGTGTTGTGCAGCTTGCTTCTTCACCTTCCCGAAGCTGCCGCTCTCTCCTGCTCCCGGAGAGGAAGAAGCGGCGTCTTCGTGCAAAGACGATTGTGCTGCTCACAGTGCTCTCCTTAAAGCGGCTTCTGTCGAAAGACGCCTGGCAGCGGCTCCTAGCTCCGGAGAGCATCGCACTTTCGTCTTTAGCGTCTTTTGTAGTGCACATCTTAGCAAAAAGCTATTCCACTATGCCTGGATATGAAAACGTGTACCATCACTGAAAACATCTCCCATGGTGTTCTAGACGTTGCACGGAGGTCTGCCAAGTGTTTGGCAGGAAGAAAAGAAAAGTTGTTCAAAATAGCTTCCAATCGAATCTTCATGTGATTGGAAAAGTCAGGAGACTGCAAAGGTACTGTTTTCTATCAGTTGGCAAGCTGTGCACATAATCCCAGTGTTGTACAGCTTGCTTCATCACCTTTCCCAAGCTGCCGCTCTCCCCAGCTCCCGGAGAGGAAGAAGCGGCTTCTTCGCGCAAAGACGATTGTGCCGCTCACAGTGCTCTCCTTAGCGCGGCTTCTGCCGAAAGACGCCCGGGAACCGCTCTTAGCTTGACTGAGCATCGTACTTTCGTCTTTAGCGTCTTTTGTTGTCTACATCTTAGCAAAGAGCTTTCCCACTATGCCTGGCTAGGAAAAGGTGTGCCATCACACAAAACATCTCCCATGGTGTTCTAGACGTTGCACGGAGGTCTGCCAAGTGTTTGGCAGGAAGAAAAGAAAAGTTGTCCAAAACAGCTTCCAATCGAATGGTCATGTGATTGGAAAAGTCAGGAGAGTGCAAAGGTACTGTTTTCTATCAGTTGGCAAGCTGCGCACACAATCCCATTGTTGTACAGCTTGCTTCATCACCTTCCCCAAGCTGCCACTCTCTCCGGCTCCCGGAGAGGAAGAAGCGGCTTCTTCGTGCAAAGACGATTGTGCCGCTCACAGTGCTGTCCTTAAAGCGGCGTCTGGCGAAAGGCGCCCAGCAGCGGCTCCTAGCTCGGGAGAGCATCGCACTTTCGTCTTTAGCGTCTTTTGTAGTGCGCATCTCAGCAAAAAGCTTTTCCACTATGCCTGGATATGAAAACGTGTACCATCACTGAAAACATCTCCCATCGTGTACTAGACGTTGCACGGAGGTCTGCCAAGTGTTTGGCAGGAAGAAAAGAAAAGTTGTCCAAAACAGCTTCCAATCGAACCTTCATGTGATTGGAAAAGTCAGGAGACTGCAAAGGTACTGTTTTCTATCATTTGAACAGCTGCGCACACAATCCCAGTGTTGTACAGCTTGCTTCATCACCTTCCCCAAGCTGCCGCTCTCTCCGGCTCCCGGAGAGGAAGAAGCGGCTTCTTCGCGCAAAGACGATTGTGCCGCTCACAGTGCTCTCCTTAACGCAGCTTCAGCCGGAAGTCGCCCGGCAGCGGCTCCTACCTCCGGAGAGCATCCTGCTTTCGTGTTTATCCTCTCTTCTCATCTACATCTTAGCAAAAAGCTTTTCCACTATGTCTGGCAGGGAAAGACTTTGCCAGCACAGAAAACATCTCCCATGGTGTTCTAGACTTTGCACGGAGGTCTGCCAAGTGTTTGGCAGGAAGTAAAGAAAAGTTGTCCAAAACAGCTTCCAATCGAATGGTCATGTGATTGGAAAAGTCAGGAGACTGCAAAGGTACTGTTTTCTATCAGTTGGCAAGCTGCGCATATAATCACAGTGTTGTGCAGCTTGCTTCTTCACCTTCCCGAAGATGCCGCTCTCTCCAGCTCCCGGAGAGGAAGAAGCGGCGTCTTCATGCAAAGACGATTGTGACGCTCACAGTGCTCTCCTTAAAGCGGCGTCTGGCGAAAGGTGCCCAGCAGCGGCTCCTAGCTCGGGAGAGCATCGCACTTTCGTCTTTAGCGTCTTTTGTAGTGCACATCTTAGCAAAAAGCTTTTCCACTATGCCTGGATATGAAAACGTGGACCATCACTGAAAACATCTCCCATCGTGTACTAGACGTTGCACGGAGGTCTGCCAAGTGTTTGGCAGGAAGAAAAGAAAAGTTGTCCTAAACAGCTTCCAATCAAACCTTCATGTGATTGGAAAAGTCAGGAGATTGCAATGGTACTGTTTTCTATCAGTTGGCATCTGCGCACACAATCCCAGTGTTGTACAGCTTGCTTCATCACCTTCCCCAAGCTGCCGCTCTCTCCGGCTCCCGGAGAGGAAGAAGCGGCTACTTCGCGCAAAGACGATTGTGCCGCTCACAGTGCTCTCATTAACGCGGCTTCAAGCCGGAAGACGCCCGGCAGCGGCTCCTACCTCCGGAGAGCATACTGCTTTCGTGTTTAGCGACTCTTCTCATCTACATCTTAGCAAAAAGCTTTTCCACTATGTCTGGCAGGGAAAAACTGTGCCAACACAGAAAACATCTCCCATGGTGTTCCAGACGTTGCACGGAGGTCTGCTAAGTGTTTGGCAGGAAGTAAAGAAAAGTTGTCCAAAATAGCTTCCAATCGAATGGTCATGTGGTTGGAAAAGTCAGGAGACTGCAAAGGTACTGTTTTCTATCAGTTGGCTTGCTGCGCATATAATCCCAGTGTTGTGCAGCTTGCTTCTTCACCTTCCCGAAGCTGCCGCTCTCTCCAGCTCCCGGAGAGGAAGAAGCGGCGTCTTCGTGCAAAGACGATTGTGCCGCTCACAGTGCTCTCCTTAGGGAGGCTTCTGCCGAAAGACGCCCGGAAGCGGCTCTTAGCTCCGGAGAGCATCGCACTTTCATCTTTAGCGTCTCTTCTCATCTACATCTTAGCAAAAAGCTTTTCCACTATGTCTGGCAGGGAAAAACTGTGCCAGCAGAGAAAATATCCCCCATGGTGTTGTAGGATGAAGAAAAGAGGAGTTGTCCAAAACAGCTTCCAATCGAATCTTCATGTGATTGGAAAAGTCGGGAGACTGCAAAGGTTCTGTTTTCTATCAGTTGGTAAGCGGTGCACATAATCCCAATGTTGTACAGCTTGCTTCATCACCTTCCCTAAGCTGCCGCTCTCCCCATCTCCCGGAGAGGAAGAAGCGGCTTCTTCGTGCAAAGACGATTGTGCCGCTCACAGTGCTGTCCTTAAAGCGGCGTCTGGCGAAAGGCGCCCAGCAGCGGCTCCTAGCTCGGGAGAGCATCGCACTTTCGTCTTTAGCGTCTTTTGTAGTGCACATCTCAGAAAAAAGCTTTTCCACTATGCCTGGATATGAAAACATGTACCATCACTGAAAACATCTCCCATCGTGTACTAGACGTTGCACGGAGGTCTGCCAATTGTTTGGCAGGAAGAAAAGAAAAGTTGTCCAAAATAGCTTCCAATCGAATCTTCATGTGATTGGAAAAGTCAGGAGACTGCAAAGGTACTGTTTTCTATCAGTTGGCAAGCTGCGCACACAATCCCATTGTTGTACAGCTTGCTTCATCACCTTCCCCAAGCTGCCGCTCTCCCCGTCTCCCGGAGAGGAAGAAGCGGCGTCTTCGTGCAAAGACGATTGTGCCGCTCACAGTGCTCTCCTTAAAGCGGCTTCTGTCGAAAGACGCCTGGCAGCGGCTCCTAGCTCCGGAGAGCATCGCACTTTCGTCTTTAGCGTCTTTTGTAGTGCACATCTTAGCAAAAAGCTATTCCACTATGCCTGGATATGAAAACGTGTACCATCACTGAAAACATCTCCCATGGTGTTCTAGACGTTGCACGGAGGTCTGCCAAGTGTTTGGCAGGAAGAAAAGAAAAGTTGTTCAAAATAGCTTCCAATCGAATCTTCATGTGATTGGAAAAGTCAGGAGACTGCAAAGGTACTGTTTTCTATCAGTTGGCAAGCTGTGCACATAATCCCAGTGTTGTACAGCTTGCTTCATCACCTTTCCCAAGCTGCCGCTCTCCCCAGCTCCCGGAGAGGAAGAAGCGGCTTCTTCGCGTAAAGACGATTGTGCCGCTCACAGTGCTCTCCTTAGCGCGGCTTCTGCCGAAAGACGCCCGGGAACCGCTCTTAGCTTGACTGAGCATCGTACTTTCGTCTTTAGCGTCTTTTGTTGTCTACATCTTAGCAAAGAGCTTTCCCACTATGCCTGGCTAGGAAAAGGTGTGCCATCACACAAAACATCTCCCATGGTGTTCTAGACGTTGCACGGAGGTCTGCCAAGTGTTTGGCAGGAAGAAAAGAAAAGTTGTCCAAAACAGCTTCCAATCGAACCTTCATGTGATTGGAAAAGTCAGGAGACTGCAAAGGTACTGTTTTCTATCAGTTGGCATCTGCGCACACAATCCCAGTGTTGTACAGCTTGCTTCATCACCTTCCCCAAGCTGCCGCTCTCTCCGGCTCCCGGAGAGGAAGAAGCGGCTTCTTCGCGCAAAGACGATTGTGCCGCTCACAGTGCTCTCCTTAACGCGGCTTCAGCCGGAAGTCGCCCGGCAGCGGCTCCTACCTCCGGAGAGCATCCTGCTTTCGTGTTTATCCTCTCTTCTCATCTACATCTTAGCAAAAAGCTTTTCCACTATGTCTGGCAGGGAAAGACTTTGCCAGCACAGAAAACATCTCCCATCGTGTACTAGACGTTGCACGGAGGTCTGCCAAGTGTTTGGCAGGAAGTAAAGAAAAGTTGTCCAAAACAGCTTCCAATCGAATGGTCATGTGATTGGAAAAGTCAGGAGACTGCAAAGGTACTGTTTTCTATCAGTTGGCAAGCTGCGCATATAATCACAGTGTTGTGCAGCTTGCTTCTTCACCTTCCCGAAGATGCCGCTCTCTCCAGCTCCCGGAGAGGAAGAAGTGGCGTCTTCGTGCAAAGACGATTGTGACGCTCACAGTGCTCTCCTTAAAGCGGCGTCTGGCGAAAGGTGCCCAGCAGCGGCTCCTAGCTCGGGAGAGCATCGCACTTTCGTCTTTAGCGTCTTTTGTAGTGCACATCTTAGCAAAAAGCTTTTCCACTATGCCTGGATATGAAAACGTGGACCATCACTGAAAACATCTCCCATCGTGTACTAGACGTTGCACGGAGGTCTGCCAAGTGTTTGGCAGGAAGAAAAGAAAAGTTGTCCTAAACAGCTTCCAATCAAACCTTCATGTGATTGGAAAAGTCAGGAGATTGCAATGGTACTGTTTTCTATCAGTTGGCATCTGCGCACACAATCCCAGTGTTGTACAGCTTGCTTCATCACCTTCCCCAAGCTGCCGCTCTCTCCGGCTCCCGGAGAGGAAGAAGCGGCTACTTCGCGCAAAGACGATTGTGCCGCTCACAGTGCTCTCATTAACGCGGCTTCAAGCCGGAAGACGCCCGGCAGCGGCTCCTACCTCCGGAGAGCATACTGCTTTCGTGTTTAGCGACTCTTCTCATCTACATCTTAGCAAAAAGCTTTTCCACTATGTCTGGCAGGGAAAAACTGTGCCAACACAGAAAACATCTCCCATGGTGTTCCAGACGTTGCACGGAGGTCTGCTAAGTGTTTGGCAGGAAGTAAAGAAAAGTTGTCCAAAATAGCTTCCAATCGAATCGTCATGTGGTTGGAAAAGTCAGGAGACTGCAAAGGTACTGTTTTCTATCAGTTGGCTTGCTGCGCATATAATCCCAGTGTTGTGCAGCTTGCTTCTTCACCTTCCCGAAGCTGCCGCTCTCTCCAGCTCCCGGAGAGGAAGAAGCGGCGTCTTCGTGCAAAGACGATTGTGCCGCTCACAGTGCTCTCCTTAGGGAGGCTTCTGCCGAAAGACGCCCGGAAGCGGCTCTTAGCTCCGGAGAGCATCGCACTTTCATCTTTAGCGTCTCTTCTCATCTACATCTTAGCAAAAAGCTTTTCCACTATGTCTGGCAGGGAAAAACTGTGCCAGCACAGAAAATATCCCCCATGGTGTTGTAGGATGAAGAAAAGAGGAGTTGTCCAAAACAGCTTCCAATCGAATCTTCATGTGATTGGAAAAGTCGGGAGACTGCAAAGGTTCTGTTTTCTATCAGTTGGTAAGCGGTGCACATAATCCCAATGTTGTACAGCTTGCTTCATCACCTTCCCTAAGCTGCCGCTCTCCCCATCTCCCGGAGAGGAAGAAGCGGCTTCTTCGTGCAAAGACGATTGTGCCGCTCACAGTGCTGTCCTTAAAGCGGCGTCTGACGAAAGGCGCCCAGCAGCGGCTCCTAGCTCGGGAGAGCATCGCACTTTCGTCTTTAGCGTCTTTTGTAGTGCACATCTCAGAAAAAAGCTTTTCCACTATGCCTGGATATGAAAACATGTACCATCACTGAAAACATCTCCCATCGTGTACTAGACGTTGCACGGAGGTCTGCCAATTGTTTGGCAGGAAGAAAAGAAAAGTTGTCCAAAATAGCTTCCAATCGAATCTTCATGTGATTGGAAAAGTCAGGAGACTGCAAAGGTACTGTTTTCTATCAGTTGGCAAGCTGCGCACACAATCCCATTGTTGTACAGCTTGCTTCATCACCTTCCCCAAGCTGCCGCTCTCCCCGTCTCCCGGAGAGGAAGAAGCGGCTTCTTCGTGCAAAGACGATTGTGCCGCTCACAGTGCTCTCCTTAGCGCGGCTTCTGCCGAAAGACGCCCGGCACCGGCTCTTAGCTCCGGAGAGCATCCTAATTTCGTGTTTAGCGTCTCTTCCCATCTACATCTTAGCAAAAAGCTTTTCCACTATGTCTGGCAGGGACAAACTGTGCCAGCACAGAAAACATCTCCCATGGTGTTCTAGACTTTGCACGGAGGTCTGCCAAGTGTTTGGCAGGAAGAAAAGCAAAGTTGTCCAAAACACCTTCCAATCGAATGGTCATGTGATTGGAAAAGTCAGGAGACTGCAAAGGTACTGTTTTCTATCAGTTGGCAAGCTGCGTATATAATCCCAGTGTTGTGCAGCTTGCTTCTTCACCTTCCCGAAGCTGCTGCTCTCTCCAGCTCCCGGAGAGGAAGAAGCGGCGTCTTCGAGCAAAGACGATTGTGCCGCTCACAGTGCTCTCCTTAACGCGGCTTCTGGCGAAAGACGCCCGGCAGCGGCTCTTAGCTCCGGAGAGCATCCTGCTTTCGTGTTTAGCGTCTCTTCTCATCTACATCTTAGCAAAAAGCTTTTCCACTATGTCTGGCAGGGAAAAACTGTGCCAGCACAGAAAACATCTCCCATGGTGTTCTAGACGTTGCACGGAGGTCTGCCAAGTGTTTTGCAGGAAGAAAAGTAAAGTTGTCCATAACAGCTTCCAATCGAATCTTCATGTGATTGGAAAAGTCAGGCGAGTGCAAAGCTACTGTTTTCTATCAGTTGGCAAGCTGTGCACATAATCCCAGTGTTGTACAGCTTGCTTCATCACCGTCCCCAAGCTGCTACTCTCTCCGGCTCCCGGAGAGGAAGAAGCGGCTTCTTCGTGCAAAGATGATTGTGCCGCTCACAGTGCTCTCCTTAGCGCGGCTTCTGCCGAAAGAATCCCGGCAGCGGCTCCTAGCTCGGGCGAGCATCCTACTTTCCAGTTTAGCGTCTTTTGTAGTGTACATCTTAGTAAAAGGCTTTTCCACTATGTCTGGCAGGGAAAAACTGTGCCAGCTCAGAAAACATCTCCCATCGTGTTGAAGGATGAAGAAAAGAAAAGTTGTCCAAAACAGCTTCTAATCGAATCTTCATGTGATTGGAAAAGTCAGGAGACTGCAATGTTACTGTTTTCTATCAGTTGGCAAGCTGCGCACACAATCCCAGTGTTGTACAGCTTGCTTCATCACCTTCCCCAAGCTTCCACTCTCCCCAGCTCCCGGAGAGGAAGAAGTGGCTTCTTCGCGTAAAGACGATTGTGCCGCTCACAGTGCTCTCCTTAAAGCGGCTTCTGGCGAAAGGCGCCCTGCAGCGGCTCCTAGCTCGGAGAGCATCGCACTTTCGTCTTTAGCGTCTTTTGTAGTGTACATCTTAGCAAAAAGCTTTTCCACTATGCCTGGATATGAAAACATGTACCATCACAGAAAACATCTCCCATGGTGTTCTAGACGTTGCACGGAGGTCTGCCAAGTGTTTGGCAGGAAGAAAAGAAAATTGTCCAAAATAGCTTCCAATCGAATCTTCATGTGATTGGAAAAGTCAGGAGACTGCAAAGGTACTGTTTTCTATCAGTTGGCAAGCTGCGCACACAATCCCAGTGTTGTACAGCTTGCTTCATCACCTTCCCAAAGCTGCCGCTCTCCCCGGCTCCGGGAGAGGAAGAAGCGGCTTCTTCGCGCAAAGACGATTGTGCCGCTCACAGTGTTCTCCTTAGCGCGGCTTCTGCCGAAAGACGCCCGGCAGCGGCTCCTAGCTCCGGAGAGTATCCTACTTTCGTGTTTAGCGTCTCTTCTCATCTACATCTTAGCAAAAAGCTATTCCACTGTGTCTGGCAGGGAAAAACTGTGCCATCACAGAAAACATCTCCCATGGTGTTCTAGACGTTGCACGGCGGTCTGGTAAGTGTTTGGCAGGAAGAAAAGAAAAGTTGTCCAAAAGAGCTTCCAATCGAATCTTCATGTGATTGGAAAAGTCAGGAGACTGCAAAGGTACTGTTTTCTATCAGTTGGCAAGCTGCGCACATAATCCCAGTGTTGTAGAGCTTGCTTCATCACCTTCCCAAAGCTGCCGTTCTCCCTGGCTCCCGGAGAGGAAGAAGCGGCTTCTTCGTGCAAAGATGATTGTGCCGCTCACAGTGCTCTCCTTAGCGCGGCTTCTGCAGAAAGACGCCCGGAAGCGGCTCCTAGCTCCAGAGAGCATCCTACATTCGTCTTTAGCGTCTTTTGTAGTGTACATCTTAGCAAAAAGCTTTTCCACTATGCTTGGATATGAAAACTTGTGCCATCACAGAAAACATCTCCCATGGTGTTCTAGACGTTGCACGGAGGTCTGCCAAGTGTTTGGCAGGAAGAAAAGAAAATTGTCCAAAACAGCTTCCAATCAAATGGTCATGTGATTGGAAAAGTCAGGAGACTGCAAAGGTACTGTTTTCTATCAGTTGGCAAGCTGCGCACATAATCCCAGTGTTGTACAGCTTGCTCCTTCACCTTCCCGAAGATGCCGCATCCCTCCGGCTCCCGGAGAGGAAGAAGCGGCTACTTCGTGCAAGGACGATTGTGCCGCTCACAGTGCTCTCCTTAGCGAGGCTTCTGCCGAAAGACGCCCGGCAGCGGCTCTTAGCTCCGGAGAGCACCCTACTTTCGTCTTTAGCGTCTCTTCTCATCTACATCTTAGCAAAAAGCTTTTCCACTATGCCTGGCAGGGAAAAACTGTGCCAGCACAGAAAACATCTCCCATGGTGTTCTAGACGTTGCACGGAGGTCTGCCAAGTGTTTGGCAGGAAGAAAAGGAAAGTTGTCCAAAACAGCTTCCAATCGAATCTTCATGTGATTGGAAAAGTCAGGCGAGTGCAAAGCTACTGTTTTCTATCAGTTGGCAAGCTGTGCACATAATCCCAGTGTTGTACAGCTTGCTTCATCACCTTCCCCAAGCTGCCGCACTCCCCAGCTCCCGGAGAGGAAGAAGCGGCTGCTTCGTGCAAAGACGATTGTGCCGCTCACAATGCTCTCCTTCAAGCGGCGTCTGGCGAAAGGCGCCATGCAGCGGCTCCTAGCTCGGGAGAGCATCGCACTTTCGTCTTTAGCGTCTTTTGTAGTGTACATCTTAGCAAAAAGCTTTTCCACTATGTCTGGCAGGGAAAAACTGTGCCAGCACAGAAAACATCTCCCATCGTGTTGTAGGATGAAGAAAAGAAAAGTTGTCCAAACCAGCTTCCAATCGAATCTTCATGTGATTGGAAAAGTCAGGCGAGTGCAAAGCTACTGTTTTCTATCAGTTGGCAAGCTGCGCACATAATCCCAGTGTTGTACAGCTTGCTTCATCACCTTCCCAAAGCTGCCGTTCTCCCCGGCTCCCGGAGAGGAAGAAGCGGCTTCTTCGTGCAAAGATGATTGTGCCGCTCACAGTGCTCTCCTTAGCGCGGCTTCTGCAGAAAGACGCCCGGAAGCGGCTCCTAGCTCCAGAGAGCATCCTACATTCGTCTTTAGCGTCTTTTGTAGTGTACATCTTAGCAAAAAGCTTTTCCACTATGCTTGGATATGAAAACTTGTACCATCACAGAAAACATCTCCCATGGTGTTCTAGACGTTGCACGGAGGTCTGCCAAGTGTTTGGCAGGAAGAAAAGAAAATTGTCCAAAACAGCTTCCAATCAAATGGTCATGTGATTGGAAAAGTCAGGAGACTGCAAAGGTACTGTTTTCTATCAGTTGGCAAGCTGCGCACATAATCCCAGTGTTGTACAGCTTGCTCCTTCACGTTCCCGAAGATGCCGCATCTCTCCGGCTCCCGGAGAGGAAGAAGCGGCTTCTTCGCGCAAAGACGATTGTGCCGCTCACAGTGCTCTCCTTAGCGCGGCTTCTGCCGAAAGACGCCCGGCAGCGGCTCTTAGCTCGGGAGAGCATCCTACTTTTTGTTTAGCGTCTCTTCTCATCTACATCTTAGCAAAAAGCTGTTCCACTATGTCTGGCAGTGACAAACTCTGCCAGCACAGAAAATATCTCCCATCGTGTGTAGGATGAAGAAAAGACGAGTTGTCCAAAACAGCTTCCAATGGAATGTTCATGTGATTTGAAAAGTCAGGAGAGTGCAAAGGTACTGTTTTCTATCAGTTGGCAAGGTGCGCACACAATCCCAGTGTTGTACAGGTTGCTCCTTCACCTTCCCAAAGCTGCCGCTCTCTCCGGTTCACGGAGAGGAAATGCGGCTTCTTCGTGCAAAGACGATTGTGCCGCCCACAGTGCTCTCCTTAGCGAGGCTTCTGCCGAAAGACGCCCGGCAGCGCCTTCGAGCTCCGGAGAGCATCCTACTTTCGTGTTTAGCGTCTCTACTCATCTACATCTTAGCAAAAAGCTTTTCCACTATGCCTGGCTAGGAAAAACTGTGCCAGCACAGAAAACATCTCCCATGGTGTTCTAGATGTTGCACGGAGGTCTGCCAAGTGTTTGGCAGGAAGAAAAGAAAAGTTGTCCAAAACAGCTTCCAATCGAATCTTCATGTGATTGGAAAGGCAAGAAACTGCAAAGGTACTGTTTTCAATCAGTTGGCAAGCTGCGCACACAATCCCAGTGTTGTACAGCTTGCTTCATCACGTTCCCCAAGCTGCCGCTCTCCCCGGCTCCCGGAGAGGAAGAAGCGGCTTCTTCGTGCAAAGATGATTGTGCCGCTCACAGTGCTCTCCTTAGCGCGGCTTCTGCCGAAAGACGCCCAGCAGCGGCTCCTAGCTCCGTACGTTCCAATTCAATGTTTAGGCTCGACAAACCAAATGGGATACTTGCAGCAGTAGGGCAGGACTTTGAACGGGACTTTCTCCTTTTAGACAGAAGCTCATGAAATAGTTTCACCGGAATCAGAGCAGGCTGTGAAACAAGAAACGTGTCCTGAAAATAAGCCAGCCTTATCCTCTTAGTCTTGCTTGTCTGATTGGCCAAGAATGAAATGTGTCAACTCTGTGTTTCTGGGTCTCACATCAGTAACAGGTACTTCAGCTGCTGTACTTCTCTCCTAAAGTTAAGAACGGAATCCAAGGAATTGTGATTCCATGGTCTCAATTCACCCTATGAAAAAGGAGTGGAAGGTGCAGGGGTCAATCAACTTGAATGGCCTATGTCAATCAGCGGCCACTGATTTCCTGAAGGCTTCAACAGGTTAGTTGCCTATGTTTTTCTTGGAATTGTTTTAACCTTTGGTCATGTTTTTCTTGGGATTCTTTTACCCTTTCGCCATTAGTTCAGCCTTTGCTCTCAAGCCTTTGCTGACATTTCCAATATCTCGGTAGCCTGGAAAAGTGTTGTCTTGATTGTTGACATCATTATTCCCTTCCAAGGGTTGTTTGCCTCAAGTCTCAGTTTGGCTGGTTTTCTGCTAGTTGATTGTCAGAGGGCAGCAGGTGTTTTGTAAGAGCAAGAACACAATCCCATAGCTTGCTTTTCTTTTGATTTGGCCTGTCTAGGAAATGGAATGACTGAACATCTCTGAGAGGCTTTTCTCTCCCCATTAGGTTTCACTGGAAGGGCAGATGCAAATCATCTACCTAAAGTCTTGGCACAGAAGAGAGTAGTGGTTTGCTGCTGCATAGAGCTAGAAGCTTACAAAAGGAAGGCCTTGGGCTGAGGCCCATTACTTTGGCTAAGTAGAAAAGGACTGTGGGAGGTGAGGCAGCTGAATTAGAGGTAAATCAACAAGTTCTAGAACCGTCGTGTGTTCACAGCGTGGTGCATGGTGGTTGGTTGAATTGTGTTTGTTATGGCTTAAAGCTATGGGACTGATAAAGGCCTGATGTTGGAATCCATAAGGTTAGAGGATTTTAAAGAAATGGTTAAAAAGAAGTATGTAGGCCTTAGACTGGAGTTTTGTTAGCATTGCAGAAAAGTTTCCCATGCAAGCAGAAAAGTTTCCCAAGCAGTAGACGTGACAAATAACAATAGGCTTCTGTAGAATTGGCTTTAGGATGGCAACAAGGTTATTTAATGTATATCTTTAGAAGGTTAGCATGAATAGAACTCTGTTCTTTGTCTCTTATCAACTAGTCTTTGTCTTAGCTACGATGACCTATGTTTTATAAGATTGGATAGAATGCTTGTCAAGATGTGTTTTCTGTGTCTGATTGGCTGAATTCTAGTCTGAGATGATTTTATGTATTGCTGTATGAGCCCTGTTGAAGGAGACATTTTTTGGTGTGGATCAGTGAGCTGTCATGTCTCCATTTTGTATTTTGAGACTGATGTGCTGGAAATAAAAGCAAGAATCTCTTCACTGCTCTGGTTACCATGTTATCCATATTTGGATATTTTGCCGCGGCCTAGTGGGTTCCTTTCTTAAGGCGTGGGTTCCTGACACCATTGGACTTATACCTGTCCCGTCCCCCGCATATTGGTGCCCCGTGTGAGGAGGTAGAATAGAAGAAAGAAAAAGAAAGATGGTGGAAGTACCAGCCGCGGAGACCCAAGTGTTAACAAGGAGGACACTGTATCATCTCTCCCGCCGAAGCCAAGAAAATTGTAAGTAACTTATCTCGGGAGAGCGCTTGGGTGACGTTGGGAGGAAAAATAGAGATAAAGAAAATTATTAAAAGAACACAAAAATGGGAACGAATTTATCAAAAGTTGAATGGGATGTTTTTCATCAATTAGAGACAATGTTACAAGAAAAAAGTCACTCTGAAATTTCAAAAACTGAGCTTAAAAACTTACTTATCTGGGTTAAAGCGACTACGCAAGATTTAAATCTGCAGTCTGCTTTTACTTTTCATTTTTGGGATCAGATAAAATGGAGAATCTATAATCTAGTCTCTCTCAAAAAAGATGAAAGCTTGAGAGAACTTATGCCGGTTTGTAGAGCGCTGTTGGAGCGCTGTTTTAAACAAACTGATAATAATAAGATCAACTTGGACTCAGAAAACAAAGCTTCTGGTTCTGTCTCATTAAATTCCAGTAAACCGGAGACTGTGTGTGTATCGGAGAATGTTACAAGGGTTGTTGCAAATGCTGAAAGTATTGCTTTGAACTCTGTTGAACAAAATCTTTCTTCTCTCTCTCTGGGAAAAAATGAGACTCTTTTGGACTTTTCTTCGCGTTGTTCTGTTAATGTAAAAATATGTGACTCTTGTAAGGGGGATGGAACCAAGTGTGGAAAAGATGGAAATGAAAAAGTGACTGTACTTCCTAAAATTGTTTGTGCAGGGACACTGAAACCTGAATTGGATTCTGTTGGGCCTGGGCTGGAGGCTGAGGTGGCTGCATCCACTCGGGAAATTGTGGTTCCGGGGAACTCTTTTTCAGTTAAGCAAAAACATGGTTGTTCTGGTGTTTGTCAATCTATAGATACAGAGAAAGAAAAATTGGCTTTAAGGGTGGAGTCCTTTGAAAGGAAGAGATGGAAGAAACTCGCGACTGTGTTGTTGCTGAAATTCAAAAAGCTGGACTTGAAATCTCTGCAACGAAAATTCAACAAGTTTCACCTTTGAAGTACCTGGGATGGAAGATGACTGAGACGACAAGAACACCACAGAAAATTCAGATCCGAACCAGAGTCAACAACCTACAAGAGTTGCAACAACTTCTAGGAGAAATCAACTGGGTCAGACCGATGTTGGGAATCACCAATGACGAACTGAGTCCGCTCTTCCATTTGCTGAGAGGAAGTTGCGACATCACTTCGCCAAGAACTTTAATCCCTGAAGCTCGTGCTGCTCTCGACAAAGTCACAGAAGCTCTTCAAAAAAGACAAGCTCATCGCTGCCTTCCTGAAAATCCTTTCTTTCTTGCAATCTTAGGAGAGAAGATGCAGCTTTGTGGTCTCATTTTCCAGTGGGATGCCACAGAACAAGATCCTTTGTTAATAATGGAATGGGTTTTTCCTCCCTACAGGTTTTCAAAGACCATTTGCTCAGTTTTAGAAATGATTGCATACATTATAATTAAGGCTAGAACCAGATTGTTAACTTTGGCAGGTCAAGAATTTTCAGTTATCTATTTGCCATTGAAAAATGATTATTTCAATTGGGCAATGCAAAATTCTGATGACTTCCAATATGCGTTCTTAGGTTTTCCAGGTGTTTGTTCCATACACTATCCAGCTCACAAACTACTGCAAGCAAAACTGAGTTTCAGAGAAAAACCTAAATTAAGTGAAGAACCTTTACATGCTGTGACTCTCTTCACTGTTGGCTCTGGTAAAAGCTACAAGTCTGTTGTGACTTGGTTTAATCAAAAGACTAATGTTTGGGAATCTGATATTCAAACAGTAGAGGGATCCCCTCAAATTGTTGAGCTTGCTGCAGTAGTTTGAGCTTTTCAGCTGTTTCCTCAGCCTTTTCATTTGGTCACAGATTCTGCTTATGTTGCTAATGTAGTCAGGAGAATAGAAGGTTCCATTTTAAAGGATGTTAGTAATGAAACTTTACATCGTTGGCTTTCATGTCTTTTTATAACTTTGCAATATAGAACTCATCCCTATTTTGTTTCTCACATTAGGGCGCATTCTTCACTTCCTGGATTTTTAGTGGAAGGAAATGCTAGAGCGGACAAGCTGACAATGGTCATTTCTAACACATTGCCAAATATTTTTGAACAAGCAAAATTGAGTCATGCCTTTTTCCACCAAAATGCACAAGCACTCATGCGAATGTTCCAAATCACTAAAAGCCAAGCTAAAGCTATCATTCATACTTGCCCTGACTGTCAAGTGGTACAACCTCCTGTTTCTACAGGAGCAATCAACCCCCGAGGCTTACAAAGCCTACAGTTGTGGCAAACAGATGTTACTAAATAGCCTTCTTTTGGTAAATTTAAAAATATTCATGTTTCCATAGACACTTTCTCTGGTGCAGTTTTTGCTTCCCTTCACACAGGTGAAACTGGCAGCCATGCCTGTCATCATTTCCTGCAAGCTTTTGCTTCATTGGGTATACCCCAAGAAGTAAAAACTGACAATGGTCCCGCATACATATCTCAAAAATTGGCCACATTTTTAAACAAATGGGCTGTTCAACACATTTTTGGTATTCCCCACTCTCCCACAAGCCAAGCAATCATTGAAAGAACACATCAAACCTTAAAACGCATATTAGATCAACAGAGAGGGGGAACGGAAATCACCCCACAGATGAGACTGAGTAAGGCTTTGTATGCTTTTAATTTTCTAAATGGTTCAAGTACAGAACCAGATCCACCAATCTTTAGACACTTTTCAAATAGCACACAGGCAAAACTGAAAGAACATCCTCCTCTTCTAATTAGAAACCCTGACTCTGGACAGACGGAAGGTCCGTTTCAATTAATAACGTGGGGCAAAGGGTATGCTTCTATTTCCACAGGTGCTGGAATTAAGTGGGTTCCTGCCAAAAACGTCAAACCGTATCGCACTTCAGAACCTGTTGTCGAGCCTAGAACTGAGGAAGCAAGTACGCAGACGTGGACCGAATGGAAGGATCCCGGGTCTCGCCTGACGCCTCTTGTGCCTGACGTTCTTTGTGCATCGGTGGAACCCATGAACTCTGATTTTGTGCCAATGTTATTTATGAGTCTACGAATTGAATGCTGAATGTTTGTTTAACAAAGCTAATTTTTGGCTGAAAATTTAGGTTATTGTTTTTGTTTAGAAAGAATTCTGCCAAAACTTAGTTCTTGAAAGAGATGGGGCAGAATCAAATGGTATACTTGTTTTGCTTGATTTTAATTGTTTTTTGTCGTGCAGATTTGCCTGTGGATCAACCGAAAACGAATGTTTGGGTGACCTTAGCCAAGGCTGCCGGATCGGATACTATATGTCTGTCTAATTCGGAACCAGAAAAGCCTTTCTCAACCTGTTTGGTTGGTGTGCCAGTGAAAGAGTTTCCTTTGGTCAGAAAAGAATCCAATGGTAAACCAGGTGGAATTGACAATGGAAACAGTCCTTCCTTCAATTGGAACATTTGGTCCAACAAACTTCTCAGGGCAGCAAATGTTTCAAACAGTTGGGATGTGTTTCTGGAGACGGACCAATATCCACGGCAATTGCCAAAAGGGTGTTGGATCATTTGCGGAGACAGAGGTTGGCAAGGCATTCCAGCCCACCTTGAAGGTGGCCCTTGTAGCATTGGTATGCTTACCATAATTGCCCCCACTGCCAAAGCAGTGATGAAAAAGAAACAAAGGAAAACAAGAGCTGTTCCTCATTATGATGAGAACTGTCAGAGTGATTTTATGCCTTGGAATGCCGCCAGAAGGCTTTCAGCAGGTATATTTCTACCCCAATTGGCTTCAGCTGTGGCATTGAGACAATTAGATCGAGTTGGATGTTGGCTGAGCAAACAAGCTAATGCCACATCCTCCGCAATCAGTGATATGTTGACCGATGTTGATAGTATTAGACATGCTACTCTTCAAAACAGAGCAGCCATTGATTTTCTTTTACTGGCACAAGGACATGGTTGTGAGGAATTTGAAGGATTGTGTTGTATGAATTTGTCTGATCATTCTGAATCCATTCACAAAAGCATTCAAAAATTAAAGGACCTGACAGGCCAAATTAACGAAGATGGAGGTTCCTGGTTGGATGATTTGTTTCAAAATTGGAGTTTTGCACCTTGGCTAAGGCAACTTTGCAAGATAGGTCTTTACATATTAGGTGTTCTAATGCTGATATTGATAGTGGTACCTTGTATACTCTGTTGTGTTTGGCGAATGATGAACAAAACAGTCCGAGAAGTTTATGTCATTCAAGCAGGAGAATTAGGAAGTAGAAGCACAGAGAGTGTACGAAATCTCACGAAAGCAGTAGATGAGGGTATTGACATGAACGAAGGTTTTGAATTAAGGCCTTGGAATCGACCAGAGTTTTTTGAACGATGACTTGTGACTGTTGCCAAACGTGATTCATATCTCTTTCAGGGATTGGGTCTTCACAGCATTAAGTTGCTGTGCCGTAATATAGCAATGCTTCAGTTTAGTGAAAATAGGTCTTCAGCAGATAATAAGCAGAAATTTTGCAATAGAGCTATGAAATGCAAATAGCAAGCAAGAAGAAAATGAAAGCTTCTGGGTCAAACAGAGAGGGGGAAATGTTGGAATCCATAAGGTTAGAGGATTTTTAAGAAATGGTTAAAAAGAAGTATGTAGGCCTTAGACTGGAGTTTTGTTAGCATTGCAGAAAAGTTTCCCATGCAAGCAGAAAAGTTTTCCAAGCAGTAGACGTGACAAATAACAATAGGCTTCTGTAGAATTGGCTTTAGGATGGCAACAAGGTTATTTAATGTATATCTTTAGAAGGTTAGCATGAATAGAACTCTGTTCTTTGTCTCTTATCAACTAGTCTTTGTCTTAGCTACGATGACCTATGTTTTATAAGATTGGATAGAATGCTTGTCAAGATGTGTTTTCTGTGTCTGATTGGCTGAATTCTAGTCTGAGATGATTTTATGTATTGCTGTATGAGCCCTGTTGAAGGAGACATTTTTTGGTGTGGATCAGTGAGCTGTCATGTCTCCATTTTGTATTTTGAGACTGATGTGCTGGAAATAAAAGCAAGAATCTCTTCACTGCTCTGGTTACCATGTTATCCATATTTGGATATTTTGCCGCGGCCTAGTGGGTTCCTTTCTTAAGGCGTGGGTTCCTGACACCATTGGACTTATACCTGTCCCGTCCCCCGCATATTGGTGCCCCGTGTGAGGAGGTAGAATAGAAGAAAGAAAAAGAAAGATGGTGGAAGTACCAGCCGCGGAGACCCAAGTGTTAACAAGGAGGACACTGTATCATCTCTCCCGCCGAAGCCAAGAAAATTGTAAGTAACTTATCTCGGGAGAGCGCTTGGGTGACGTTGGGAGGAAAAATAGAGAAAAAGAAAATTATTAAAAGAACACAAAAATGGGAACGAATTTATCAAAAGTTGAATGGGATGTTTTTCATCAATTAGAGACAATGTTACAAGAAAAAAGTCACTCTGAAATTTCAAAAACTGAGCTTAAAAACTTACTTATCTGGGTTAAAGCGACTACGCAA